>NC_139024.1:101485043-102075896 GCF_964662115.1 Mustela nivalis
TTCTCAATTGTTTATCAAAACTCCCTTAAAACTTAGCTGTCACTAGGATGTCACTTTTTCTCTTTCATGCTGTGAGGTTAGAAAAATGAAAACTCTCTCAGGAAAAAATTTTTGTTATTGAACCCTCAGTACTTAATTACAGCCATTTTAGTGATTGTTAATCATCTCACATTGTCTAGGTAAGTCTGAATGTTTTAGCAAATACCACACAAATTACTAGAAGCAATTTAATCCAATTGCTGATTTTCTTTCTCTTAGATCTCAAATCTACTCATATAAAAATAACTTCCTCAAGGTTTCTCTAACTATTCCCCCAGAAAAACACCCTGTCCTTTGATCTCATCAATTAATTTTTGATGTACTTTTCTCTCATCACAGATTAGAAAATCTACCCATCTAACAGCCATTACAGATACTCTACTACCATTTCTGTAATTCGGTTTCCTCTTCTCAAATTAGTTTGTATCCCTCTTTGATTTTATGTTTATTATTAAAAATTCTGCTCTCAGACCAAGATTTCCAATACAAGTCTTTGCAGACTCAGTTTCAGGAATACCACTCTTGAGTCTGAAAACTGAGCTCTGTATTTTTATATGAGACATTCCATTAATATGATCTTTTAGTGGTGAATTTCCAATCAGTAATGTTTTCTTATATATTTTAAGTTATAGTCTCTGCATGGTCTTGTTTTGAGTTTCAATTCAGTATAAATCTTTTCAAAGGATGAAAAGCATAATTTTTATATATACCAGGCTTTTTGAAAAATCTCTTGGTTCCATCAACTTTAATATATTATCTCATCAGATAAACTAAGGGAAGTGGCTCATTTATGTGCAACCAGAGATACACTATAAGAGAGGGAAAGGACTTAGCTTATATTTAACTAAATAAACAATTGAAAATGCGTATTTTTAAATATAGAATTTAAAAGACCTACATAGCATTTTAAGTGGAATCATATCTCTCAAAAACTAAAAATATTTTTAAAAATTACAGATGCTCTTTTACAGGTGAAAGATGTATAGCAATTATTTGATCACAGATTCTGTGGTTCTCCTCTCTAAGCACAAAGGAATCTTGTTATAAAGACTTGCAATTAGCTTGGTTAGTGATTTCATTGCAGGAAACTGTTAATTCTGAACAGACTAAAATAGTGACTCAGGTAGAAAATAAGAAAGTTAACACCATTTAGATACCACTACTGCTTTAGTTCTCTTGTTATATGAAGTTACTCTAAGTATAATCATCTTCAGAAGTTCAAGAACAGTCTAATTTAAAATGGCTAATGCCCCACAACCTACTTATATTAGCATTCTGTCTACTATTTTTGTCTGTTCTGAGGTTAGGAATAGAAACAATTCAAGATAATAAAGCACAGTATAACCTCTTCAAAATTAAATACAACAGCCTTTTATGACAATATAGTTTTTATAAGTAACTATTTCTAAACTTATTTTTAAAATGTAGACTTAAAGCACAGAAATCCTCCAAATTATAATGGTACTTAAATGGTCTTTTACCATACAGCATACCTTTTGGGAAACAATAAAACAAAAAACTCCACAATTCTTAAAGTACTATCATTTTATACAAAACCCTGCCTCTTCTAAATTAATGGCTTTTATGTTTTAAATCCTTGAAAATGTAAATTACTTTAAAATGTATAAAACCAACGTGTTTAAGTAGTATTTCTGTAGTCATCTTAATAGTAGTAATTATACTATTCAAAAGAAGTATATTTCTCAAATATAGGAAAACTGAAAAAAAATCCTGCCAAACTGCCAACATTTCATGATTTAAATAGAGCCATTTCAGACATTAACTTTAATAATATCTGCATCTTAGAGTGAAAATAAACAAAGTTCTCCTGCTGGAGTGAATCAAAAACACACAGAAAAATCCTAGGCCTCTACTGTTTTTCACTGTAATTGCCTAATTAAATAATAACTCATCATCCATGTAAATTTGTCATGAAAACTTTTTTTGTTTTCCCAAACATATTGTAGTTCCTTTAAGTTAGTGGTTCATAGTTACCTCCTCCTCTTCCAGCCTCTTTAATGAATCACCAGCAAATTTAACATATTGTGTCATGAGGGTGACCAGAGCAGTGTATCGGGTCCTTAGGTCCATGAACTGCAAATAATGAAATAAACAATAAAAACATAATCTCCAGTGGCTCTAAATGAGTTTAATGAACATTGATTAATAACTGTAACATTAAATAGCCTTTGTGATGGTAAAATACACAATTGCCCAGTAATGGCAAATAGGTAGAAATGGGCTTATTACTTACTGCTGTACAAACCGTATCAAATAACAATCTCCTCTAAATTTAATTGACAAAGTACATTTGTTATTCTCTGCAGTTAATAATTAATCTTTTTTTTCCAGTGTTCCAAGATTCATTGTTTATGCACCACACCCAGTGCTCCATGCAATACGTGCCCTCCTTAATACCCACCACCAGGCTCACCCCCCACCCCCTTAATAATTAATCTTGAATAAAGCTCTTCCAAGGATTTTTTTACAACCCTCAATAAAATGCACTCTTTAGGTAAGGGTTTCTTTTTGGAAACAAGGAAGAAAGTTCTGGAAATGGACAGCAGTCAGGTTTGCACAACAATGTAAAGTCACCAAGTGCCATTGAACTGCACACTTAAACATGGTTAAAATGATACAATTCCTATTATGTGTACTCTACCACTTACAAATATATAAATATAATATTTTAGGTATTGTTCCTCTCTTCTATATCCCCTCTCTTCTTCCCTGCACTTTAACTACCTCTTGAATAATGAGATCTGCTGAGCTCTGCATTCTTCGGCGTTTCACTGGAGATTTCTGCTGTGAATCTACCATGGCCCGGTAGGTCATTGTTTGTAACTCATAGTCCTGTATAACAGAGTAGGTGAGATTAAATTAATTAAAGTAAAGCATTAATGCTTCATTCTACAGTGGCTTGATGTACAGAAACTGAACCTGATTTCACTAAGTAACTTTTTTTTTCCTTAAAGATTTTATTTATTTATTTGTCAGATAGAGAGCGAGCGAGCAAGCACAAGCAGGCAGGTGGCACCAGGGAGAGAGAGAGAGAGAGAGAGAGAGAGAGGCAGGCTCCCTGCTGAGCAAGGAGCCCCATGCTCCTTGCTGTGACTCCCAGGTGTCACTGATTAACTTTTCTTTTCGATTCATCTTTTAAAAAATTTTAGATACTGTGTTTTGGCAGTTCTAGAATTTCCAGTTGGTGTTTTTTAATTGAAATATAATTAATATACAGTGTTATTTTAGTTATAGGTGTACAACATAATGATTCAATAATTTGATACATTTTTCAGTGTGCTCATCAAGGTAAGTGTACTCTTAATCCCCTTTATCTATTTCATGCATCCCCTCCCCACCTCCCCTCTGGCAGCCACCAGTTTATTCTTTATGTGTTTTTTTATTTTAATTTTTTTCTCAGTGTTCCAAAATTCATTGTCACTAAGTAACTTTTAAAAATTACTACAAAACTACATTCTTAGGAAACTATCTAATCCTGGGATGTTTCCAATGTGGCAATAAAAATCAGAAACATCTAGGGTGGTCAGAAAAGTTTCCTAATTCTCTTTAGAAGCTCATGGAAACATTTAGTTACAATATGCTAGTTATATTCAGCCTCCCTTTCACCAGGCTAAGCAATGGAACTTCAGATCTGGATGGCTAAGGCCCAACCAAGGGCCAACAGCTTTAGACATGTGAATGGTCTCCTAAGAAAGTCAAGTTCTTCCAGGGACTACTCTAGCGATGCTAAAGGAGAGAGAGAGAGATAAGTGGTAAGAAACCAATTTCAGAGCTACACATCTCTTCTAACGTGTGTGTGTGCAGCTGTGCACGTCTGTGATGGAGAGAAGATGAATGAAGCAGAGGCTGACGTGTGACTCACATGTCACAGAGAATTAGGAGATAAGTGTCACAGGGCTCCCAGGAAGATTCTCTGTTTTCACTGTTTCACAGAGTCAAATGACTTGCAGAAACTTCCTGTTTTCTAAGTATATTGTCGAATCACATATCTAAATAGTAAATTTGATGGAAGTAACTGAATCTTCTTACCTTCACTGTAGTTGAATACTGTTCTGCATATTTTTGACACTCATCCATTTTGCTCTGTTTCATTTCTATTTCGGACACCAGCATCTATAAACACATAAAGTTTAGAAGAAAAAGAACAAGGGAACTCTATGCTTTTTAGCCACTTAAGGTGCTCAGGAACTAAGAAATAGCCATGCCCTTTAACAGTAAAGCTCCTTAGCCTTTTGCACTTAATATGTAATAAGGCAAATGACAAAATTCTGAATTAAGCCACATAAGTGACCCACCCTCAGGTGGCTTCCAACACAGAAATTACTAAACTCCACAGGAATTAATCAAAAGTAGATTTGAAGGCTTTGGCCCCCACCCACTCCTGATCAAAGCAAAACTAGACACTACTGTCTCGTTAGGATGGAATAAAAATCTCAAAGAATTCAATTCTTTGTCAAATGTGACTGTCCAATTTTTTACCACTACTGTTTTTATTTATTTGGGATCCCGCAAAACTATTGTGGCCATCAAAGTACTAAAATGATTTCCATATCTATGATTAAATGACCATTCGAAATTTGAACACTGTCCCAACATGCTATTTTCTTATTTCTTATACTTTCAAAACTGACTTTCAAGAAATCGAAGTATGTGATGAATTTGAATTACAGGATTTTAATACTTATGATTTACTCTTTACCTTCTTCTAAATAGTTGGCGGACTTTTTCTTTTAATGAGGTGAAGGCAGATAAGGATGATGACTGACCACATGCAGACAAAACCTGGATATAAGAAACTGTTTTTACTTACCTTCTGTTGATTCAACTGTGTGGCTAGAGTTTTACTATTTTCAGGCTGGTTTTCCTGAATCTTCCTTTGGGTAGTTTCAACTTGCTGAATCCAATCATCTAAAGGATGGTAAGTATCTCTGTAGTACTTCAGTGATTTGCCAATGCCTTCTAAGTCCCGTAACCTTAGAGAATAAAAACAAGAGAGTCACAGTTTCCAACAGTACCCATTAAGAGGAAAGACGAGATGACTGTACTGCAAGGCACTCACTGTAACAACAGGGATAAGTGAAAGAATTCTAGGCTTAAGCTCCCTGAGGCCCAAGGGCACTCCATACTGGCTGAAGTTGCATATAAATACTCTGCTCCTGGATTTGTGCAATTTAGTGATACTGATTATTCCAGGTCCAAGCCTAACAGACTAGCTAAACATCAGGAAAATTGGAAATTTGACCGTAATTATGATCTATCAGCATGCCTTAAATACCCAAAGCTTGTATCAAATGGCAATTCACTTTTGAAATAATGACAACGTAATTCAACAGAGGGTCCAATGCAGACTCAGAGAGTACTTCCTGGAACTGTGATTAAATGAAAATATCTGTTTCTGTAATTTTAAAACCTCTACATTAAATCTACATAACGTGTACTTGATAGAGATTTAATAACATATATTTGAACATAATTTTACTTCCTAAGAATGGCACTATATTAGAAAAGCACTTTATTTGCATTAAAATAAACATTAAAATGAATAAGATGAGCACAAAAAATCCCGTTTCCTTTTGCTTTTCTATTTGGGTCACTGGATGAATGATTTCAACCCTCTTGTATCCTCAATTAAAATGAACATCAGGTCATTTCAATTGTTTCACACTTCTTAGGTCTAGTACAGATTGCTCTAAACAGCCCTGTGAAACACATGATCCATGCGCTTACTAAATCTAGGTTAGTTAAATATTTTAAGTTGGTTACAATTTTCCTCAGAAAAGGCAAATAGACTTACTATACAAATGTCAGACTACATCAACAGTTTGAACAATACAGAGTTGAAAAATAATTATTTTAAAATTTACTGTTTTGCTATATAAGGTAAATAAATAAATATATATATATATACTGTATATGGGAGTTTTTATAAAACCTAGTAAGTTTAGATTTTACCTAGAATACAAGGATAAACATTAACAACTCTCTGCTGAAACTGAACAAAAAAAGATACTAACCTGTTGTCAATCTGAACATGAATATTTTGCCACCTTTCAACTAATTGATCTGCTTTTTCTTTGTGCCAGTCAAAATCAAGGTCCCGTTCTTTATATGTTTTAAACATCTCATCACTGATGGCTTTAGCTTTCTGCAACTCATCCTCTAATGCATGGAATACCTCTCTCTTTTCATCTACTTCAGATCTCCATTGCTAAAATACATTAATTGGTGAATGTTATAAAATGCATCAACCACTCACTATGTAAACACATATTTACATTTATTTACCTGATTTTACAATTTATTTACAAATAACTGATATAAAATCAGATAAAGGAAAGACTATCTTTCATATACGAAAACAATATATTGGGCTAAACCATATGAAACTGTCAACTTTTGACTGCACTTTGATCTTAAAAAAACAATTTTATAAAGTTGAGCCTAATAGAATTTTCATATCAATAAAACAAAATATATTCATGAGCAAGTTTGCTACCTCAGTAAGTCTTTTTAATTGCCTATTTCTTAAACATCTACTAATCCCATTGTTTGAAAATGAATACATGCATTAAAAATCAATGAGATAATTTCTCAACTTTGCAATAATTCCATACTTAATGCTTTATATGTAGAAATGTTAATACAGATGAGTACAACTACCAGACTTTTTCCTTTCCTGAATTAACTCCACTACTTACTTCCTTGATGTCTTAAAATAACCACCTCATTCAGTGAGAGAATCCATTAAAAGAAACTTTCAGTTTCAGCTCCTTTTGCTGACATGAAATGATTATAAAAAGCTACTATCTACAAAGAGATGCAGATTTCAAATGAGGAGAACTCTCCGAAAAATGACTTATTTACACTAAGCTATGGCTACATAGAGATATGAAATGAAACGGATATAAATGTATTCAAATTAAGATATTTGCTAGTTCATGTCTAAAGATCTAGGTGTTAGAGAAATACTTCTAGACTATGATCTGAGCAAATGCTGCCGCTGTAAGGGAGGGACATACCTTTAAAGTACTTATCAGATTCTCGATATTATTCTTATCGGCTATAACTGCTTCTTCTTCACACAGTTTAGTTTCATAGAGTTTTACAAGGGCTTCTGCTGCCTGAGTGTTTTTTAACACCAAATTAACAGTTTTCAGTCTAAAAAAGAGAATGCAACAATAGCTTCCTATTAATTTAACTGTTTATCTTCCAGTAATACAGTCCTGACGCACATCACTAAGCATGATATAGCCCTTTCTTGGTTTGGAACACAGACACATTTACTCCCAGATTAACATTCAGCTAAGTCTCTTCTTAATGGAGGGCGAGTGCTCTAATCCACACCCTGCCCAGCAGATTCTGCAAGAGATTCAGGGTACGGTGGTCTTCTTTCAACCCTTTTTTAGACCAATCCACCAGGCTACAACAGCTGAGGGACTGACACCATAGGCAAAATGTGGGAAGATCATACATATGCCCTAATCTCTGACACCCATTTCCTTTCAACATGAAGCATAATAACTCCATGGAAATAATATTATTAATACAAAAAAGGGAAAAACACGTTCATTTTTATGAATGTTTTTAAATGAACAGCATATCTATATTTATATGTACATATGAATATGACAGTTGCATGAAGCAAATTTATACTACGACAGAGGTAGCATACTTCTCTATGTAAGTAGAAGACATAGAATAGACTTGGTTCATGTTCTGAATGACCACACCGAGCTCAGATCGTAAGGTGGGAACTGATGCAGAGGTTGCAGCTTGACTGAAAAATTCTTCACATTTATTTGTGATTGTTCCCAAATCATCTTTAAGTCGCTCCAATTCTTTCTTTAGTTTCTATAACGTAAAGAATAAATATAGGTATTAGTCTATAGTTCCAGATGGGGTATCCTTCTTAAAACAGTTTTAAAAAACCAATCTATATTATAATTGCTGACTTAAAAAGCTATATATTCTTTACTTTCTGTTTATCAAGAAGCTAAGCCATAGCATTCCAGTTTTATAATCAGTAATACTTTTACTGCCCATGTCCTCGGGCACAAACATGTAACTTAATGCTTCTGCATTCAGTAGATGATCAACAAACATACCCGCTTTCACTGTGAGAAACCTCAAGAGTCTCCATCACAGTGGGTGAAAGGGTGCACGTTTCTGCGTTTACTTGAGTAAAAGGCAGAACTGAATTAGGTATGTATTGAATTATGTATGTATTTCATATAAGGTATACCTTATACCTTATGTGCAATATAAGGTATACCTTATATGCAAAATTGCAATATAAGGTAAGGTATACCTTACCTTATATAGCAATTTTGTATGTATTATGTATGTATTATGAATGTATGAATTATGTATGTATTTATTGCTTATCATGAACTACATGTAGTTCATGTAGCTCATGTAGTTCATGATAAGCAATAAATACATAACCAGAACTCACAAAGGGACCACTAGGCAAAGCTGAGCACATGAGAAGTCACTGGAGTTAACAATGAAGGTCACTGAGACAGTCATTTATCTTCAATTAATTCTGTCCCAACCCATTTACAAATCTCACCTCCTGCTCCGTGATTCTGAACACGCTTTCATGCAAATCATCTCTTTCCAGTGGAGTGCGGATCTGTCTAATCAACCGATCTTCACAACTCTCTAACCGAAGTCTAATGTTTCGAACCTCAGAGATGTAGAGATTATACACGGATTCCTCTTGCTCCTCTGTCAAAGTAAATAGAATGTTGAGAAAACACTATGTTTTCTGTCTTCTGGATGTTGTTCTGGACAAACTAAGGTTACCTGTCATCACCACAATCCCATGCTAAGGACATGAAACTTAATAAAGTTGACCTTACAATTTATGAACATTTAATAAAACTTCCCTAATACTATTCTAAGTGTCAATTTCTGATTTATGATGTCCAAGGAGAGTAATATATTATGCTGTTATATGTTCACAAAAATTTGAATTACATTAGCTGCAGATTAATCTTTAAAATTTAAAAAAATGCTTAGAAATGAAATGTAAAGAATTTGTTAATATTTAAGAGTTTTTTAAATAGATTACTAATAAAATTTTTATTTCTGAATAATATCAAAGGAGTCCAGAATAAACTATATTTAACAAAAGTTAACTAGACAAAATCTTCTCCTTTAACTTAACCTCTGTAAAAAATCCAGGTTTGGTCATGGGAAATCTCTGTACCTTCCTCTCAATTTTGCTGTGAATCTCAAACTGCTCTAAAAAATCAAGTGTTTAAAAAAAAAAAACCACCCAGGTTTGGTACATGGAAAAATAACTGAATCTTTTCAAAAACTAAAGGATTATTCTGAACATTACATTGCAAAACAGTAATATTAAAAAGGAGATGTGTTGAGAATTCACAGCTTGTCACATAATATTTAGTTGGCATCTTTTTATTAATTGATCATTTAGAAATAAACGAACCCCTCCTTGCAGCTTCCTACCTCACAAGTGCTTCTAATGTTCCAGCACCCATCATAGGCGGATAACATAACACACCAAAGACTGATTCTCACTGAGCAGAAAAGAACCTAGACTAAACATCTATGGGGGAAAAAAACACAAGGATTCTCATGCTTTACCTCTTTCTGCTGATTTAAGAAGTTCCTGATAATACTGTTTACATACATTAACTTCCTTCTCCAGTTGTGTTATATCTGAGCCCGAAAATATTTGAGATTCCTGGCTATCTTCCAGGAAATCTTCAAAACGAGATTGTAGGTTACTGAGTACTTGCTGATGTTCACCAGGTAACATCGTCTTTATCTAAAGAAGATCAAGGATCCATGTAAGCAAGTGATCATAGTACTAAGAACTAAATGTAAATGGGAAAGATCCTAAGTTAGAGTCTTCTGGTGTATGTTAGTTCGTATTAGTAGTCATATATAGAAGAACGATTTGAAATTATTTTTATTAACAATTTCAAGTTTTAATAGATAAGGAAAAATGAGACTATAAAACACTAAAAAATGAAATCAAACTATATCCATCCCTGTAAGTCCAAACACTACATCCTATCTCCCTACCAAAATGTAATAAGCACTGAATTAAATATGGGATATCCAGATTTCCCCCATTTTTGGAAAGTGCCTTATATATGGCAGGTATATAACAAATATTTATTAAATGGATAAATATTAGCATGGATCTGCTGGACTCCATCCTATTCTGGAACAAATACAAACTGCACCCACAGAGTGCCCCACATTCTTGGACAGATTAGGCTGATGTGTTAATTCATACTTACTGAGGCCACATTGCTAGCTCGAATTCTGTCAATTTCATTGATGAGATAATGCCAGGACACTACACTCTTCATGTTTATGTGAGACTCGTGCCAAAGAGTCAGGACACTCTGATACTGTTGCTCAATTCTGAAATACATGAAAAAAGCAAACAAACCAAACACTTGATTAAGCCTTTTCACTCCCTCTGAAAACATGCTATAATTTTTCTTCCTGTTTGTAAACTACTCCAAGTTTACTAGTTCCAGATCCTTCTGATCCTATGGGCCTTGACAAAGTACTGATTGTTTCTTTAACCTTCAGCAAGCCTCCAAACTCAGCTGTATGTGTTTAGCAAATGCATACAAACCTGTTGGCAAAGTCAACGGCTTCTTTGTTTGGTGGAGGAACTGTGAAGCACACAGACGGGACCATAGCCTCATTCCCAGTAGGGCTAATGACCTTCCATTTAGCACGATGAGAGTTGTTGGCCAAAACACACTCATCGTCTTTGTAAATGGTTATCTGGTTTTAAATGGAGAAAAGAATAACCAAATGAGATCACTGTTGACAAACCCTTTACCGTACCCAATCTTGGGATTTTGTTTTGTTTTGTTTTTTTGAAGTAGAAAACTTTACCACTGGTCAGCAATAGGACTTCATTTTTAAAAAGCTAAGAATAATGACAGAAACTGGTTTATTTCTAGAATACCTCAATTTGTCTGTAGTCACAGATAGCTTTGATCGGAATAGAAGTTTTGAGTGGACAGTCGGGATTCCTTGGCTTCAGCTGAATTATTGTTTTTGCTCTCCCCATCAGGCTTGCTACTGTGCTTTTATACTGCAAAAGTTCTTCTTTCTCTTCCTAAGAAATAAAAAAGACAGATTTTATTTTATTTTTTTTTAAGATTTTATTTATTTTATTTGACAGACAGAGATCACAGGTAGGCAGAGAGGCAGGCAGAGAGAGAGAGAGAGAGAGGAGGAAGCAGGCTCCCCGCTGAGCAGAGAGCCCGATGCAGGACTGGATCCCAGGACCTTGAGATCATGACCTGAGCCGAAGGCAGCGGCTTAACCCACTGAGCCACTCAGGTGCCCCTAAAAAAGGCAGATTTTAAAAAGTAAAAGATTTCTCTCTTCTTTTAGGGATTAACACAAATAAAATTTCATCATAAAATTCTTCCCTGACAACCTAGCTGGTCTATACATTCAATTCCCCTCCTCCCTCTCTTGGATTTTTTTTCCCTTGTTCTGTTTGGATGGTTTTTTCCCTCACTAACATTTATCACTATATTACATATTTCACTAATTTATATTTATGGTCTGCTCCCCCTTTAGCATTTAAGCACCAGGAAGGTAGGGATTCTTGTCTGTCTTCCTCACTGCTCTACTTCCGGTACTTAAAACAGTGTCTAGGATATAAAAGCGCTTACAATTATTTGTGAAGTGAATGACTAAACTCAGACACACACACACACACACCCCACTGTCAAAATATTTAAAATATTGAGGCAATCACATAAAAAAAACACTTTTGTGGTACTTGGTACCAAAAAAATACTAAAACTGCTTTTTTGATTGAATGAGATGGAAATATCAGGAATACCCAAAAAACACAAAGTTCTGCACACATATAAGTATAAAGAAATACTAATCTAATCCTGTTATACACAGCTGATGAAATGCATGGGTTTCTGTACTAGTACCATTGACTCCTGAACAAGGTCTTCCAGCTTGTGAATGCTGCTTGATCGATCACAGCTGTACTTCCGCTGAATGGCGTCCTTTAGATTCCTTAAGTAATCAGAAGCTTCTTTGGCATCATTGAAAAACTGTAAGAAGAGGAAAACTGGCAGTTAGCGTATATCAAATGCCAGTAAAGCAGAGAGTTGTCCAGTTGGAGTACCAGAGTCCTGTGTACCCCTCATGAGAGAAAATAGAATAAAATCACAAGACCACGTAATAGTCACATCACTCCTTTACCTAAACAGCTCTTGAATCTGGGTGAGTATCAGTAAACACTAAGTATCTAAATTTTATATCTATATTGTGTTTTGGCCCTATAATATTTTGGGAGAAGTTCTATTTTACTTAAGGGTCCAAATAATTTTTAAGCAGTAGAGAAATTCCAACAATTTTTTAAAACTTCTAAAAATTAAAAAAAAAAAGAGCTCTCTCTAATGAAATATCTCTTTATAAAAGACATTTATAGGGGTGGCTGGGTAGTTCAGTGGGTTAAAGCTCTGCCGGCTCAAATCATGATCCCAGGGTCCTGGGATTGAGCCCTGCATCGGGCTTTCTGCTCAGCAGGCAGCCTGCTCCCTCCTCTCTCTCTGCTTGCCTCACTGCCTACTTGTGATCTCTGTCAAATAAATAAATAAACTCTTAAAAAAAAAAAAGACATTTATAAAATCAAGATTTTCTGACATTTTTAAAGGTTTTGAAAGGATTTCCCCCTGAAAAGATGGCTTCAATTGATCCTATAGTACCTATGTCCCATACATGCTACAAAGAAAAATACTTCAGTTTATTTCCCCCACACGTTACATACATGTCCTTAATAAACAGGAAGGCACTTTCTGTAAATAGACCAAAATCACAATACCATCAGCAGATGTTGTGATTCTGTTCGTATACCTCGAAATATGCAGTGTTCTCCTTTACATGCTGCTCCACACACTGGCACAGCTGTAAGATCCAGCTCCACTGCGTCTGCATGGCTGCTCGGTATGCCTTCAGGATGAAACACAGCCACTGTAACCAGCTGAAGAGTGATGACGTACATACACAGCAAAGCTTTTAAAGGCTTAAAAACCCTGCTATCTGAACAGATGATGAGATTATTCTAACAGTAAGATGTGAAAATTAGGGTAGCAAAGTGCCCCTTCTATGTAAGAGTTCTTACTTGCACAAAGCCAGTCCTAAAAATTTAAATATAAATTAAAAATAAAAATAAAAATGTAAAAATTCAGACCAAAATAAACGGTTCTGTAGTCTTCTCTTTGTTTTGTTTTTAAAACTAGAAATAAAACTAGAAATTCTTGAGGAGAGGAGGGGTAACTGAGATGTCTTTTGCAAGGGGCAGGTCTGGGGACAGTGGAGAAGACAGGATGCAATTCCTTATCACTGTAATTTTGGAATTGTAATTCTCATAGTACTAAGAATTTTTATTTAAAATATTTTTACTTGAATTTCTAATACAATGTAAATCTCTCACGAGAGCAAAATATAACAGAAAGAACATCTACTTCCTAAAGAAAACATAAGACACGCTTTTATATTTAAGATGCAATTCACGGACTTCCAGAAGAGGGAGCTCTAGATGCTTTAATGACTATCTTAAGTAAGCCTGTCATTCTTCCCCTTTTGGAAAATCTCATTCATGTGGAGCTACGTTCAAGCAGGCTTTTGGAATGGAATATACAATGCAGCACTGGAAACCTGGCAACATATCACAGCCATATTACCTTGGCCTCAAATTAAGCTACTTCCAGCAAATTGGCTATAAAAGACATATCATTGTGTGTTGTTAGATTATTAGTTTCTTTTTTCATATAACATATGAAATAGTGTAGATAATTAACTAAATATTATCTACGTACCCACAAGACACTGAATAGGGCAATGGAATAGTAAAGATGACTCAGGCTTAATTTTATTCCTTAAGAAACTTTTAGTTAATTAGATTAACATCTCTACATAAAAGTAATCAGGTTCACATTCACATTACCCAGTCCCATTAAAATACTT
This sequence comes from Mustela nivalis, assembly GCF_964662115.1. NCBI lineage: Eukaryota > Metazoa > Chordata > Mammalia > Carnivora > Mustelidae > Mustela > Mustela nivalis. The sequence goes on from NC_139024.1 coordinate 101,499,111, forward strand.
AGCCTATAATCATATTCCCTAATAGTTTTCATCTCCACCTTGAAGAAGACTCTATTTTTAGTTTCTCATCATACAAAAGTATATACACCCTTCAGTATTCTAATTTGCTTTCCCTACTGTTCCCCCTACTCTTCTGTCTTTAACTTCCTATATGGCATTTCATGGGCATGCAAGATTGTGGCTATATATGAAGAAGGTCAAATATAACATTCCCAAAACTTTCTGTGGAGGTCTAGAATTTCAGTCATCTTTTGTACTATGGCAGTGAACAAAGACTATCAGATGCCTCTGCTTGAAGCAGCTCATATTGTAAGCACAGCCCCATTTGTTCCCTCTGGCAATCTACCATGAGTTTAACATTCCTCTCGCTCCTATATAACCCCCTCTACATTTAGAAAGTCACTCACTCTACCTAGTATATAATAGGACTAAAAATTAAATAGACCACCACTACCACATGGGAGACTTGGTAAATCTCACTCCAGTTCTCCACTTCTGGATTTGAAATGTGTCCGCTACGCCATAAGGCTTTGCCAGGTTGTTGTTTCAATATACCTCACAAAACCAGCCATGAATAAAATTATTAAGTAATAATAACAAATATTTCCTGGGAACAAGTGTACCAAGAATTGTACTAAGTAAGAGTACACTATTTGTCCCGTTCTTCACACACAGCTCTATGGGTTAGAAGGACTGCCCCATTTTGGACAGGTGAGGGAGGCAAGAAGGATACATCAGTTGCACAATATCACAGTGAGGAATAAAATAAAGTTTTTTTAAGTCAAGAGCCTTCATATTTACTGTAATAGATCTCTTTAGCCATGGGAGTTAGCAAAGGTACCTTTAATGGAAGAGATTTGTGGGTGACACACTTAGAGAAAGCGATAGTTAAAGGCAAGAATCATGATGATTTGTCAGAAACGTGATTTTTGAGCCATGCTGTAATAAAAGTTTGTTTGTATTTTTCAATTTATCAGCAATAAAAGAATCTGAAGAGTAATCATCAAATGTCAATATTCAACCATGACTATTATACTTTCTGACTTACCTCAATCGTCAGTCGGGCTGGGTGATTTTCCAAAAGTAGCTGCTCTGCAATCTCCTGAACTGATTTAATATTTTCTTCCTTTTGATCCAATTCTCTCATTAATTCCTAATGTAAGAAAGAATGAAGAAGCAAGGTTAGAAAAAAGACCTAAACCTGAGATACAACTTTCATTCAATGACAAAGACGATACTTACAGCGTGGTAATCTTTTTTCCGAGCTATGTTGGTATTTCTTTCGCTCCAGTCATAAGCAACTTCCTCTTCTTCTTTTTCATTCAGCCAAATAAGTTCATTAGTTGCACGAGTTACAAAATTATGGAGTGTATCAAGGTGCCGTTCCTGATTCCGGGATGTATTCTTTGTAAGAAAATTATTGTAAGAATCATGTTTTAACCAAAAGGAGTTAAGGGTAATTCTTAGTAAAAGTAAAAAAATGAAGTTTAAAAAACAAAAAACAAAAAGCCTTACCAAGAGTTTTGCATACTGACTCTCTAATCGGTGTAACTTTTCAGCGTAAGTTAGTTTCAGAGGTGCCGTCATTTGAATCTATAATATGGGATAAAAAGACATCGAGTTTAGGGATCTCAAGGAATTCTGACTTATACTCACTGCATCTATTATTTTGTCACAGGATCTTTATTTAAAAAGAGCAAAACAACAGCAAGCTAAAATGAAATATATACAGATTTTAAATTCATATACCTCACTGATTTTAGCTTCTTTAAGGCTAGATTCAAATTCTTCAATAGCTCGGTGAACATTTTTATGATTTTCTAAATGGCTTTCAACACTTGGCAAATCCGATCCCCACTCAGTGCGGTCCAGCTGCACCTTTAAACAGAAAGATGCTAGAGTTAGAAAACAAACTGGCAGCAGTAAAGACTGAAGCTTTCAGGTAGAATAAACATTCTTTTACCTGCATCTCATCAACCCAATTCAAAAGATCCTGAACAAATTTCATGTTGACTTCCTCTTCTGTTAAATTCTGATCCAGCAAAGATGACTTTAGAAGGGGCTTTCGGATCTGCATCAACTTCAGAGTTTGCAATGAATTGGATTCTACTCCTGAACTGAAACTTGGAACTAATCCCCCTGATGGGAAACCAGGTGTATAAGCCGGAGTGACAGATGGAGTCAGGCGGGAAGTCAGACCTGATGACAGGCCTGATGTCACACTAGAAGGGGTCAGGGAGGGTGTTAAACCCTGGGTCAGCCCTGAGTTCAGACTGGGGTTTAAGGTCTGTGCAAATCCTGAGTTTAAACTTTGAGTAATTCCTGATATCATGAGTTTCGTCTGTTCCATTGTCAGCATGCGTCCTTTGCTGTACACGGAGGAACATTCATTCCTTAAGGCCATAATTTCATCACGCAGTTTTGCCACCCTGAAAAGAAAAATCAAAAGGGATAAACTATAATAAAAAATGCAATTTCACAAAGAGTGAACACTAATGCCAACTATGGACGTTAGTTAGTTAATAGTAATGTACCAATATTGACTCAATTTTTTTTTTTTAAAGATTTTGACAGACAGAGATCAGAAGCAGGCAGAGAGGGGTGCCTGGGTGGCTCAGTGGGTTAAAGCCTCTTCCTTCGGCTCAGGTCATGATCCCAGGGTCCTGGGATCAAGGCCCGCATCAGGCTCTCTGCTCAACAGGGAGCCTGCTTCCTCCTCTCTCTCTGCCTGCCTCTCTGCTTATTTGTGATCTCTGTCAAATAAATACATAAAACATTAAAAAAAATAAAAAGTAGGCAGAGAGGCAGACAGAGAAAGAGAGAGAGAGAGGAGGTAGCAGGCTCCCTGCAGGGAACCCAATGTGGGGCTTGATCCCAGGACCCTAGGATCATGACCTGAGCCAAAAGTAGAGGCTTTAACCCACAGAGCCACCCAGGCACCCCAATATTGGCTCAATTTTTAACAAATGGATCACACTAATGCAAGATGGTTGATAATTGGGGAGGGAGGTAAAAAGGGGCATATGGGAAACCCGTATTTTCCTATCAATTTTTCTGTAAACCTGAACTATTCAAAAAAACAGTCTACTAAAAAAAAATCACTATAATCATATTAATAAAATTTTGCATCACAATTTTTTTCACTGAACTTTGTGCTGTAAGCACTTTCCATATTATCACAAAGTCTTTATAACTATCACTTATAATGTACATAATTATTATACTATAATGAACATAATTAATATACTTTATAACTATCATTTATAATGAACATAATTACTACACAATTCTATTGCTTGACATGTAGGATATTTCCAAATTCTGTTATTATAAAATATCTCTGACATGGACAAACCTTTTTTTCTATATTTATTCATATGTTTACTATATTTAAAATTATTATAAATTCCTAAATGTGAAATTACTAGACCAAAGCATCATTTAGAATTTTTGCTTTATATATACCTGATATATATATTTATAATATATATAGTCTACAACCTGAGAAGGTTCCATTTCTACTTTCAAACCCACTTCTCTAAGATAGAGAATTTCATACATACAATTTGTTCCAACATTTTGTTATAAACATTTTCAGAATAGGATAAACAGAAAACTTAAAAGTTGAGTTATAAAGGATACTTTCTTCATATTTTCCCTTTTTCAAATGTCATAACAAATATTTTAACATGAAGTATGTTAGTTACTAGTGTTCAATATTGTATGTACAATAAAATATTGTTCCTATTACTTTTGAAGAATACCTAATTAACATATCAAAATATATCAGAATTAAGGTGACACACATTTTCAACTAAAAAGAGCCTAAGAAATATATTTCATAAAACTGCCACAGTCTACATTCCCATTGCAAGTGTCCATGAAGCAATTCCACAGAAGGATAGAGCACGAATAAGCAGGAATCTTACCTCTGTACCAACTGATCTGCCTGGTAGTATTTTCCATCAATGAGAATCTGTACATCAATTACATGCTGGCGTAAAAGGTTCTCACATTCAAGTATATACCCGGCAATTTCTGCTTCATTCTGAAACTGCACCCCTGATTCTAATCTTTTAGAATCCTGTGTTTTAAAAGAACTCGACATTAATTCCATGAAACAAGTTTCAAAAGAAGCCTCAAATATAAAACTCAAAATACTGTAATGAAAAAACTACTTGGGTCCTTTCTGTTTTCCCTTTTGGTTCAAAAATAGGTTTTCTCTTTGCACACCGTTCCGCAAGAGAGCAAACAGTGATTGCAATCTTTAAAAACCTTCAAGTTTCAGCAGAAGACAATAGAAAGAATCGACCACCAAAAGGCACACAGAAGTTTTAGTTCATCCAAAGGTACAACCCCTCCATCACAATCCCAATGGCTCCTAAAATTAACTTACAGACTGGAGAGCATTTCGGGCAAGTATCAGTTTGTCTTCACAGATGACACTGTCCCTTTGAACTCGGTTGGCAATCTGCTGCAACATTTCCAACCTAAAAGAAGAGACAGAATAAAGCAAAGTCTCTCCCTTTGAAGTCACAGAGTTTACCACCCCTGAAAAAAACGTCTCCCTGCCAAAAGACAAAACAATCCTACAATAAGGATTCGATACCTGTGTCCATTGAGGGACTCATTGCCGAAGGTAATGCAGGAGTTGATTAGTGTTGGACCACAATTAACCGAGAGAAAGTTTTCATTTGAATCCAGACTGGTCCGGGTGCTAGTAGTGTTACTAAACACGGAATCACTGCTTCGGTAGCTGTAACTACTACTGTGCATTTTTAGTCCTGAAATGATGTTCCTTCTCTGACCATTCCAAGCAGACGAAAAAGCAGGTCTGCTGAAAGCTCTACTTCTAACGGTGAAAAGCGGCAGCTAAATGTCACTGCCGTAACGGCTCCTTAAATATTCTCCAACCGGCATATTTAACACGCAGCAAATAATATGCTGATAACTATTCAAAAGAATCTTGCCGAAAGGCATGCGTTTGCTAGCTGAGGTTTGCCTTTTGTAGCCCACATTAAAACTCTACAAGTACGGACAAGGCAGGCTGATCAGGGCGTCACTGGAAAAGATTTGCCAAATATTTTCATCAAGAGTCATCCCATCACAGCCACCTAAAAAACAACTCAGATGCCTCCCTTGAAGCCCAGGTACAATTAGTAAAGGCTATTCAGGCAATACCAATCATCAGCTTAAAAACATAGCCTGACTTTTGTAAAGAGCCCGGTCTGTCCCAACTAACACAGGGTACTGGTACTCAGAAGCATCTATAAACAAATGAGTTTGATGTGAAAGAAAGGGCATTTCCATTTTTTTTTTAAAGATTTTTATTTATTTATTTGAGAGAGAGACAGTGAGAGAGAGCATGAGAGGCGGGAAGGTCAGAGGGAGAAGTAGACTTCCCATGGAGCTGGGAGCCTGATGCAGGACTCGATCCTGGGACTCCGGGACTGTGACCTGAGCCAAAGGTGGTTGCTTAACCAACTGAGCCACCCAGGCGCCCCGGGCATTTCCATTTTAACTGCCATGTCATTTATCAGGTTAAGTTAACTGGAAAAGTGACCTTTCTTTGTATGATATGTTCTCAGGAATGTTACCGCTAATCTTTTTTTTTTTTTTTTAAGATTTTTTATTTATTTATTTGACAGACAGAGATCACAAGTAGGCAGAGAAGCAGGCAGAGAGAGGGGAAGAGAAGCAGGCTCCCCACTGAGCAGAGAGCCTGACGTGGGCCTCGATCCCAAGACCCTGGGATCATGACCTGAGCCAAAGGCAGAGGCTTTAACCCACTGAGCCACCCAGGCGCCCTGTTACCTCTAATCTTACTATAGTCATTCTAATTTTTTTTTTTTTTTGGTAACAAGAGGAATTGCAGTTTATTAAAATTTCATCTCTGCTTAACTAGAATGTACTAATGATAGAATAGAGTTAGTTTCAGTCAGGGTTAGATAGTCCAGAAGGAAATCAAGGGTCCTCTGACTGGCAACATGAGAAGGACCAACAACGTCCTTGCAGTCACTTTACATTCTTAAAAGCCAACGTGTTAAGTAGACTATCAATGCAATGCTTGCAAATTCAACTTGTCTGTGCTTGTTTTTCCTTTCGATAGATTATTACCATGGCAAAAGAACATTGGTTCTTTCTCATTTATCTTTTACACATTCCCATGCCACATAGTTATTATTTGCAATTAATCGTTAATGCCAAAACACTTGTTGCATCAAGAAAAATGAAGGCCTTTATCCAACCAAGTTCGTAGAACATTTTTGTACTCCCAATACTACAAAGCCAAACTGTTGCTTCTCCACTCTAAAGGTGGGTATTTTTCTTTTTAGATAGCGAGAATGGGGAAATTTGGGAATATCGTGTTAGTAAATAGAGAAGTGTCAAATAATAACAGCAGGACTAGGATTTAGTAAGCAATTATTATGTGCCAGGAAATAAAGAAATCATTTTACATGTATGACCTCTTCTCATATTCAACTACCAAATGTGGTAGGTACAATTTTTCAGCCTGTTTATAAATGAGGAAACTGAGGTTTGGGGAGGTCAATGAACTTGCCTAAGAGTACATGACTAGCAAGTTGAGCTAAAAATCTTATTCAGGATTCACTAGCTCCTGGACCTTGAACTCTTGACCACTGCATTAAAATCCAGTTACTATTCTGACAACTAAAAATCTACTCCCTATCCTTTCTCAGACATACTTTTCCATTAATTCCGATAATTAGCTTACTGTATCATTTTAATTACCCAAAATTTTCTCCTCCATAAAAGGTCCATCCTAGGTATTTCAAGCTTATTCTGGATCTAGATCCAGTTATGGAGATAGAATCTTACACTGTAACAGGAATGTAATCAGTAATGTCATAAATAACTGACAAGTTAAGACTTGCTCTTGTATTTTCAATGCATTATTTCCTATTTCAACAGTGTGGAAAGTCATGTGTAGAACACAAAGAACATGAGTGTACTAAGTGCCTCTCTGAGTCCCAGGCAGTGCACTGAACACTGGCAACACGAAAGACAGCAAAAACAAGTCTATCTCCACATTCTCAGAACTCATAACTGTGAACAGGCAGCCCTTAACTAAATGATCACAGAAATAAATCATAATCACAATTGAGATATGAAAGAACAATACATGTAAATAGGACAAGTAAAAAAAAAAAGAACAATACATGTAAACGTAAATAGGAGAGTTAGAGCCAAGACATCTGAATGAGCCTGGGAGATCACAGGAAGTTTCTTGGCGAAGTAACACTGGAGCTGGGATATGAGATTGATCAGGAGTGAAGACAGACAGTGAGGATGAAGACTTCCCTGCCAAAGGAACAGATGGTGCAAAGATCCTGTGTATGGAGGAGGGCGGGACCTTGGCACATTGGGCTCTTGAGAGGCAGTCAGTGTGGCTACACCACTGAGAGCAAGGACGGTGTCAAGTGAGGCGGCGAAAGAGCCACACCTGACCGCACAGGCTTTCTATTGGGAGGCCCAGAAGCTCATGAGGAACAGAGACCACAGTTCCCTTCCCAAGTGCCAAAGTCAGGCTGTGAGGTAAGTACTATAATGGAGACAAATCCATTCAACAAATGTCTCCTCATGTCTAAGCAGTGCTTTCCCGGGCAACCGGGTATAGTGGGAGAGAGAATGATAAGAGTTAGTGATGATTTCATGCAATAAAGGCATCTGTAGAAGTGAGAATTTGAGCCAACATTTCCCGAGTGTTTTCTAGATGCCATTTCACTACCCTCTAAGGGGAGAAAGACTAGAGTCTTGTTCTCATTGTCCCAAGGAAAAAGGGTCGTAACAAAAATACAGCAAGAAACAAAATAAGTTAACTGCTAACTACATATCAGCTTCTGGATCCAGGCCCTATATTCTCAGTATGGGAAATTCTCACAAGTAATTTAGATTATTAGATGAGACTTCACACATCAACCCAGTCTATCAGGTCCCTAATTAAACATTATTTCAGTCATTACTCCTCAAACCTCTTGGAAGAGTTTCAGGATAAAAAAATGAAGAATCAGAAAGACTAAGTGACTTATCCAGCATCACACAGCCAAGGACATGAAAAATATAAATGATAGTCCTAGGTCTGCCTGGCTCCAAAACTGAAGTTCCTTCCAAGAGAACAAAAAGTCACCTCCCCACGCCCAACCTCATACCCACAGCAGAAAACACCTCCAGCCTACCTTTCTACTTCTGGGCGAAGGGCCTTCTCCCTCTCAAGCATGGCAATAATGAGTTTCCCCCACTCTTTCTCAATGTCATTTGGATGATAACCTTGCAGTAGTTTGATACGTCCAAATTCTATCCAAATCTTGAGAAAACAAAAAAAAAATTTTAAATGAAGAAAGGATATTAAAAAAATACTAAAAATAAAGATTGTGCCTGACAATACAACAGAAACTTCTGCTTACCTCTAATAACTTATATAGGCGTTTGATTTTTGATTTTTCTGTCTCCTTTGGTGGAATTTCTGTTTCTTTAAACTGTAAATACTGATTATAAAGTGCCTAAAATGAAAGGAAAAATATAAATGAAGGCCCAAACTTCAAAGACCTATTTTCATTACCGCATAACATTACCACTTCAAATGATATTTACCATGTCTTATGCATTCAGGGGAATTCCTTTGTAAAACTGACACTCAAGGACAATACCAATTCCCAGTTAATCAGTGACTAGCTTCAGTATGCAAGATTTGACAAGGGTGTAATTACTGACGTGAACCGTGAATCAACATATGCCATGAGGGGCTCTGGATAATAATAAACTGTGGCAGTGTTTAGCAGGGCTCTACTAAACATCTCTCTTCATACAAACAAGAAAACATAGACTTTAAAAGATGCTCTTTCCAAATGCTGCACTTTTAGCTTTTAGTTTTTGGAAAAATTATCGAATGCAATTCCTATAAAGGAAAAAGCTATTCTCTTTTGTATCATAGATCTATCCTTGAAAATAGAACTCTATCACACAGAATTCTCACCACATAGCTAAGCATTGGTTTCAATGTCCCACTAGCCAAGCTAAACAGATCTTTTAATAAACAAATACAGATGTTATTGGCTGCTGTTATTGTTATAGAAGTTTCAATCATATAATTAAATTATCTGGGTTTTTTTTTTTAAAGATTTATTTCTTTATTTATTTGACAGAGAGAAATCACAAGTAGACAGAGAGGCAGCCAGAGAGAGAGAGAGAGAGGGAAGCAGGCTCCCCGCCGAGCAGAGAGCCCGATGTGGGACTCGATCCCAGGACCCTGAGATCATGACCTGAGCCGAAGGCAGCGGCTTAATCCACTGAGCCACCCAGGCACCCCTAAATTATCTGGTTTATAGAAACTATTTGAAAATCTCCTAAATACAACTTATTATATTAAAAAGGACATTTGTAAAAATTATATAGATAAAACTTATCCACATTTAATAAGCATGCTCTAATTATTTCATTTTAATTCATGCTATTTAAAAAAAAAATTCCCCCCCCCAAAAAAATTCCCTGTCAAACCTCAGACAGCTACATTCATGAAGGATTCCCATCAATGTTTCATTGGCTAATGAAATTATTGGCATTTCCTGACATTTTCTTCCGTGTGTTATGTGCTATCCTAGGCACTAGCAAGTAATCTGTGTAGTCCTCAAAATTCTTCCAAATCCTTAAGAACCTGCATTCATCAGAAGCCAGTAAAAATTTACCCAAGTGTCTTGACAATAGGAATCCATCTGGAAGTAAGTTGAACTTGAAATCTAAAAATTGCTTTGAACTCAAAATGCAATGTTTCGGGAAGTCCATTAGAAAATAAGTTCATGATGCCATTATGTGCTACACACCATGCATGGTGGCTGGCGTGAGAGAAGGGGGAAATGTTTCTGGCCCTGGAAAGGTTTGCATCCACATAAGGGAGACATCACACAAACAACTTTAGAACACTTAAAAATCATCACAGCAACACATGCCAAGTCGCTTCGTGCCAAGGACCAACTCCCCATGGCAGTGTGAATAAAAACTGTCCCACAGATGCTTTGTACTGATGCGCGAACATAACGAATCTCTTCCACAGGACCCGCCCTGGATTATTACAGATTTTGCAATTCTAGTTTGATTTAAAAAAAAAAAAAAGCCTATGATTTAAGGAATTAGAATTTGTTGTTAATATTCACATTATCAGTTTCTTGAAATAAAGCAGACTACTTTGTTATTAAAAGTCCAAATATATAAAATGAGACAATATTCTTCAGTAAGTGTACATGTCTATAATTCTTTAATATTTCTATGATGTCTTTGCATCAAAGAGGTGGACCTGTTTTTAGGCAGTAGCAAATGTTTTTATTAAACGATTTCATTTATACTGGAAGTCACATTCATACTTTTACTCCATGGTGAAATAGAGTTTATATCTCTTGCTACACAAAATGAAGCCTCTGAAGCAGTTTTTAACAGGGTTCAACCACAGGCACATTCCCAACCACTGTTAAACTTGTCCCAGCTTCCCAGAGACCCCCCTGCCACGGCTGTCTATCTGGTTAGGCTCCAGCCCTCCCCATGCACCAAGAACACTTTGGCAATGTCAGTTTCAGGGTCTCTCAAATTGTATCTTATCACTCTCAACAATTCAAAGCTAAGGGACTATAAATCTCTAAGATGTTGCTGTTATTAAATTTTGATTATTAACATTTACCTCTGTTTTCTCTGAGTAGGAGATGAATAAATTTAAAAATTGCTTATTTACTAGTGGCTTGCCAAGGGCAATTTTTCTTGAACTCCTGGAATTATTGAATTATGATAACATTATTTAGAAGTTTAATAATCAGGGCACCTGGGTGCCTCAGTTGGTTAAGCATCTGACTCCTGATTTTGGCTCAGGTTATGATGTCAGGGTCATTGGATCGAGCCCCACATCCAACTCCATGCTTAGCGCAGTCTGCTTAAAATTTTCTCTTTCCCTCTGCACCCCCTTCCCACTCACATGCTCTCTCTCCCTCTAAAAGAAAATAAATAAAATAAAGCAAAATAAAAATATATTTCTTTAAAGTTTAATAATCAACTCAATCCTTTGTAACTTCTACAGTGACACAGACCTTTAGTTCCACAGGATTATTAGGAAATGTTCTCTCAGACATTGTGGTGACATGGTGTCTAATCCACTGAATGAGGTAGTTCACCATATTCTGGTATTCAATCCATTTGACTTCAACATCCTAAAACAATAAAATGACAGAAAAGATCCATATCTGCAGATAATAACAGTCATATCTAACACAACTTAGTCAAAGGTCATTCTGTGAATTTCTGTGTCTTTCAGCAGAACAGTCAGAACCAGCTCAACGTCTTCTCACTCTCTACCCAGTCCCACATAAACAGCTTGAAAAAACATGCACGCAAACATTTGACAATGAAGAGTAGCCTAATGAGTGCTACTTCTGATCCAGAGATAGTGGCTACCTGGGGCACTGTGTGAAGAAGGCTTCTAAGGCTGCATTCAAATGCAGCAGGGAAGAACACTGTGATCATTTTGGGGTGTTTTCTGGGCACCCAGGAAGAGGGAGTAATAGCGTAGACAAGCCAGGTTAGCTGCCATTGTGTAGATCTAAATCCACTGTCTATCTGAAACCCAAAGATCTATATAGAATGTAGGAAAGTAGGTAGGAATGAAAACTATAGGAAATGTATATGATAGGATTACTCATTAAACAAACTTTAAAAATGGAGTAAACTGGAAGGCTGTCACCTGCTATGTTCAATTAAGTATCTGATGAGTGTTTATTATGTTCAAAGCATTGTGCTAAGTGTTACAGTAAGAATTTAATACTTTAAGAAATAATACCTTTTACCAAAGAGTCACTGTCTAAATGGGGAGGCAAGAGAGTTGTAATATAAACAGCTAATCAAAATGAAAAGCAGTATTTAATTAAGTGTTGAAATACCTGAAAGAGGTAATACACACTAAGGGTTGAGATAATAATTGGGTGAGCATAGATGTGCCTCAAAAAGGTCACCAAAGGATTCTCAGGAAAGGTAGTCCCTGAGCAGTTCTGCAACAACCACTAAGTAATTCTTTGGTGGGCAGGGGGTGGGGTGGAGGAGGGAAGATAAAACATAGGGAGTCCCGAGTGAGTCACAAGTCACAACTCTGAACTAGATAGAAATGCCTGGACTACAAGCAGTCTGTGTTGAAAGACTAAAGCTAAAAAAGTAGGTAAGCAAATTAATATATACAGAATTTTTTTAAAAGACTTTATTTATTTGAGAGAGAGAGAAAGAAAGAGATCATGAGCAGGGGCAGGCAGAGGGAGAAGCAGGCTCTCTCTGAGCAGGGAGCCCGATGCAGAACTCAACCCCAGGCCCCTGGGATCATGACCTGAACTGAAAGCAGAGGCTTAACTGACTGCGCCACGCAGGGGTCCCAGCATACGCAGAATTTTAAATGTCGGAAGGACTAGACTGGATTTCACCTTACAAGTCAATATGTAATCAATGAAAATTTCCAAGCTAAAGACAAAAGGTTTTAGGAAGATCAATTTGATGACAATGTGCAGTACTGCTGGGAATGGGATGAGATGGAGATGGAAAGTATCAAAGAGCTGTCATCCTAGTCCAAGTGTGAAGGGGTAAGAGTTAGGAACAGGGTGAAGGGAATGAGAAGGCAAGACAAGGAACGGCTGCAAGAAACCCTCTCAAGCAACATTTGACACTGACTTGTTGGCAGACATCACAGCAGGGGATGAGCATGGAGCAGGTTACTCAGGGATCAGGAGAGGATAAAGCCCTGAGAGGAAGAACAAAATGAAGAGAATGGAAATAATTCTAGAAACAAGAGCACACAGAGGTGAGAAAGAGACTGAAATGAGAGCTCACCAAGATGAATTCCAGAATCTTCAAAGTAAAATAGAAAAATAAAAAAGAAGAAGAAGAAGAAGAAATCTGAGAGAAGAGGAGAAGCCCAGGGTAAAGGGGTTCATCCTCAAATTCATAACCCTGCAGGGTTTCCTGTTCTCTTCCAGAAATGCCTAAGTACATGTTCATAAAACCACTACAACACGCATGGTTGAACTGAATCACACAAATCTTTGGGAAACAGTGGGCAAATGAGGAGCCCGAAACCCCCTATACTAGACACTCCACCCTGCTTACTAAGTAGCTCTGGTAGTTTGGCAAAGTCAAATAACCTTCCTCTAAATATCGTCTTTAAATCGGAGAAAGAATTCCTAGCCAAGTTATTTCATGAAATGATGAGAGTCAATAACATTGAAAGTGATTTCAGAAGTTGAGAAATTCTACAGACACAGAACGATTATCAAACACTGCCAATGTAAAACAGCAGCAGGTTAAAAATGAGAAACTCCAAAATTCGGTGGTTTAGAGCTTTCATTAATAAATGAAAAGAATATGTATGGCCTACTTTATTTATGACAAAGAACAAATTTTTTTTGAGTTATGCTTTAATTAAAATGGTGGAATAGTGTCATGAAAATGCAGACAGGGCTGGCTTATTAAATAGCATTTTAACTCAAATTCTTTAAAGAATATTTGATATTGGAGTACCTGGGTAGCTCAGTTGGTGAAGTGTCTGCCTTTGGCTCAATTCATAATCCCAAGCGCCTGGGATTGAGTCCCATGTGGGGCTCCCTGCTCAGAACGGAGCCTGCCTGCTTCTCCCTCTGCCCCTCCCCCTGCTTGTGCTCCCTCCCTCTCTTTCTCTCCCAAATAAATAAACAAAATCTTTTTTTAAAAAAAGAATACTTGATATTTAAATACTGTAAAAAGCTTTATCAAAGAATTCAGTCAACTGGTCATTACTGAATTAGCAGCTTCTAGGATGGAAAAACCAATACTCACATTTGCACCAATACCTTCGCCACCTTCAGGGACTTTGGGAAATGCATCATAGAGAGATGACACGTAAGTTATTACTGATTTTTCATCAGGTGAGGAGACATCAACATCTATAAGCAGCAACATAAAATTATTTCAAATGTTGATAGATTCCTTTTAATCAGACTCTCATGTCAATCTATACCTAGTTAGGACAACAGCTCACCTTCAGGATCCAGAAGTCTTATAACACCAATTTTTTCTGCTACATAAAAAGCGTGCTCTAAATTTGCAAGGTTGCTTTGAACAGCAACAGTATTCATGTCTATCAGGTCCGGCCTAGGAAAAAATTCACCATAATTAATTAAGTTTTCTCACATGCGAATTCAACATTACACTTACATGTTGACCTATTTACATAACATTTCCGCAAATACTAATATTAAGCCTGGGTTGAAATACAGAGACTTTCACCAAGTATTTAACATTGCTGACTTCTCTCAGAAACTCATGGATGCCAAAACCAAGTACAGGGAGGAAACTGTAAAAATTAGAATGTGTATGATTTTTTACAAAGTCTATGAACTCCTCCTCATCAAATATATATGAGTATCTGTCCGCTTCAACCTATGTAAGCTCCACTATTCCCACAGCATCCTTCCAATCCAACTAGAATCCTATGTTTCTCCCCAAACACGAAGGTTTATGCTTTAGTTCAATGCCACATTAGTGGCATCCACCATCCAATGGACAGGATGCCCTTTCCTGTCACTGTTGTCCTCTCACTATTCACTCATCTTTAGAAGCAGAGATCAAGCTCCACCTCCTTCATGAAGCCCTCACTAATCTTCTCCAACCTCATTTTTCTTTCTGTTCCTTGAATTCCTTACACTTCTGGGCCTATGCTCATCAATTTGACATTTAGAAGAACCACATACTTCCCTGCCCTATTAATTCACTGTTTAATGTGCATGCATATCTTGCTTTTCACCTCTCAGTCAGCAAGAACTACGTAATAATAAACTTTCGTATTTTATCCTTCTGCTGAGACAGAGTGGTACAGAATTAGCAGACAGTATATATCTATAGATAAATTGGTAAGCAGGTTAGTTAATTCTGAGTCATAAATGAAAGACTAATATAAGCACTAGTTTGTATTTTCCCACGATTGCATATGAGCATGCCTGTGTACACGCATGTGTGCATACACACACACACACATTGTCATATGCCAGACTTCAACTCTTCCTAATTTGTGAGACTCCCGTGATACTCTAAACTATGGGGATACTTTAAAGCTAGCTCTGTTTATATACAAGATTGGAAGACTTCCCGAGTACTCCTTGTAGAGAAAGAGGCAAAGCAGTTGGTTGGAAAATTAACACAATGCCAAAAGCCAGTCAGAAAACATTCCTCTCAAAGACAAAGCATTAAAAGAATGCAAAAACAGATGTAGAAATTGTAAAACTCAAAAAGAGTGGTCCCCACCCCAAAATCACTGAGTAAGAACCCGCTCATCAAGTTCTAAGGACAGCTCTCAACAAAGTCCACAGACATTCTGGTTTGCTCAAAACAATCATTTGGGAACTGCACAGGAATGGGAGGACTCTGAGATCGTGGGGGAGGACTGACATGTAAATTATTTTGAATACTACTTGGAAAGCTGTTCACAGAAAAAACTCTTTGAAAATATATTGTCAATTTTAGGAAGGTATGCAGCAAGTTGTAGTCTTCTTTTATCTGCTGAGAAAGCAGACCTCCAAAGTAATCTACTTATAGTTTTATAGCACTTTGAAAACTGTGCATACCTTGAGACCTAACTACCATGACCTACCTACCTATTCCTGGGAAATTATTAGGAAATTTGTTAATGTTTTTCACAGGCACCAATATGATCAATTAAAAGTGATCCTGCATTTATTATAGGACCAGTAAATCTACTGACAGCAATAGAGGTAAATGACTTATCTCTAAAAACAATGTTTTTATTCACACAGAAGCATTCTGAAGAATCTGCCCACCTCAAGATTACTAAACAGGTGAATATAAGTCTAGACAAAAACAAATGCCTGAAGTTCAAAAAACTGTTCTGCTTCCGTAAAGTTCACACATTTTGAAGAAATAAAATCCAGCCTTTCTGAGTTTATCAAACCTCCCAACAAGAAAGGGCTCGTTGTTGTAAGAACCCTGCCATTAGCAAGAACGTAAACACTGAGTAATCCCAGAGGGAATGAATAAAGTCATTGAAGAATCAAGTTTTTGACTAAGAGAATAAAACATAAAACTTCCTTCAGCATGACATAGTCCTTTCAGCACAAAGGCAGTTGTATAATACACTGAGTATGGATAAGTCACCTCTTTTATCGTGACATTTAACACTTTAGTGGAGCAAAAACTGAAGTGGTGTTCCTCTGTAACACAGGAGACAAAAGTCAGCAAAAGGGGGAAAAAAAGAAAAACTGTAAAACCACCATGAAAAACTGACAGCCTGAAAGCTTTCAAAATTCTGTCCCTCCTTGAGCTCACATCCTAGGCCTTCAGTCATGCTCTGTCTTCCAATCTGCCTTTCCATTCTGTGTCCGGAGCTTCTGGGAGAGGCTTGTGCTGTGACATGTCTCTACGTTCTTTCCTCCTTACAGTCTCACTGAGATCATATCACCTTTAAAAACTTCAGCTACTGTGAAGTGTGTAAACCTGGCGATTCACAGACCTGTACCCCTGGGGATAAAAATATATGTTTATAAAAAATTAAAAAATTTTAAAAAAAGAAAAACTTCAGCTACTTTCTACCTACAGAAGGTTTATATTTTCTTTCAAAAGCTTTTATTTCAGTTTAAGATCTCCTTTTTGTGGAACTTTAATAGGAAATTTCATTCCCATTTTTAGGTCTGACTAACCAAAGTCTACCATGTGGCAAACATGTACAAGGCGGCACCCAGGTTTCTGTAATGCATTAATCATTCTAATTTCCCTATTTTCTGCAAACCTGTCAAAATCATATATTGTAACACCCTGCCACTGAAAGTAATATATATTAGTCTTCTATGGGAAAAGGGTCATCCTAACTCTTAACTTGTGTTACTATTCTACGATAACATAAGCTTTCCTGAATGACTCAATCTTCACATGTAACAATTTTTTTTTAAAGATTTTATTTATTTATTTGACAGAGATCACAAGTAGGCAGAGAGGCAGGCAGAGAGAGAGGGGGAAGCAGGCTCCCTGCTGAGCAGAGAGCCCGATGTGGGGCTCGATCTCAGGACCCTGGGATCATGACCTGAGCCGAAGGCAGAGGCTTTAACCCACTGAGCCACCCAGGCGCCCTGTAACAATTTTTTTAAACCTACATCTATATCCTATGTTTCTTGCATAAATGATTAAAAACAGCTTACAGAGAAAAACACAAGAAGATACCACAAATTCTATGGTGCAAGTATAAAACTAGGATAAGGTAGGTCATAAGACAAAACGAAAAGCCAGGCCAGAAAGTGCAAACTACTTATAAGCATACTTAATGCCCTTATTTCAAAAATATAGGGCCAAGGGGCACCTGGGTGACTCAGTGGGTTAGGGCCTCTGCCTTCAGTTCAGGTCATGGTCCCAGGGTCCTGGGATCGAGCCCTGCATCGAGCTCTCTGCTCAGCAGGGAACCTGTGCTGCCTGCCTCTCTGCCTACTTGTGATCTCTCTGTCAAATAAATAAATAAAATCTATATATATATATAGATTTTATATATATGGCCAAAAGGTATTAAAGTGGCTATTGCCATAATACAAAATAATTTTGGATAAAAGTAATGTTTATCTTTCATACAACACCCATGTTAAGAGTATTCTCTCTAGACAGGTATGTGCTAAGGTGAGTGCTGTGAAGTATATAAACCTGGCAATTCACAGACCTGTACCCCTGTGGATAAAAATATATTATTTGTTTATAAAAAATAAAAATTAAAAAAAAAAGAGTATTCTCACTACACAAAAAAATATAAAATAGACTACAAAAACACACGCATATACAAAACCACATACACATACACATGTATAATGGATATGTATGGATAGGTATGTATGCATTTATGTACAGATTTATAGTATGTATATGTTTATATATATCTGTATCTTATGTATATGTATATATACATTATGCATGCATATGTATAGTATAGGCGTACCTCATACAGATAGGTATGTATGTGGATATATATTATTTATTAACAGATATTAATATATTTTATATATGTTACCACCCACACTGACAGCCAAACTAACAGAACATGAAAACTGTAGATAGGATTCTGAGAGAAAATTTGACATATACAGTGTTATAAATGGCTGAAGATTAGCACAAGAAACTACCTAAGACTTCCACATTTCATCATGCTAACACTGAAATGTTCAACTACAAGGAACTACAAGGAATATGAAACAACATCAAAATACCTGGAAAGAACGTACTTAGAAATGGCCTTTGGAACACACCTGAGGGGACACTGATAAAAGTTAGCTAAGAGAAGAATGCATTAGTGCAGATACAAGAATAACAAATTCTGAACCAAAAATGTGATAATGGCTGAAAGGACAGGTCTAATATCAATAGTCAATGTCCAAATCGGGATTTTTTTCAAAGTATGCAAAATTTATTTAAATTCACAGAGTTTATTTGGTTGTGTTGGCTCTCGATGGACACTCAATAATTATTTATCATATGGATACAGACCCAAGTTCTGGCTACCCAGGATCTAAACCCTCTTCCTGTGTTTGAGAAATTTTCCGTTTTAGGAATCATGAGAGAAAGAGAGGAGCAGAGACCATTTCCCAGAACAAAACAAAAAGACATCAGGTTTTCTTTTTGTCTCTTTCCTTTGCTCAAGAAATAAATGCCCACTACATATCTTGCCCCCACACATGACACTGGCTAATCAACTCACATTCTTCCCATAAGACCTGGTTTTCTCTGTTCCCAAATGCTGTCTACTATCTTTATTTGTGTATTTACTACAATTTGTTACAACTATGCACGTGTCTATCTCTCACAATGAACAGTGGACTGCCTGAAGGCATAGTCTGTTTTTATCTATGTTTATAGCTTCAATATCTAGTATAATGCTCAGCACATGAATGTTTGAGAGATGGTTAAATAATAAAGAAATAAAAGAGCTTTGAGAGCTGGAAGGTACCATCTGATACCACTGATTCAAATTCCTAGAGATATTTTCCATCCCAGGTTTGCACCTTTCCTTTCCTTTTCATTAATTTCTACGGACAAAGCTACCGCCTATAGCTTCCAATCAGGATTCCAAATCCTTGCAAAAATCCACATAGAATAGGACACGATGTCATAGCTTCTCCATGAACTAAACACACATCCTCCTGAGGTTTCCTAAAGGCCTTTCTCTGCTGAAAACAATCTGGAAAACAGGCATGCACTGAAAACAACCAACAAGGGATATCATAAAGTTTCAAAAAGCGTACGTTACCGCTTCTAGGTGTGACTCCTCCCTTCTAATGCTCCCATATGCCCTCAGCTTCAGCAGCTGGTTAAGTTGCCAGTTGGAATGACTTATAAAATAACAATAAACAACTGGGATTAATATGTAACAATAACTACTATGTGGCAGGCAATGCAGTGAAGCCTTCAAAGGCATTATCTCACTCTTCTCAACAAGGAGATGATACAACTTAAACAGGAACACAGTCTGACAAGGGACAGTTGGGATTCAAGCCCCAGTGTGTCTCAACACACAGCCTGGGCAATTCATTATACTATGCTGGCATTATAAACTGAAAACAGGCACCCTGAAGCTGCAAATTCAAGATAAAGAAAACACCGAAGGATGTATGCTTCTCCTGGTGGGGAGGATGATCCTGATCATAGTAATACAACCACAAGGGAGTGTGTATGTGTGTCAGTGTGTACCCACATACTCTGGAAAACAAACTGTGAGTAATGGGATATAGTTCCAGACTGTTACCACAACAGTACTCACCCATATATATGACACCAATGTTTCCCACACTTTGCGTGGTTTTAGGTCCCTAATCCAGACTGAGAGAATATAGGGGGAGGCCTGGTCATCCATACTTTAACAAGGTTCTCCCCTACCCCAGGTGATTTTTTTCAGACAAGTCTGGGAACTAAATCATCTTAAAACTCCTCTTGTCTCTAATATAGCTTTCATTTTCTTTCAAAATTATCCATATTCTGTTCTGGCAAAAAAGAAAGAAAGGAAAGGAAAAGAAAAGAAAAATCCACCATACTATCAGATAACTATGTATCAAGACCAAGACAAAGCTGACACACACACAATCATGCCTACTGCCTTAGATTCTCACTACAATACAGCAAACCTTTTCCCTCTTGTCCTGTACTGATTCTTATTGCTTAAATCTAGAGGAAAAGAACCCATTCAGGATTAGGGGAGGATGGAGACACATTTCACAGCGGCCTAACCCTGGACTACACTGTAAAATGATGAAGTTTAGAAAAGACTGCATTTGGTATCAGAGTTTTTTAATCAAAATCAAAACCACGTAAACTTTGTGATTTGAGATAGCTGATCATTTGAAAGGACACTGAGCAACAGTTTTACTTCTCAAGTGAAAAGAGAGAGAGAGAAAGTAGAACGATGGCTGCCAGCAGTTTAGGAAAAGGGGAAGAGTTCTGCGGATGGATGGTGGTGATGTACAATGTATTAACAATGTATTAACATACCAAATGGTAAATGTTATGTTATGCATTATTTTCCCACAGTTTTTCAGATGTTAAAAAATTTTTAGGGGCGCCTGGGTGGCTCAGTGGGTTAAAGCCTCTGCCTTCGGCTCGGGTCATGGTCCCAGAGTACTGGGATCGAGCCCCGCATGGGGCTCTCCGCTCTGCAGGGAGCCTGCTAACTCCTCTCTCTCTCCCTGCCTGCCTCTCTGCCTACTTGTGATCTCTGTCTGTCAAATAAATAAATAAAATCTTTAAAAAAAATTTTTTTTAGAAGACAATTTTTACATAGCTGAGAGAAAAGGCTCTACTGAGGTAGAAAAAAGTGACAGGGCTGTGATTCAGATGTCTGGTAATTAAGTCCTAACTTCCTCTCTGAATTGTGAACACACATCCAGAAACCTATGTCTCAATTCCCTTCTACAAAAAGTGAAAATCAGGAATCAGAGAAAATCAGGAACTACAAGAATCACCTAGAATTCCAGTTATCCCTTAGGGAGTATCTCGAGGTGTGTGGGGGTGAAGGAAGGGCATCTGGGCTGCCATAGCCATGAGGTCTTAAGAAGCCACTTGATTTGCCCAAAGTCTCAAGAGAAGATTCATGTGAAAGTACTTGTGAAATAAATACACATACATGGGTGATTGAAAAGCATTCACTGGCATGTAAAGAACAATGTAATGAAAATGTCAGAAAAGGCCTCACTTGGTGCTCTAGTATGCTATTATAAGTAATTCTTTCCAGTCAACAAACTAGCAAGTTCATTCATTCACTCAATATTTAATAAGGATCTACTATGCGCTGGGAAGTGAGGCATTAAGAATTTAAACACTGTGTCTACCGAGAGCTCAGAATTCCAGAGAGAGTTCAAGAGTAAACCAGGAGAAAACCTGGCGGAAAGAGCACCCAGGCAGAGGGGAAAAGCGTGTATGTGCTCATGCCTGAAGGGTGTGTGAGAACAGGACCACTGCAGGGGAAGGGAGCCCTGAGCAGGACAAATGGTAAGAGACAGCTGGATGGATGAGGAGCCAGGACGATGCAGAATCTCATGAACTTGTTCAAAGATGCTGAGTGTTCTTCTAGGAACTACGGAAAACCAGTGAGATGCATTAAGGAGGATTACAGGAAACTAAACGATCAGATCTGAGGTGGAAGAAATCTCAAGGGGTGAAAGTATTCCCAGAGAATCCAGGTAGGGGAACCAGAGTGGCTTGCGAAAGAATGTGGCAGCGGCAGAGGGAAGTTCACAGGCCAGGTGCTATCTAGGAGGTCAAATCCACAGACCCGATGGGTGAGGGCACAAATGAGAGTCAACTCAGAGAGCACAGAAGGTCAGCAGGCAACCCTGAAAAACTCCCGACATGTACTGGCCTCGTGGTTGAGTCTGCAGATGTAGCCGAGCGGAACAGCCATTGAGACAGGAAGGATACCAGGCCAGTGAAGGGTCATAAAAGCTGAAGAAAAAGAATAGGGTTTCAAGAAGAAAAGAATGGACAGTAGGGTCAAAGACTGAGAAGAAAAAGGAGGCCTGAGAAATGTCCACTGGATTTAGCCACACGGAAGTCATCCATGACCTCAGAAGATTTTGGGTGAATTATGGGGCCAGGGGCCACATTAGAGTTGGGTGAGGAATAAACACGGAGTGAAGAAATGAATATGGAAGTACAGACAACTCTTTCAAGAAGTCTGGCCTTTAAGGAAAGGAATGATGTGAGGCAGTAGATGGAAAAAAGCAGAGTTAAGAGAGAAGCTTTGTTTGCTGTCTTATGAGCAAAGAGGCTTTGGGGTGCTTAAAATCGAAGGAGAAAGATTTGTTGGGACAGAACAGCTTAATGTAACAAGAAAGAAGGTGTCTGAGGCAATGGCACAGCTGGGATCCAGAGCACAGGAGGAAGGGTACAGGCCTTGGATGGGGGAGAGGGGATTCATTGCTTTATCAAACCAGAGCAAAAAGGACCAGGAAAGATGCAAATGAAGGCAGCTTGGTGTCTTTGGCAGCAAAAAGAAAGATGTTTCACTAGCTGGCTTCAGTACTGCCTGAGAGCTGGAGTACAGATCACCCGTTGCCAGGGAGGGAGGAAAAGGCAGTGTGAGGGAGAGTAGGAGTGAGTTAACATGAGTAGAAAAAGACTGCTGGTCGGAACCATTAGAAGCTGGTCATCATGGTGTCACAGTTGAAACGAATCTTTTCTGATTATATAACTAGTACATACTTGGCAGCATGCAAGAAACTGAAAGGGATTCTGTGGAAGTTAAAATTTAAAAAAAATAAAAAATAAAACAAAAAAAACTCCATTTACCTAGAAATCAGTCTTAGAACAACCTCTGTACTCCAGAACACCACGCACCTCCCCACACACCAAGCAAGAAGCCAGGTGTGTCACTCAACATTTGTTCTTCGATAGATCACCCAGTAACAATACGCATTAAAATGCCTCACTGATCCTATGACAGTAGAGCAGTTGCCATAACAAATTCCTGTAGATGACTGTCGGGATTAATCATGTTCAGGCTTAGCACGTTCTTACTGTTCTTATTGGTGCAAAAAGCCTCTCACCTTGGCCCCCTCCCCTCGGCGGGGAAAAAAAAGACCTGTAATATGGTCTTCGCCTCTCCCCAGCAAATAAATGTGAGCGTGTAAGAGATCCACCCACAGTTTCATAAATGGGTGTAGATATTCCTTTATGCTCATATTTGGGCACGTATTGTTGAAAGAAACAAAGCCAGGAAGGTAATTTTTCCTTTTCTCAAAACTAGATGCCTCAATTTATTTCAAATTTTCTTCCTACTTTTTTCTACAGAATGACTCTCTACCAACAAAACAGACAGCAAAGAATGAAAAATACCATGATACAGCAAGTTTCTAACATTGGAAATTAAAAGATCCCTAATGAATTACAAGTCTCAGTTTACAGAGAAAAATTAACACCATAACAGCCTCATACACTTTAACAAATACAGAGAACAGTACTGATACTGATAGACAAGTAATTGTTTCTATACCTACATTTTAGTGAACTTCAGTAAACCTTAGTCACTAGGGGATAAATATCTCCCCAAAAGGGGATAACAAAGAGATAGACCTCTCAAAGAAAAAGAGATGGATAGCAGACATGTTGGCTGCTCCTGCAACATAAGGGAAATCTGAGTGTTAGAGAAGGGTAAGAGAATGCCGACAGGAGCCCGGAGAAAAAGCATATGTCAGGTTTCCAAGGAAAGGGAGTCTTCCATCAAAACCCAGTTCCTCTTGCACTGTACGGTCACGTGTCCTGTTCTGAGTGGGTCAGCAGCAGCACATAGGGAGGAAAGGAACCTGACATTTATTACACACGTCCTAAATCTCTGACACTGTGACAGGCATCTTCTCCTATGTTATGTGATATGTTCTGATATGTTATCTCAAGATACCCCTCACTGCTGGCATTCTAACTTCTTTTTTTTTTTTTTTTTAAGATTTTACTTATTTATTTGACAGAGAGAAATCACAAGTAGACGGAGAGGCAGGCAGAGAGAGAGAGAGAGGGAAGCAGGCTCCCTGCTGAGCAGAGAGCCCGATGCGGGACTTGATCCCAGGACCCCAAGATCATGACCTGAGCCGAAGGCAGCGGCTTAACCCACTGCGCCACCCAGGTGCCCCTGGCATTCTAACTTCTTAAATAATCATATCACTCTGAAATCTGCCAACTTATTTGATCATTTTCCCTCTAAATTCCTAACACATACATGCTTAGACTAATAGCTCACACACCAAATAAACAGAAACACAAGTCTGCCATTTTAGCTCTGGCACATAGCTGAAAATCTAAAAAAAATAAAATAAAATAAAAATAAAAACAATTTAATGCTTAAAAGCTTAAAAAATTATGAATAAGATGATAAATGTTAAAAGAACAGAAAAAAATGAATGGGATTTAGATCTGCTAGACTGCAATTGAAAAAGAAAGGGAATGTTTCTCAAAGGCATCATGGAGGTGAAACAGTACAAAAGGAGTAGTTTCAATGCTGTTCTTCTCACAGACAATTCAGATATGGGTCTTAAAATTTTAAATGTATTATCCTTTGACCTAGAAATTCTACTTCTAGGACCTTATTAAAACAACACATTCACACATCTACACAAAGAAACATACAAAGCCCAATACTTTTTAATAGCAAAGAACATAATGTCCATCAATACGATGCTATTAAATAAATTATGTTACAGCCATACATTAGAATACACTGCAGTATTTTAAAAGAATAAGGGAAACCTATTTCTGCTCGTATGGAAAGATATCCAAAATAAATTGAGAAAGAAAAATGCAAAATAACATATATGCCATTATCTCAAATGTGTTTTAGAGAAGATTATAGCAATGCTCAAGATTAGGTACTTATGTAAGTCATACCTCAGCAGAGTTGACCCTTCCCTCCCACCACCACAAAAAAAAAAAAAAAAAAAAAAGTGATGATATATGTGCAGAAAATTTCTGGAAGAATATCAAAGAAGCTGAACAGCTGCCTCTAGGGAATGGGACTGGGAATCTGGGGAAAGAAATCACATTTCAATGCATACCCTTTTATTTTATTTGAATTTTTTATTATGTTAATGTACTATATTTTCTGTTAGTTGCTTTTTTTTTTTAATCACAGATACAACAAAAAGAAGGGCTGTGGCAAGGAATATTTATTGTAGAAATTGCTATAAAACGTACCAGTCTTACACAGTGAGCTCTGAGAATTCAACTGTTTTGAGTTTCTTTGATAAGTTAATAAGCAATTTTATTTTGCCTCACAAAGTGAAATACTTGAGATTGTTCAAAAAATTGGTAACTTTCAGGGCTCTGTGTCTATGCCTAGCCCATGGTCACACACAAAGCACCGCCCATACCTGTGTGGTGTTTGCACAAAGACATACACACCCTCGTACCTCAGGGTTCTGCAGCCTAAGGGCAGACCTGGTTCTGAAGGAAAAAATAAAATCACCTCATCACAACTAATCCAACTTCCTATGGGAACATTTCAGGCCCTAAAGGGCCTCCTCCCAGTATTAAACCAGTCCAATCCAGTTTAGCTTGTAAGGTTTGATTGAATCCAAGCCTGTGGCTGAATCATAGGCCTCCAGGTCAGACTATTAAACAAGACTCCCACCAGGGCCTTAAGTTGAATCTTCCCAATTACAGCATTTTGAAACATTTCCTGTAACAAAATATGATGGCCCCAATAAATTCTAATTCAAAATGCAAACAATGAACAAAATCACTATCCAACTACAATCAGACAGGTGAAAAATATCTGGATGCCTAATTAGAAAGTATTTAAATGGTGTGCTCCTGATACCATCTATTTCAAAGAAGTTGAGTCTTACCTCAGTGATATACTAAAACTTGCTTGTGAAAAGGCAGCCAGAGGTCTCAAAAGGAAATTTACATGAATGAACAGCAGCATAATTTAAAAACAAGACTAGGACTAACAGATGCTAGCAAGAAGAAACAGTCTCTCTGCAAAACACATCCCCCCACCCCCACACACACGCATTTCAGTCCTGACATACTTAGCATCTTTCTCTACCACACCTCAGGCTCGCCTGGCTCTACCACACATTTTGCACTGTTCTTTCTGGCCTGTGGGCCCACGTTCGTGTTCATGCCTGCTCAGGCAGACGTGTTTTCACAGTGAGCGATGCTGTTTTGGAATTTGGCTTTCATCAGTGTTCTAGGGCAGCTATCTGCGTGCAGTGACTGATAAATTAAGACATGCTGGGGGCTGAATTTCAAGCTAGAAGTCAGAGCTTTGTTTCTTTCAAAAAAAAAAAAAAAGGAAAAAAATCAATTGTAGTATGATACTTGAGCACTCTCTTAGATCAGAACACAGAAAAATCAGTTGAACCCTCTGTTTGGAACACCTGCTGTGAAGAATGTGTGCTACTGATGGGAATTTAAGTCCTCTATATCCAGACTCTACCAGGGTGATTAATCCATGAGAGCTTAGAATCCCGTGGCTGTGGATTCTCAGTTAATTCTACTTCTCTTGTTTTTAAGCTACTTAGTCATCGAATGCTTTTGTGACATCCTTTTGATTCAAGTCCATCAAATCCAGTCTTCCTTATTATTCTTTTCAATGAAAATTAAGGTTAGGGTCAAGAGTGAGGCTTATTTACCCAAGATCTCTTACCAGTTGTGGTTTTCAGTGGAAAGATTTTAATATGCTTTAAAGAAATGTAAACTATACAAACAAGTACAAACTAGTACAGCTATATGGCAGTTTAATTATTTGAATTCTTTGCATTAAAAACGGAACATAACAGACAGACGTTCCTAGAAGGAATTAGGAACAGCTTCCTAAGACAGAATTAATAGAAAACCACAGTTTTTGCATCATTAACCTATATATTTATTTTTAATTAAAGTATAGTTGACATACAATGTTATATTAGTTTCAGACATACAACATACTGATTCTACAATTCTATATATTACACCATCCTCACAATAAGCACAGTTATCTTCTGAATCATTGATCTATTTAAATAGATCGAATAGGGGTGTCTGGATGGCTCAGTCAGTTAAGTGTCCAACACAGTTTAAGCTCAGGTCATGATCTCAGGGTCATGTGACTGAGTCCTGCATTGGGCTCTGAGCTGAGCATGGACCCTGCTTATGATTTCTCTCCTCTCCCTATGCCCATCCCCTCACTTGCAAACGCTCCCTCGTTCTCTCTCAAAAAAACAAAACAACAACAACAAAAAAAAAAACTATAGAACTATCCTTCGTAATCTCTTCCACTAAATCATACTCCTTTATCATTCTTATTAGCCATTGCATAATCCATGCTCTTCAATTCCTTAGGATAATATGACACACCAAAACTATAGAACAGTTCACTTGTGGTTTTGCTCTTACTTATGCTAAGTGTTTTCATGTTCTCTTATTATCTCAGTACTTTATGAGCTGTTGCAACGCTACTTTCATTGACGGCTAATTCCAAGTTATGCAATTAAATGTTGGTTCTCATTAATTTCCTTCTTTTTTACTTCACATTAGTAAAGTACTGCTTACTGTTATAAACGAACATTCTCTCCACTTCAAAAGTCACATTCTTATATGGGAGCACTGATAAAAATATATGCTGGACATATACTTTTGACAGGATTTATAGTAACACAAAATCTGAAGGATGTTCTCTGTTTCCACTTTAGATCAATATTTCTAAATCTTCAGAAGATAATATACATAAAAATCTGACGAGAACACTTATTAAAAACGGTATTGGTTTATTTTTCAATGATAAACAGTATCCATTTTCCTTCTAATCTCCAGAGAAATCTTTCATAGTCTCTCGAGGACATGCAAACTTGCTCCCTCAGGAGACCCACATCCCTCCTTCCAGCCGCCACAACAATAATCTGAAGGTTCTTTCCTGCTAAGCCTTCACATCCTCTTAAGCTCCTTATTGACCAAGTATTCCATACATCAGACCTGGTATTTCGGTAGAAACCAAACACATATTCCACCTCAGATAATTTTTATTACATAAGTCAAATTGAACTCATATAAAAAAGTCTTTTTATCCAAAAACTATATCCAAAACTCAATTAAGTGGAAATGTTCCTACAGCAAATCCAAATACATCACAAAATTTGTGGAAATGATTATTAACTAAAAACAACTATAAATTAGACACTACTGTATTTGTGATTACTATTGTCCAATATCCAAAAATTTGCTTATAGGGATTTTACAATTGTTTATAACTTTCTCAATTTCCTTTAGTATGTTAAGGCATTCAACAGTGAAAATTATGTGTAGTTCAACCCTATCCATTTAATTCTTACACATGCGAGAAGAAAAAACTTGATTTTTTTCTAAGTAAAAAGAAAAGTCTGAGGACCTTAGCTCAAAATATGGTTCCACACATGAAAGATTTCTTCCAGTGAAAAAGGCCACTGTCTTCTAAAAAGAATTTAACTGATTTAGTATCACTTAAATCCACCAAATTACAAGTTCAAAACAAATAACATTGACGAGATCCAAATTCTCTCCTAAAGCAATATGAGCTCTAAATCATTAAACTTGCCTAGGAAATTTTACCATCTCTGACAGATAGTGACTTATTTAAGTACTTAAGAGAAAAACGCATAGCATGCGTATACTAATTTGTACTTCTACTCCTTCACAAGTATTGAAGAGACAATGTCTTGAGACCATTGTTTTGTTTGTTTGTTTGTTTGTTTGTTTAAATTCTAGTAACACAAGATTAACTTGATTTCAATAGTCTTTTTAAAATTTTTTTAATTTTTTTTTATTTTTAAAGATTTTATTTATTTATCTGACAGAAATCACAAGTAGGCAGAGAGAAAGAGGAAGCAGGCTCCCTGCTAAGCAGAGAGCCTGATGCGGGGTTCGATCCTAGGACCCTGGGATCATGACTGGAGCCGAAGGCAGAGGCTTTAACCCACTAAGCCACCCAGGTGCCCCGAAACCATTGTTTTTAAAAGTCAATTATTTTAGAAGAATAGCTGGCTTCTAAATGCTTTGTTTCTACTTAAAACATTTCAAAGAGAGAAGAGCACACCCTCAAAGATCCATCATGACATAAATCCTTCAGGTATAACAATCCAGATATTTTTATTCAAAGGCCAAGAAGATCTTATCATCCTGGGTATACAATGTGCCCAACTACACAGGCCTTCCCATGGCCTCCTGTTTTAAGTCACTTGAGAAGTACATTGTGATCACTGAAATGTCTATAACTACTAAACCCTCTTGGCATTGTGTTACTCAAGGAGATCGGATACTTTATTTTCAGCATGTGTAGGCAAGTTGATTCTGTCTTTTCCTTTTAATCAGGCAGACTGTACCTACCTCTACTGAAATGTTGTTTCATAAAGGAAGCAGACTAGTGGGTGTTTTAAAGGGGGATTGCCATGTGGATGCTTGGGATATTTGTTACAGTGTTACCAATGTTGAAATTTCCAAAATAAAAATGAGAAAAAGAGAAGAAGGGGAGAGAAAAGGGGAATGAATGGAAAAACAGAAAGAAAAGGGAGAGAGACAAGGAGAACGGGATTTTAAATCATGCAGACCTGGATTAAAACCTCAGCTCTACAATGTATTAGCAGCATAACCTCGGCAAACCCAAGGTTCCTCCTCTGTGAAAGTGGGATAACAACAGTCCCTGTTTTGTTGGACTGCTGGGAGACCTGAATGAAGTAAGATATGGAAAGCAATGAACAGAATGCCTCACATATAGACAGGTAACAAAATAGTAACTACTCTATATAATTATTGTTTTTATCAAATAAGTTTGTTAGTTTAATGAGTTATAGCTTCAGCTTACTCCATCTAGGAAGACAGTTCTTTGACAACATGATGTCATCTTTGCAAAACTAAGAAAAGTAACTAAGAAAAGATCAAGAAATACACTGTTTTCAGTAAATATTTTATGGGGATCTAGCTCCTTATAAGACAATAAAAGCAAGGAGTCAAAAACCAGAGGCCCCAGGTCTGAATCTCAAAGCTGACTCTTGCTGGCTATGTAGCTAAAAGCAAGTTTTACCCCGTGCCTCAGTTTTTGTCTGTCAACTGATAATATTCCTATAGGAATGTTGTGAGGACTAAATAAGTTAATGCATGTAAAAACTGCATAGGATAGCATCTGACACTTAGTAAGTGCTATGTCAGTATTAACTGGGATTTAGTTGTTAATAATTCTCAGCAGATGGGGTGCCTGGCTGGCTCAGTCAGAAGAGCACTGACTTCTGATCTTGGGGTTGTGAGTTTGAGCCCCATGTTGGGTGTAGAGATGAATAAATAAAACAAATAAACTTAAAAATATAATAACAATTCTTACCAGAAAACTTTTAACCACCCCAAAGTTGGCCACTTCTGAACCCTGCTACTCACTAGAGTAATGAGCCTAGGAGACTATAATTTGGATATGTGTGAGCTCTAAATGAGAACCACACCCTCACCCCACCATTCATCAGTCCTCTGCATGCACAACTGCTCATCCACCTGAAGATTCTGTATTATCAGACCTTATTGTCTTCCAAGTTACCAGCAAAATCCAAAGGAGTGTTATAGCTATGAGAGTCTGTGTGTGCCCACAAGCTTAGAGTGATGATCTCGTAGCAGTGGAAATGTGATGTTTCTACTTAGGCCTGGTCTGTATTTTCTAACTTTCTGCCATGCACATGTATTGCTTCTGAAATAATAAAAGGTTATTTTGAAATTTGGAATCAAAAGAAACACTTCTCATATTTGTCTAAGGAAAAAGCCCCCTCCCAATTTCATACCTGTATTTATGAATGATGGCATTAAATAGTTTTCCATCTCTCCAGCAAGTAGTGAAATTCTCACACCGTATTCCAGCATAACCTTCTGTTGCCTGCTGTGTCCACAAGAGCAATCTCTCCTTAGCAGACATGTCCTCTGACTCTCCAGTAACATGGATATCAGATATCTAAACATAATAGAAAGTATTAAAACATTAGGAGGAAAGCTAGCTCAGACAGAGAACTACTATGCGCCAAGAACTTTGCCAAGTGTTATTTTACTTGATCCTCATAATTCTTGCAGGAAAGCTAAGTATATTTTTCCCATTTTACATATAGGAAAACTGAGTTTCAAAGAGGTTCACAGATAGAAAATTAGGATTTAACCCACACACCTAGTTTTTTTAATATGCCAAAATGTCACAGCATTGAAAATCCTAATTTTCAGTGAGATTCCTCTTTATTAACCAGATCTGTTAAAATAACTCAACCAAGTGTTTTTTCTAAGTTCAAGATCAAAAATAAAAACTACGGATTACTCTAGATTACCACCCCCAGAGGAGGATTTGATCCAACAGGTATTCTGTGTAAAGACCAAAAATGTCCCCAATTTACTACATAACATGACAATTTGATCTAAACTCTCTTTAACTTCCTCACAAGTCCTTGCTCAGCTTACTCAACAAGAAATCTGTATTAACTGACTTTTCCCTATACTTTATTTGTTTTCATTAAATTTTCTAAATGTTTCTTCTACTAAATAAAACAGGTCTTCAGTTCACATGATTTACATTTTCTCAAGAACCTCTCTAATAAGGGTCCTACTTAATCTGCTGATAATGACATTAAGGCACAGAGTGACTCTACCAGGGGTCACATGGTGATTCCAAAGCTGGGATTAACACCAACAAACAACTGTTCCCTCCATCAGTGCAGGAGGCAAAAGCCAAGGGATCAAGGAGACAGGCAGGAAGCCAGGATCAGGATGAGTAAATAAGGAATTGGAAGCAATACGTAGGGAGTCACAAATCATTTTGTAACAGGAAAAACATCAGTAAAGTCATGAGATTGGCTTCTAGTCCTGGCCACTAGTCTCATAGCTTTGAATAATTCATTTCATGTCCATGAGTCAACTTCCTCATCTATAAACTGAGGAGGTAGGAAGAGAAGCAGATTATGTTTAAAACTTTTTTCAGTCTAAAGTCCTCCTCAGAGACTGTAAATATAAACCCCGAAGTCAGAGGTCAAAAGAGGCAGAGTTAAGCAACTGAAAGTAGAAAATTTTAAAAACCCAGACTGAAGAAAGCCTTTTAATGCGCAGCAGTGCTTGGCTCAAACAGGAAGCCCTTTATCCTTCCCAGCTGCCACGAGAGCCAGAGGCATGGCCAACCCGGGACTCTGGGCAGGCTGTGGCAGTCAAAGCCCACACCAGGCCTGGCAGCTCCTAAGAGCTGTTTGTGGGGGCCACACACACCCTTTCTCTGCTATTCAGCACAGACCGCTATGCCCCGTGGTGCTCTCTCCCAGCCACAATCTGAGACATGCTCCTTGACAGATCATTGGAAAGTAGAGCGCAGCATCTCAACTTATTTTTTTTTAAGATTTTTATTTATTTATTTGAGAGAGAGAGCGTGCATGAGTTGGGGGGGAGGGACAGAGGCAGAGGGAGAAGCAGACTCCCCCACTGAGCAAGAAGCCTGACATGGGGCTCAATCCCAGGACCTGGAGATCATGACCTGAACTGAATACGCAGATGCTTCACCGACTGAGCCACCCAGGCATCCCCACAATGTCACAATGTAATCATCTTTCCTGAGAATCTGTGCTAATCTCCACAGCATGATAAGAACTATGCATATACATGAACACATTATATAGGATATACATACAGGAAAAATTCCTTTTTCTTTTTTAATGTGGAAAAAGAGACCAGAAAAGTCACAATATTCTTTCACCTAACTTCTAACAGATACTCTAAAATTAGGCTAGAGAAGTTAAGCTCCGTCGGTTAAGCTTCCAGCTCGTGATTATGTTCAGGTCATGATCTCAGCATCCTGAGATCAAGCCCCACCTCAGCTCTGCATTCAGCACAGAGTCTGCTTGGGATGCTCTCTCTCCCTCTTCCTCCGCCCCTCTCCCCAACTTGTACACTCTGTCTCATCTTCTAAATAGATTAATAAATAAGATCTTTAAAAATCAATAAATAAAATAAAATTATGCTAGAGAGCCTCTCTAGCACATCCCGGGAGTTAAAACCCCATCTCCACTATTGATGTTCCAGCTCCTCAACTGCTTTAAGACCATTCTCTCACTCGTAAAATAATGATGGTAATTGTTATTACACTGTGTTGTGAGAATTTGAACACAAACCCAGCATAATGTCAGCGATTTTATTATTGTGGTTTTTATTATTCGTTTTGACAAAGGGGGAAGCAAAACTTTGGTTTTATTATTTTCCCAATTCTCCTACTATAAAAGGAAGTAAAAAACAAAGTTTTTAAATTTGCTGCCTCAAATAAATAAAAATGTATAAAAACAAGGCTTCAGAAAAACGAATCTAGGAAACGGTGAATGAGAAAGTTGAACCTCCAGGTAAAATCTGACAACAGTTTCCTCTTAGCCTTTACGAATTGTAAGATGAACTGCTTCTGGAAACCCTTACACCACAGGAGCTACATGGGTGGTAATTACAACTATATAAAGAAAAAAGGAGGTAGCTAAAGAGAGCAGGGACTATTTTCCATGGGTCAAGAAGCCCGCCAGTCTAGTCACTGAATTACCTATTCACAAGGGAAGTCAGTAAATTTCAAGGACAAAGTAAGTTTAACAGGTTCAAGCACAGCACAGCATTTTACCCAAGGAAGGATATTAAAGCAAGGGGGAGTTTAGAAGATGAAAACAGTCTAAATATCAACCAGGAGAAAGGAATAGAGTCTTATTAAATAAGGTTCCAATGGATGAATTTCAGATTATTATTCCCACACACACTATTTCAGACTGTTACACGTGTATACACTACTTAAAAACCTGTGATTTTCAAATGTTACAAACCAAACTTTAACATATCAAAGACTGCTAACCCACTGACTTGTTTTCAGCTTTTCCTGCTATTTCCAATTACTTGAGTATTATTCCTACAGGGAAACTCATGGTGTTTTTTTAAAGGTTCTGTTACCACTAACCACTACCTCTGAGTATATCAAACTTTTCATGATACTGTGCAACCAAAACCAAAATGAAAAATAAGTTAAACTCTAAAAATTAAGTCTGTAGTCATCACAGATCACCCCTGATTTAAAATCTGTGCATTCAGCAAATCAGCCTGAATCCTCCTTCACTGACAGGTCAGGTCTGATTCCAGGAGGTAACTGAGTTTCCTTCCTTCAAATCCTGGCAGCAATACAGAGATCAGAGAAGGTGTGCATTCACGCTGCCTGGGCTCAGATTCCAACCCCAACAGTTAACAGAATTATGACCAAGAGCCATTTGCATCATCACTCTAAAATCCTTTTTCCTCATTTCTACCTCCTTGAGTGGTTCTACAGATTCCATAAAATAAATCCACATCAAACATTTCGCACAGCGCCCGGCATGTAGAAAACACTATAAATGTTAGCTTCTCCCACCGTAATTTTATTAGCCGTGCTTGCCACTTAATGTTTCTTCCCAACAATCTGTCAGCTAGCCCCAAAAACAAACAAAATCATTTCTCTCTGCGCTCCTTCGGGTAACTCGAAGCCCTCATGCCTCACCTCCAGGTCATTGCTGGCTTCCACCCAACTGCAGGCTCTTCCTGTCGCTGAGCCATCCATGCCTGTATTTCAACCCTGCCTCATCTCTCCTGACCCGGCTTGACACCATTGTCAAGATTTTCAGAAATGTCTATTCTGTGGTAAACAAAGTCTCTGACTTCTTCAGGACCTTACACTGCTTCTACCATTTTACTAAACCAGGTCTGCCCCTTTTGCCCCAGGTCAAGTCCCACCAACCCCCTGGCCCCTGTAGACAGGTGAAGTGTATTCTAACTCTCCTAGTGATGCACAATCAACAGTCTTCCAACCACGACCCACGTGTCCCAACAATCCATTTTTATACTACAGGCCACTCTTGTACTACCACTTTCTTCTCCTTTAAAATGTTCCCTGCATGGTTACCCACCCCCTACCCCCAGAAAGATCTGACACGCAGCTCAGCCTGTACCCGTCTCCCTCATAGACTACCTTCTCTCCACACCTGCTGCTACATTCTTGATCTCAGTGCCTTACGCCAGAACTAGCCCACCTCAGACCTTTAAGTTTTGAGAATGAGTTCCTGTTCTTCTTCTAACTTTCATTCTCTACCCCCAAGTAAACCATTTATCTGGCTTCATCAACATCTCACATGCCCTGACCTGTCCAGTTGTGTCCCACTCCCTGAGCCCTTTTCGATCTTCACTTCCTTCTCTATCTGGCCTGTACGACATGATCCACCAAGAAAATAGTAACATGAGTAAGAACTCCCTCCCTTCCCTGCCCTGCTACACACAAACTTGGCTTCCATATGACCTGCTTTTCTCCTATGCTCAGAATCCTTCCACCTCCTGCCTCCTGGGAGTCTCACTCTATCAATCATTCCTTCCTCGTCTGGGTCTTTGCTCTTAGTACTTAAAATACCCAAATCTCTTCTATTAAAATAAACAAAGCTTCATAAACTCAATTCCCTCTTTACTTATCACTGTATCTCTCTCTGCCCAGTAAAGCAACTGAAAAAAAACTGTTATTTTCTGTCAGAGGCAGGCCCCTGGCCAGGGCGGCCTCCGCCATTAAAAGATGGCGCCTGGCTAGTTGCCAGGTTAGGATTGCCTCGTGAGACTAAGTGGAACGCCCAAAGAGGAAGTAAACAGCATTGGTTGCTAGCAAAGTTGTTCGTTTGGGTGCACAGCCTGATTCGCTCCCTCCTGTACCCTGCTCGTTGATTGGTCATGTCAGCGTATATAAGTAGACTTGCAGAAATAAAGAGAGAGAAGATACGTCTGAACTGGGGCTTCTTATTGTCCTTGCAGGTCGAGGGAGATAAATGGTGCCGAAACCTGGGAACTAAATAAAGGAATCTTGCAAGGTAATCCGCAGGAAAGCGGGGACATTAGCCACATTCAAAAGTGGGAATTCCGCGGTAAAGCAGGGAGTAAAAAGGCCACGTTCAAAAGTGGGAATTCCGTGGTAAAGCAGGGAGTAAAGGTCGACTGAAGTATATGCGTGTAAAAAGTTAATGTGTTAGTGTCTTTAACATCCGCATCTGTTGTCTGTGTGTTCATAATGGGATCTGAAGTATCTAAAGTGCGGTTGGAGGGGTCTTTAAAAGACCTGCTGAAAGCCAATGGAACTTCACTAAAAGCAAAAACTGCTTGGGCCTTTTTGAATACAGTGGAAAAGGCGGCTCCATGGTTCCTAGATGAAGGCTTGCTAAACATACCTCAGTGGGACCACCTGTGATCCACGGTTTGGCCCCTGTGAAACCTATTAATGCCTCGGGGCCATATCAACCTTTTAAGTTGTCCAAGTGCACCAATAACAGTTCAAGGCAGTGGGGATTTACAGGGTCAGCTGTCTAAGGTAATACAAGGACCAAATGAAGCATATGCTAATTTTGTAGCGAGGCTGATGCAAACAGCTGGTCGAATATTTGGGGAGGTAGAAGCAGCCATGCCATTGGTAAAACAGCTGGCTTATGAACAAGCTAATAAATGGTGTAAAGAAGCCATCAGACCGTGGAAAAGCAAAGACTTGAGTACATATATTAAAGTTTGCAGGGATATCAACAACAGTGTTATTCAAGGGCAGGTTATGGCTGCAGCTATCACTCAAGGTTTACAAGGATTAGAGGGAGCTCAACAATATAAACATAGGGGTACTCCTGGAGTTTGCTATTACTGCAAGGAGCCAGGACACCTTAAGCGTGAGTGCCCCGAGAGCAAGGTGTCTTATCAAGAGCCTAAAAAACCAGGTATCTGCCCAAGATGTGGGAAGGGTGCCCACTGGGCATATGAATGTCACTCAATAAGGGATATACAAGGAAACTCTCTGCCTCCAAGAGGGTCAAAAAACGGGAAGGGGGACCCCACACCCCAGGGCCCTCAAATGTATGGGGTGCTCCAACAGGTGGCTCGCTCGCATTATCCGCCGACGAGCCAAGGCAAGCCACAACAGGAAGGTGGCAT
Source organism: Mustela nivalis (assembly GCF_964662115.1). Classification (NCBI taxonomy): domain Eukaryota; kingdom Metazoa; phylum Chordata; class Mammalia; order Carnivora; family Mustelidae; genus Mustela; species Mustela nivalis. The sequence continues at coordinate 101,536,089 of NC_139024.1, forward strand.
CCGTGCCACCACCAGACTCCTATTGACTCCAGAGATGGGGACCCAGGTAGTCAAATCAGATTTTAAGGGTCCATTACCTGAGGACACCGTGGGCCTCTTGCTAGGACAGAGCTCCACGGCGTTATCAGGACTCATTGTTCACCCCGGAGGTATAGATGCTGATTATAAAGGAACGGTGAAAATCCTGGTATCCTCCCCACGTGGAATTACAGCTATTAGTCCAGGTGATAAGATAGCTCAAATCCTGGTATTGCCTAGTTGTCACAAGCTTTTTGGAAGCCATGAGGTTACGCGGGGACAAAAGGGGTTCGGTTCATCTTGAGCTCCTCTAGCATGCATCGCGCTAGGCATGGAAAATAGACCCCTTTACTCTCTTTGGATAAGAGACAAGAAATTCATGGGCTTATTGGACACTGGAGCAGATCGCAGTAAACGGGTAAATCAGCTGCAGACAGACATGCAAGTGATGCTGCTTCTCCCCCTAGGCCTTTAGTACTTTGGAAGGACATCCTCACAGGAAAGTGGAATGGACCAGATCCAGTGTTAATATGGAGTAGGGGGTCTCTATGTGTTTTTCCACAGGAAAAGGAGGCTCCAATTTGGATCCCAGAGCGGCTGGTGCGTGCAGCCTTGCCTCCAAACACCAGTCATGATGCTGAAGATGCTGATGATAACTCTGGGGATGCTACACCTCCTCTGGCAGACTCAAGCCAGAGAGCTGTGAGCAGTGGTTAAAGCATGGCTATATCCTTTACCACTGACTAACTCTTCTCTCATATTCCCTCCTCTCCCTTTGATGCATGGCAGGTCTGTAACTTGCTAGGAGCACGTACTGATATCTCAGCAGTGCCCATGTTAAATGGTGGCAAATTGCTCAACTGTTCTTATAAACAAAATGACTCTAGTACCTTTGAGACAACAGTTAATGTGTCTTGTCCCAATATATTACTTATCAGCCCACCCCCATATGCGTCTCACCACCATTCCTTTTCCTCGTAACAAATGCTAGCGAGCTGAATGATACGTTAAATTGCACTAAGAATTGCTATCTTTCCCAGTGCTGGAATGTCACGGCCTTCAAGCTGGCTGTGATTATGCGTATCCCTACCCATGTTCCTATCCCAGTTTCTATTCCAGAGGACAAGTTACCGGTGATGCTATCCAGAAAGAAGAGAGATTTTGGTATCACAGCCGCCATTGTGACAGTATTGGCTATATCTACAGCAGCTGCCACGGCAGCAGCAGTCTCCCTTGCTGCAACTATACCCACTGCGGAAGCTGTGAACACCCTTGCAGAAGGAACGGCGGCTGCCCTTCAAACACAGACTCAGATCAATGCACATCTGCAAGCAGGAATCCTGATAGTCAACCAGAGAGTGGATTCGGTTCAAGAACAAGTGGACATATTGGGGGCCCTATTGGGACTAGGATGTATAGCACCCTTCCCAGCAATTTGTGTACAGAATGTCTCCCGAGAGCTCTCCCAATACTTGCGGGGGAATTGGTCCGCAGAATTCCAAAACTATACTCAGCACCTGCTACTAAGCCTAACAAGGATAAATAACACCAGAGTTGAGCTTGCAACCCTCCCAGAGATAATCAAAACATTGCAAGATGTGTTAACCTTTACGAAACAATGGGCTAGCGTAATTGGTCTGATGACAATCCTCATAGTGAGCTTGATTCTACACCTAGGCAACAGCAAGCCATGGTGCAGGCCTTGTTAACCATCAAGGCTGGAACATCCCCCAAGTGTGGCTAAGTATGCTGGATCGGTAGTCAACGACGGGTAAGATTGGTGGGGGAAATATACCAACCTAAGACAGGACGCAGATCATTGATATCTGCCGTCTGATGACGGGTAAGGATATTCCCCGCCACTGACAACCTATGACAGGCACGATCCCTGCCATAAAAGAAAAAAGGGGGAGATGTCGGAGGCAGGCCCTGGGCCAGGGCGGCCTCTGCCATTAAAAGATGGCGCCTGGCTAGTTGCCAGGTTAGGATTGCCTCGTGAGACTAAGCGGAACACCCAAAGAGGAAGTAAACAGCATTGGTTGCTAGCGAAGTTGTTCGTTTAGGTGCACAGCCTGATTCGCTCCCTCCTGTACCCTGCTCTTTGATTGGTCATGTAAACCTATATAAGTGTGTAGACTTGCGGAAATAAAGAGAGAGAAGATACGTCTGAACTGGGGCTTCTTGTCATCCTTGTGGGTCGAGGGCGATAAATTTCTTATGTTTTTTTTTAATTGATTTTGTTTTTGTATTTTTTACCTTTATTATCTTTACCTGTCAACCTGTTGTGATTTGGCTTCCATCCCAATCACTCATCTAAAAGTAGCAGTGACCAGACAAGAAAGTGAGGGAGGTTCCTGTTCATGACATGATTTTCTCAATGAAAAAAAGAAATCAGACAGTGAAATGTAACAGAGGAAGTAGTGCTCAACTGCTCACACTACTAACAAGTAGCAGTAAAATCTGGACTTGAATCTGCCTGGCTCCACTGTGCTTTATCCTACAACCTCTTCAAACTCAATACAGAGAAAAATTAATCACTCTTCCTCCAACCTGTTCTTGCTTCTGTGTTTGTAGCTCGGAGGATGGCCCCATCAGTTACCCCACTTACAGTGTCTTACTCATTACAGTATCTAACTCAGTCACTGCTCGGCACATAATAGACAGTAAATGCCCCATGAACTATGTCTTTGTGACTGAGTTTGGCACCTGTGGAATCTGAATTATTTCACTCAGGCAACCACGATATGCTAGATCATTCTGCTTCATCATATACTTCTTCATCATATACTTCAAGGTCCCACACAGGAACGAGAGGATTAATTACAAACTCCAGCCAGCAACACTGAGGCACCCATAAAAATGTCACTTGGCCAAGTAGGTTTTTGTCTGCTTACTAACTGACATAAGAGAAATGACACATTTCACAACATTTTTCAAAAACCTTATTTTGGCACAACCTAAATCTAGTATTCTCTAAGTTCAAGAAAAATGTGATGAGATGCGGTCAAAATGTTTGAATTAAAATGTCTTTATATTTCAAGTCCAAATGAACGCCAAGGTCAATCTCACAGTAACTTTTAAGACACAGTTATGATAGGTCATTAGAATGGTACTGGGCTCAGCAAAGCTTCCACCTTCTTCTAGAACTGAGTCTCACTATTGGGATTCTCAAGTTCCTATGAACTGTCATGTCTGGTCTGCATCTGGAGGATCTATTTTACTTACAATTGAAATGATTGTTTTGGATTATTTAATTTTTCAACAAAGCAACTTCATTGACCTTTTTTCTGGTATATCCGCTTTAAATGTGAAATTTCAGTAAAGAGTTTATCACAGATTCTGCTTAAATTTATTTTTAGTATTAGCAGATAGAATTGGCTCAATTCCCACATGAAAATGGTACTGAACTGGTTGATGTCAATTAATAGAAAAAACCCAATCTTCATACATTTTTTTTGCTAACTATACATACATTGTATAGGCCAAACCTTTATTTCACTTGAACTGCACAGGAAATGTTATTTTCTTCCCATAAAGCCCAGAAGGTAGTGGTGTCCCTACCAGACTAGAGCAAGAAAGGGCAATTTGCCTTTGACCACCATTCTATTTACATATATTCCTCTTCCAAGATAGTTCAAATCAAAATTAGAAAGAGGAATCTACAAGAATTTTATGTGAAGTGCAAGTGTTTTCCAGAGCCCTGACAAAAGCTGGTTTACATAGAACAGTTCCAGGTTTAACAATATGTAACAGTAAGGCATGCTCAAAAACTGCATGGTCACAATATTAGAAAGTGGGTTCTCAATAGGGATTCTAAAAGCATTGTTCCTACTGGAAATAGAACAAATGCTCAGAAAAATCTAACCATTAAGGTAAGAAGTCCTCAAACTCATTTGAATTAGGAAAATGGCTGCAGGCCGTATATTTTAGCAAAATTATTTTGAGCCATGTAGGGCATTATAAAAAAAAAAAAAAAAGAATCCAGATGCCAAGTATATGAAATCATTTTCATAGTTCAGGATCCAGAGTCTTGAGAATAAAAAAAGTCACCATTTCTGTCTTATCTTTTCACTCTACAAAAGCAAGATCAAAACCTAAATTAAAAAACAAATAAACAAAGAAAAAAGACCAAAAACCTCAGCCTAAAAAAAAAAAAAAAAAAAAGGCTATCAAAAAAACAAAGCTCTCCTACTTTCTCCTACCTTCAAGTCTCTTTTACCATGTTACCTCTGCCCTCAGACACAACACTGATACTTCACTACATAATTTCCCTTCTCCCTCTTGGCAGAGCAGAGACAACATACGATAATCAGAACATAATAATCAGAACCAACAGAAGGTGTTGGCAGCTATAGGGGAGTCTCTGGAGGGAGATGGTAAAGAGGTCCAGGTGGAGGAAATTCAAACACAAGAAATCAAGACTAACCCAAATGCATGGAGTCCGAACTGTGGTCGAACCAGGCATGTGCCTGCTCGGGGATGAGCTTCATAGTGCCCATCAGACCCAATGCCTCACAGAGCACCATGAGGCAATGTGAACCACAGACTCAAGAAACAGCTCAGAAGACACAATAAACACCTGAAAACAGACAGTTTCTGCTTCTGCGATCTAGGAGCCAAAGAAACCAGAGCTAGAACCCTCAAAAATAAAAGCATGAGTTTCTCCAACTCTTCTAAAACCCAGTCATGTGTACTGACTCATCCTGCCACTCATGCTCAGTCATCCTTCGGAAGACATGAGCACTTAATAACAGGGATATATTAGTGGTCCCACGACTGTGTTTAGGAGAGAAGAGGGTCTTCTATTACCTGTTATCTCTTTTTTCCCCACTACCAACTACTGAGTTGCAGTAACTACTAACCTTGGTCTGGACCATCACCTCTAGTCTCCAATGTCAAGACCAATGACATCTTAAGACACAATCATGAGACACCTGAAATAATATTGAGCTCAACAGAGCTTCCATCTTCTTCTGGGACTAAGCTTCAGTGTATGGATAAGTAATAGTGTCCTAACCAGACTCACTGCACCAAGGCTTGGGCTATACTCAAATGCCAGTTTAGGATGTCCTGGACTCTGCAGCCACAGTACTCCAGCTCAGTCTTGGCTGATCCCCCATAGACTCAAGCCATTCCCTTTCTACTCTATGATCAAACCATATGAAATTCAACCCATGTAGACCACATCCTCCCTCTCTCTTAGAGTCCTCCAATCAAGCTACTTCCCCACCTTGAAACAGTCTCCTCATACTCTGCCCAACATGACACAGATTAGGTGCTCAATATCTGTTGAATAAGAAGGGGGGAGGGAAGGAAGAAAGCAGGGAAGGAAGGAAGGAAGGAAGGAAGGAAGGAAGGAAGGAAGGAAGGAAGGAAGGAAGGAAGATCAGAAACACGGTTCATGTTTTCATTTGATATGAATGAGTTTTAACCCATCATGTCATGTAAAACTTGTCATTTTAGAAAAGTAAATGGTTTCCAATGAGCCTCACTTTCCAGTAATAATACAGCACCCTGACCCCTGCACAGAAGTACCCAGCAACAAGCACAGGCCCACGGACCACTCAGTGAGAGCCCAACATTAAGTAGTGAAACTAAGCTTCATCCACATCGTTTCTCTAAAGCAGTTTCAGAAATCTGACACAACAGATAACCTCAGAGTGTCTTCCAATGAAAGAAAACAAGCCACCATATCCCATCTCAGAGCTCACTCTGCTTTCATTCACAGCTTATTGCTAGATGACCTACTTACTGCTAGGTAAATTGCAACTGCCTCACTATGTTGGTCAGCTGAGACTGTAAATGTAAAAGTCCTTTGAGCAAAGTCAAAGCCACAAGACAACTGGGCGACAGGAACACCCTATTTTTACAGATGTTGTCATGGTTCTGGCATGCACTGAGAACACGAGAACAGCCAACTTGCGAAGTTGAATCATATATTTCCTAAAAGATTCACTTCATTTCTGTAAAGAATGCTTGGATTTCATTCTTCTATACAAGGCAAATAATGCAACTTATATTTTTTTAACTTTTAAAATAGTTGTAATTTGATGAAAAGATTAAAAAGTTTAATCAAAGTTGCTACTTAAACAATTTACAATGCGTAACACTGGAAAAGGGAACATCTCTGAAGTTAAGAGAACTAAGATATTTAGCTTACAGAAAGTTATAAAAATACTTAAGGATTAAGGAATTGGGAGAACTCAAACTGAAAATACGCAGAGCCATTTGGGGGACCCCTCATTTCACTGGTGAGCAAGCTGAGGCTACAGGAAGTGAAGTGACTTGTCCAGGGTCTCACAGTGTGCTAGCAGAAGGCCTAAGGTGTGGACTTAGGTCTCTTGAATTTCAGACCAGAATCAGCATGAAGTTTCTCCTTCACATTTAGAAAAGAAATCCTTACAACTCACACTCCTTTTTCCCTCAGGTCAGTAGCCCATAGGGGGGTGATTCCTTTCAGTGCACCATTTGCAAAATAATCCTCACTAGACCAAACACAACACCTCAAACGACTGCCTACACCCCACAGAACAGCCACTTTGCCTCCAGTATTATGTCCTTTTCTCATCTCATACCAGAGCTACTATCAACAATGTCTCTGAAATGGACTTGTACTAAGGTGTAAATAACCAATACAAGCTCTAAGAATAGGTTATTCCCAGGGGTTATCTCGGGTCAAAAAGATTGACAAAACTGTAAGCTAATTATGGAGTTAGAGGAATATACTGTCTGATAAATAATAAGTATTCAGGAAGTATGTGCTGGAGATATAGTGAGAAGATGAGTGGAGTTGGGGAGACAGACAGGGACAGCGTACTCCACTTAGGCAGAATGCTTTATGTCCAAAGGAAAGAAAGAAATGGCCTGTTATAAATCTTCTACTCAGCAGATGGTTACAAAGTATTTCCACCTTTCCATAGAGCAGAAGATAGTAATAAGATAGATAGAAGGTATCAAGTACTTAGAGTCTAGTAATTCCTTTTCAAGCACATTACTTCTTTTAATGCTCAAAACACACCAATCTGTTTCACAGATACAGTAAGACCTGGGTTAAATTTCATTCTCTGATGTAAGACCTTTTAAGTTCTCTTTCCTCTGCTACACCAAATTTATACGGACTTTCTGTACCATTCCAGAAAGAGCTTTACCTATCAGTGAACCATCTCATTTTATAGAAGCAAAATCTGATTCTTAAAAAGATTTATTCCTTTATTTTAAAGGGGAGGGCAGAAGGAGAGAGAGAATCTCAAGCAGACTACCAGCTGACCATGGAACCCAATGTGTGGCTCAATCTCACAACCCTGAGATCATCACCAGAGCCAAAACCAAGAGTTGGACACTTAGCTAACGGAGCCACACAGGCACTCTGATGCAAAAAGTGATTTAAGGGACACACAGTACATATAGAAATGAAACTAATCAAACATTCTTCCTTGCAGAACACAAAATAACTATTGGTTCAGAGTGGTAGACACAAGAATGTTATCAAAGGAAATTCAATTCTTTCATATATCTCTTATTAACATATAATATATTATTTGTTTCCGTGGTACAGGTCTGTGATTCACAGTGCTCACCAAAGCGCATACCCTTCCCAATGTCCATCGCCTAGCCATCCCAACCCTCCCACTCCCCTTCCCTTCAGCAACCCTCAATTTGCTTCCTGAGATTGAGTCCCTTATGGTTTGTCTCCCTCTCTGGTTTCATCTTGTTTCATTTTTCCCTCCCTTCCCCCATGATCCTCTGTCTTGTTCCTCAAATTCCTTATATCAATGAGATCATATGATAATTGTCTTTCTCCAATTGACTTATTTCACTTAGCATAATACCCTCTAGTTCTATCCACGTCATTGTGAATGGCAAGATTTCCCTTTTTGATGGCTGCATAGTATTCCATTGTATATATGTACCTTATCTTCTTTACCTATTCATCTGTTCATGGACATTGAGGCTCCTTCCACAGTTTGGCTATTGTGGACATTACTGCTATAAACACTGAGGTGCAGGTGCTCCTTCGGATCACTGCATTTGTATCTTTAGGGTAAATACCCAGTAGTGCAATTGCTGGGTCGCAGGGTAACTCTATTTTCAGCTTCATGAGGAACCTCCATACTGTTTGCCAGAGTGGCTGCATGAGCTTACATTCCCACCAACAGTTCAGGTAAGAATAAGAATGAAAGCTGCAGGCTAGAAAAGATGGATCTCAAAATTCTTCTACTTCCAGAGTCTCTTAATGTAAAAGTATAATATTGGGAGGAAGACTGGCAGAGAGTTCTGGAAGGTGGTGACCTGTGTTCAATTCCTGATCTCATCACATACTAGCCCTGTGGCCTTTCTGGGCCTCTGTTTCCTCTCATGTAAAGTACCTCCTCACAGAGGTGCTGAGAGACTAAAATGACACATGCACATGGTTTAGAATAGCACCTGTCCTACAGTGAACCATGGTGAGGACTATCCCTTAAACTCTTTTATTCACACTACTTGACATTGCAGTCAGGCAAAAGAAAATCCCATATTGAGTTTGTCAACACAGGCAAATATTTCCAAGCCAAGATGTTTGCTTCCAAAGACAACCTCTTCAAAGATGTTTTAACTATTTTGGCAGAAACAAATGTAATCAACACATTTTTAGTGAGTGCTTCCAAGTTTCACAAATGTGTGAAAATGCTCCACAAAATATTTTTAACAGCAAAGATGACACAAATATTTTGAAAATTCTAACTGGCTAAAACTGTCTCCCTAGAAGGAAGAGTTAAATAGAGGATAAAAGCAAAAAGTTGATAGAGTTCAAGTGTTAATCCTCTAAATTAATAGCTACCTTTAGCAAATGCTCATTTATTTCTTATTCAAATAGGGGGGATATAAAATAACTATTTTTTCTTGTACAGCAACAGTTTCAAACTTTCACATATCCTTCATTTAACTGAAAAGACCACGGCATTGATAGAGATGCCTTATGCAACTTTTTTATAACTAAATTTTCACAGACTGGTTATGAAATCCAAAAAACTAGCAATGGTAAAATTTTTTAAAAAATTAGTAAGGCACTTCATTTAAAAAGATGAAACTATTCAGAAAAGAATGAGCTAGTCAACTGTAAACCAAAAGACCCTTGTTTTCAAAATCTGTAGACGAAACCTATCATATAAAAGGAAAAACAGGGTGGCTCGGTGAGTTAAGCCTCTGCCTTTGGCTCATGTCATGATCTCAGGGTCCTGGAATAGAGCCCCGCATCGGACTCTCTGCTCAGCGAGGAGCCTCCTTCTCCAGCACCCCCCTCCCCCACTGCCTGCCTCTCTGCCTACTGTGATCTTTCTCTCTGTCAAGTAAATAAATAAAATCTTTAAAAAAAAAAAAGAAAGAAAGAAAGAAAAGAAAAGAAAAAGAAAAACATTCAGGTTTTATCCTAGTGCTTAAATTCTTTTTTTTTTTTTTAAGATTTTATTTATTTATTTTGAGACAGAGTGAGAGAGAGAGAGCGCATGAGCAGAGTGGAGGGACAGAGGGAAAGAGAGAAGTACACTCCCCACTCCCTGCTGGGCAGAGAGCCTACTGTGGGACCTGAACCCAGGACTCTGGGGTCATGCCCCAAGCTGAAGACAGACGCTTAACCAACTCAGCCACCCTAGTACCCTATCCTAGTGTTTGAATCTTAAGAGCTCAGTAGCCTAAGATTCAGAAAAGATTTGGTTAAAGAAAAAAATACCAATTATATTTCAGTGAGTTTGAATATTAATGTAGTCTAACATTTTGAGATGGTTCTCAATTTTTTTTAATTTTTATAATATAAAAATCAATTAAAAAATTAAACTCTTCATTATGTACAGATCAACTTAATTTGTACAATATCCCACACCTTATTTCTCATCCTTCTCTCCTTGGCTTCCTTCTTGGGTTCCTGCACCATACACTGCAATTCACCAGGGTATTAAAAGGAACAAAGGAATAGTTCCATTTTCATTAGTTAATATGGCTACATAGTGTAGTGGGAATTTAACGTTATTCATAATTATCATCTTAGAGGTCTAACTTTCAGGTGACTAAGTTTACAGTCATGGTCCCTGTCATTTGTTTTATTTGTTTTATTTTATTTTTAAAGTTTGGTTTTTTTTTAAAGATTTTACTTATTTATTTGACAGAGAGAAAGAGATCACAAGCAGGCAGAGAGGCAGGCAGAGAGGCAGGCAGAGAGAGAGGGAGAAGCAGGCTCCCTGCTGAGTAGAGAGCCCGATGTGGGACTCAATCCCAGGACCCTGGCATCATGACCTGAGCCGAAGTCAGCGGCTTAACCCACTGAGCCACCCAGGCGCCCCTGTCATTTGTTTTAAATAAACAATGGGATATACTGTATGCAGAAAAGAGCTATATTATATTTCTCTCAGAGTGCCTTGTTTTGGTTCAATATATAACAGGTACATCATAAGTGCCTGGTAGAGAAATAAAAGGAGAGAGAGATGGAGGAAGAGGTGAAAACACTAAATAAACAAAATGGTATGCAGTTCTGTACATGAGTTCATAGAAATTTAAAAGTGAAAAAGATGTATATGGGGAAAAGTGAGTAACGTGTAACAGGTAAGAGTTCAGTTTGGTCGATAGCTGGGTGACATCCAAGCTCTTCCACTTAAATTATTTACCCTTCCTGAGGCTCAGTGTCCTATTCTGTAAAATGGAGCCAAAAATAAAACCATTTCATAAGTTTGCTCCGAAGATTAAATATCATAATGGCGGCATGTCTGGCATGCAGTAGGACTCAACAAATACCATCATTATTAACAGCAGTATCATGATCTAGTCCAATACCCTCCTTTCCTAGAGAATGAAATGGAGACTTAAATGAAAAGAGCTGTCTAAGTCATACAGCTCTCTGGGGCAAAGCCTGACTACAACTCACACCTCCTGCCTTCTGGGCCTATAATCCACACTGCTTATCAGAAAAACTACCTTGGGGCACCTGAGTGGCTCAGTCGGCTGAGTGTCTGCCTTCGGCTCAGGTCATGATCCCGGGGTCCTGGGATGGAGCCCCGCATTGGGCTCCCTGCTTCTCCCTCCCTCTGCTGCTCCCCTGCTTGTGCTCTCTCTCTCTCAAATGAATACATAAAATCTTTAAAAAAAAAAAGAAAATATAAACTACCTTGAGAAGAGAATGAGACACAAATGCTAAGCTAAAGTGATACTGGTTCCCAAAACGTAGTGTTTTTAACATGTGAGAGGGTGCCTAAAACAGGATGCCATGTTCTTATGCTCCACCAGAGTATAATCTGATCGGATAAACAGGGGTAAGGCATTTCCAATAAGCATTCCATAAGCAGGGACTCTGGAGTCCCCCTTGAAAACCACCACTGTAGGCGAGGAAGAATAACAACTTCCCTAGTCTTGGCCAGAATCACCTGTGGAACTCCTCCCTAATCTATTACATTAGAATCACTGGGGTGACTTCTAGGCACCTGTATTTTGTAGAAAGCTCCTCAAGTGACACCTACATCTGCTCAGTTAAAGAACCAATGGCCTATACACAGAGGAAACAACCAGCTTGGTTGATATCAATGTAACAAGACTAGAAAGAGGTGGGATTGTGAAACTAGAGAAGTAAAGGAGTGCTTTGTGGGAAAAGCTCAAGGGCAAAGGTAGGAAACCTTGTCACAAGGTACAGGAAGCACATGAGTCTTAGACAAGTAAGAAATCTCTCAAGAAGGGGGCTGCAGTGAGCTCATTATTCCCTGTCCCCAAACATGGCTTGCCTTTGCCACCTCTGTTTATAACGCTCATCCTTCACAGATGAACATCAACTCCTATAAACATCAGCCCTGCTCTGACCTCACAGCAACAGCCTTCAGAACTCTGACAATTCATCCAAGTAGGTTGCTGAGTAGTTCAGCTCGGTTAATGTCATTTACTGTGTTGCTATAAGGACATGCTTTCACCTCAGTTTTGAGTTCTTAATTCTATAAAAGAAGAACTATTTTGCATATTCATATGGTTCTTAAGATAAAAGACACAATGTGTCTGACATCTTTTTTCCAATTCCAATGCAATACACAAATCTAAGATACTCTTTTTTTTTTTTTTTAAACAACTCCTAACCCTAGTCAAAATTAATGCAATTATGAGATTTTATTCGGTGGGCACTCAAGGAGGGCTGCTGAGTAACCTCCACAGGGCTCTGTGGCTGGAAGGGCTCTCTCGGTCGGCGCAGGAATTCAAGCATTTAAGGAGGAAGTAGACTGGTCACTTATACCAAAAATGATAAACTTCACAGGCCCAGGGAAGTTTAAGTCAGAGGACTGTACTACTTCAAAAGTTAAGAAAAGCACAAGAACTGTATCCTCTTCTGCTCAGAAGTTAACTCAAAGTCCTCAACCCCAAACCTGCAGACAACTGATCGAGAGAAAGAAAGGATGTGACAGGGAAGACATAAAAAAGATCCTGCAGAAACAAATAAGGAAGGAATGTTGGCTAACCGATCATTTCTGAGACATAATGTTAATGAAGGGGCTGAGCACTCCCATCTGCATTTAATTCTTCAATAAAAAATGCAGAAGCCAATGCAAGATAAAGAGTTTCTGTGCATAGTTCTAACCAAAGGTAATTAAGCAAACAGAATCAAGCACCTGCAAGGTTAACCAGGAGAATGTCCTATGGAGAGTACCCAAGCTGTTGGTTCTGACTCTTTGTAAGCTCCAAAATGAAGAATCTTTGTCTGGACTGCAAGGAAGTAAGACGTCAAACTCCTCAGATAAATATGACAGTACCTCATTCGGCTTTTACCCTAGAAGATACGAGGCTTTGTGAAGTACCCCATATCACAATTATTCAACAAATGTAACTGGCAGGTTTGTGCCTTCTTTTCATCATTGAAGTTTCAAAAATCTATACCAATTAGAAGGGTAAAGTCCTTTGGCATGAGAATATAACAAGTGTGTGTGTGTGGGGGGGGGTTATGTAGCACTTAGGAAAAAGATTTTAAGAATTTCCATTATTGAAAAAATGTAAGGCTTACAAGAAGCCATATTATATACAAAAAACAGCTGGAGAACATGGAGCAAAACAAGCGGTTTCATTCCTAAACACAGAACAGCTAAGTAGTTTCCTTTTGCACTGACACAGAGGCTATGCTTTCTTTTTAAAATGTAACCCCTGAAAAATGTAAATCTAAGAGCTGACATACTATTGGCAAGGCGGGGTAGTGTGTCTATATAGAAGAGCTTCCCAGAGCTCTGCAGCTAAGGTCCACGAGGATCAAGCACACTGACCCTGACAAAACCTCATTCTATTGCTGTGCGGACAACCCTAGCTGACCTCGCCAGGACTGTTTAACATCACATACACCATTTACGTCCAGAGTTTTTGTTGAAAGACAAAGTGAGAAAGAGCTTAAAGAAAAGGCCCTCCACTCCCACCTAGTTACATGTAGAGGTTGTCTGGGTAATGCAGATCTCAACCAAGTAAATAAATACTCACTTCCATTTCAAAAGACAAGTGAAAACTCCAGAGAAGTCACTTGTCTAAAGCTAACTATCAGTGTTAGGAATAAAAATCTCAACTTTCTGGCAGTCAGTGTCATACCGAAATACCTAGGACATGCCACCCAAATGATGTCTGATTTTAGAAAGGGGCTAGGGAATAACTCATAACAAAGAGACAAAAGAGATTTGGGTTATTTTATCTGTGATAATCACCCCAACACACACACACACACACACACACGTGGCACGCACAGAATTAAAAGCAATTATGTGAGTGTTCCAATGCATAAAAACTGGTGGAGAACTGGAACTGGCTTTCCAAACTTATGGATCAGCAAGTCAGTACTGACTGATAACTGGACTGTATCCTCCCAACATGAATCATGAAGCTATTATCTTCTCGTGACTGTTTTCTGATGCAATTTTTGCCTACACTGCACCCAGTTTCCAAAGGCTCTTCCATAGGAAAAGTCAAGAAACGTGAACTAGAGAACTTCAAAAGATGCGCATTCCCTTAAAGTGATGCTTTTCTAAGTCTTCCAACAGTAACAAAAATATGCAGGGGTTTAAATTTAAGTGCGATCAAAGGATGTGGATATCACAGAAAATAAAAATCATAGTAACCGAACTTAAGGTTACAAATAACAAAATGCACCAAGAACTCTCCAACTTTCACATAAACTAATATGAATACAACTTTTAAAATAGACAAATTACAGAATCTCAGTCAGATATGAGTATCTGAGTCCTTACTTACACCTTAAGCTCAGCCTCCACATTTCACTTACCTCATTTCCGTCTGTGTCCTTGGAAGCAGAGGACACAATGGTACAGAGGGAATGACATCTCTTTTTTTCAAAGTGAAAATGGTATATTTCACAAGGGCAAAATCTCTCAGTGTTTTGCTTCCCTTGAACACTGCTATTATTTTTTGATGGGTCTTCAGAAAACCCACTTTTTTCAAATGATCTCTCCGTACCATAGTGAATAGAACTCAAGCTGGCTGCCTTTGGTAACATTAAAACATCAGTCTTTCTTTGGAATGTTATTTCTCTCCTGCTGGCATCATCTAAATGTTCCTTCCTCTTTACACAACATGGAGTGCTGTCCGTTTCTGGAATCCTTTCCTCCAGGTCACTAACTTTTACTTCTCTGTCACGGTCATTAGCAAAAGTGTCCCCATAGTGAGACAGACTGCTTGCAGTACTCGGCACCAGTTTCTGTTTCACACTGTCAACTACAACTTGTGTCTTCCCTTGCAGATGCGGAATCCCAGCATCCAGGGTGGGGTCTAGGACAACGGCGTCCTCCCGTACCAGTCCCCTGGGTAAAAGAGCTGGCTGTTCCTCTGAGAGCTGAACGCCACTCTTCTTCTTGCCTTCATTTTGCTTGTTTGGCTCTGCTGACTCTCTGTCACCTATAATTGTCTTGATCGGCTTTCTCCTGAAATATTTTCTTCTGGGAGAGTATTTTTCAGGGCTCAAAGGAGTTTTGGCAGGATCTAAATACTGTTCTTCTTTCTCGGCTCTGACACATCCACAGACATTCCCCATTTGATTTGTAGGAAATCACAGTTCCACAGATTCACTCATTTCAAAATCCAGGACTTCCTTCGAACTTTTGCAGTAAGTCTGAAAATTCCACTCTGACCTCTAATTCCTCGGACTTTGTGACCATCCTCTTCAGCATGAGGCCATTTTGCTTATGAGAAAAACACACGCAAGAAATGCCATGGCATCTTGCCCAGCTGGGTCCCTGTGTCTCATTAGACACCGTGGCTTATTTCTGGCCACCAATCCTCTTAGACAAACATTACTGCTCACTGTAAAACTATAACGCTGATGAGCTTTCAAGGCAAACCCTTAGCTTTATCGTATGAGCAGACTCTGACCCTCCCTTTAACTTTCAGTTTTCTGAAATGCAGTTACACTACCAAAGTTTGCTTTAACCTTTGAAACTATTGGTGGTTCAACAAATCTGAGAGCAAACAGAAAGCAAATACCAGTCAGGAGTCATTTAGCAAAATGCCTTTCAAATGTTGTTTCAGAGAATCTCTAACATATAATTTTTTTCTTAAGAAACACTAACTAATTCTGGTACTTGCCAGAAAAGGGGGGAGCTCAAAAATTTCTGTAAATTATACTAAGCTTTTTTTCAAAACATCAGTCATTAGAAAACAAAAACAGGATGATTTGCTAGCTGTAGGAGAGATAATAAATGCTAAATTCCTAAATACTCAATAAAAATTATTTCTAAAATCAATCTCATAGTAGCGCCTGTGTGGCTCAGTTGGTTAAGCATCTGCCATTGGCTCAGGTCATGATCCCAGGGTCCTGGGTTCGAGCCCCCCAATCAGGCTCCCTGATCAAGAAGAAGTCTGCTTCTCCTCTCTCTGTCCCTCCCCTGCCTCTCATGCTGTCTCTCACTTTCTCTCTTAAATAAATAAAATCTTTAAAAAATGATAATAAAATTCAATATACCTCATAAAATAGTTTATAGTATTTTTCATATTACATATCAATAGAACTTTTCATATTTTGTATTACATTTTTATATGCCATTATATTTTCCAAGCCATTTTCCTTATATGGTTATTAGGATTTTTACATAAGCAAACTGATCAATTTTATGATTTGAAGCATGAAATGCTTTGCCAGAAGAAGCACATAGATGTGTTTCTTATACATGAATGAAGGTAGCTGAACTTTGTAGGTAATACTTACAATTGTACCCTAGTTAAATATTATGTAATTTTACTAGGGCCTTGCTATAAAAATAGTAAATCAATATGGAGCCTGATTATTTAAGGTGTGCATATTTCTAAAACTGAGTCATAGATACGGTAAAAAGAAAATCAGTATAGCATGACTGGACTTACACGTAAGCAGCTATCATTTGACTAAGTAGAAAAACATGATAATCACCATTCTCTAGGTAGTCTTTAGACTGATCGCAAGATGGAACTCATTATACTTTTCTAAATAAGAATATTCAATTAAACAGTCAAGTTAGCGATGTTGCCAATACCTGCTAATGATAGGCCTGCATGATGATTAATCACTGAAAGAGAAAATTAAACCATGTCTAATGGCAAAACTGAATATCCGAGAAGATAAACGGCAAAAATAAAGTCTCAGATTTGGGTTTATTTTTAATTTTATTTTCAATGTCTTCATTGGCAACGGAACATTACTGACAAGAACATAAAAGCATAATGGCTGATACCTGTACTGGTGAGATAAAGGCCCAACCGCTGATGTGCACCCCATCCACCCCTGCCTGAATCTCCGCCAAACTCACCAACTACCCATTCCCAGGCCATTACACACTGCTCCCTCTCCCAGAAATGGCCCAGCTTTAAGTCTCCACCTGGTAGCTGGCATTCATCCTGCAAAGTCTATCTCTAGTATCAGTGAAAATTTCTCTAATACTTTCCTAATACCACAACACTCCTCCTCTATAGCCCTTATTTATACTGCAATGGATTCATTACAAGTCGATTGTATTTATGAACATTCTCCTAATAGACACAACATCCTCCATTTTCCTAGCATCTCTGGATCTAGCATATGGTAGTTACTGATAGAGAACTACTGTGTTGATAATGCTTACCTTCAGAAAGCCTGACTGGAAAAGAGATTCAATTTGTGATGCTCAAAACAAATATTTTTTAAATAATAAATTGATCTGGGTGCCTGGGTGGCTCAGTGGATTAAGCCGCTGCCTTCGGCTCAGGTCATGATCTCAGGGTCCTGGGATCGAGTCCCACATCGGGCTCTCTGCTCAGCAGGGAGCCTGCTTCCCTCTCTCTCTCTGCCTGCCTCTCTGTCTACTTGTGATCTCTCTCTGTCAAATAAATAAATAAAATCTTTAAAAAATTAATAATAATAATAAATTGATCTTATGAAATTACTTTCCTTATTTATATAAAGACCAAAAAAAAAAAAAAAAAAAAAAAAAAAAGCCAAGTCACTTTGAGTGAGAATGATTACCACTGCTATAAGTAGCCTTCTATTTTGGCTTAACCAGTAAAATCATTCTGATCCAAAATTATCATACTACTAAAAAATTATCATACTCCAGCCCCTGTTACTGGATCTCCCTGATAGCAAAAGCCCAGCTGAGGGAACATTTACCTGTATTAGCTACCCTGAAGTCTGGCTGGTGACACCTGGTTATTTCATTTAAATAAGAACGAACATTTTTATTTTACCAAAACATTGTTGTGTTCCACTTTAAACAAATCTGGATCTAATTTCTAAATACTGGTGATAAATAGTCACAATATCTCATCATCTGGGTCCTAAAATACACTGGATTCCATACTATATGCCATAGGACCATTAGGATTCTATTAGAAGTAGTTCTGTGGCTGGTCTTCTTTTTTCCTCCAGTGACAAAATGCAATGAGTTTCTTAATACATAATTCTTTTTGAATGACCTTTTGCTTTAAATTTCTTCAAACTTAGGATCGAATTCCCAACCATTCACTCACATTTTGGTCTGTCATTTCCTGGCTTCTGCTCCAACTTGCCTGATAGTATTTCTTCCAAGGTCTCCAATGTCCTCCTTCGAGGTAAAACTAGTTGTCGGTCTTCATTTTCTCATGCTCTTCAGTGCCATTTTGTAGTGCTCACCATTCCTTTCTACTTGACATTCTCTTCCCCCTAGATTCAGCAACACTGCATTTTCTTGTCATACCATCCATCTAGCCAAATATTCTGTTCTTTTCTGTTTCCCCAGGTGGATCTTCTTCCTCCTGCACCCCAAATCATGGGTCTTCCCCAAATGTCTGTCCTTAGCTCTCAGCTCTTCTCTATACATGCTCTTTTCTTGACTTCTCTGAAGATCCATTCTCTCCGAAGTGCTCAGTGACCACTTTTATA
The DNA here is from genome assembly GCF_964662115.1 of Mustela nivalis. Taxonomy (NCBI): domain Eukaryota; kingdom Metazoa; phylum Chordata; class Mammalia; order Carnivora; family Mustelidae; genus Mustela; species Mustela nivalis. Next base: position 101,554,456 of record NC_139024.1, read on the forward strand.
CCGATAACTCTAAGTGCATTACCTATAGCAGACACCCCAGCTATGCTCATATATCTCCAAGAGTTCAGCACGCAGATGCACAGAACACCTGGCAGTCCATCAGACCCACTCGGGCAATCCTTCTTTATTCTTTCTCCCCTGACCATTACCCTGTCTCAGTCGTCTACTGGTTTGTGGTTTGTTTTATATCCCAGGCTGAACAGTTCAGAGTCATCTTTAATCCCACTCCTTCATCCTCTGTGCCCTGTTGCCAAGTCCATTCCTTTCTTCCTTCAAAATGTCATCCCTTGGATTCAGTTTTTCATCCCCATCTGAGTCCTGGCCTTTATCATCCCACTCGGAAATTACTGCCTCAGCTTCCTGGCTTCTATCTCCCTAACTTCAGACCTGGCTCATTTAATCTATTTTATGTAAAATTGATAGATGCAGTTTCCCCAAAAATTATTTTTCAAGTTCAGATTGGTTATGTGATATACCCAATGTCATCAACTGCCATAAGTAAGAGTCAATGGTAACACTTAGCTCTGCCTCCTGCCACAGCCTGGGTGCTTTCCTCAGCCCCACAGTCCCCCAAGTCCAGACACAGCCTGTCTCACAGCTATGTTAGAAATGATGGGACTAGCTCCTTGCTCCAATAGGCCTTTAATCTTCCCATGTGGAGTTCCTGCAATTTCAACCCTGCTCAAGGTTCTGGGACCTAATCCACTGAGGACTGATTAAAGGATCCCTGAGAATACTGCTGAGGATCTCCACATGAAATCTGCTTTCAGCCAGTTGTACTTAGTCTTTACCCAATTCTAGAAAAAGGGTCTGGCTTCATGCCCAAATCCCAGCCTTGGTTAGGGCTCAGTCACCTAGCTTCCTGAGAAAGGGGTGCTCTACTAATGGGGCCTCTCAGATCTTTAGGTTCCTGCCTCTAGCCCCTGTTATTGGATCTCTCTGATAGCAAAAACCCAGCTGAGGGAATATTTACTTGTATTAGCTACCCCATAGTCTGGCTGGTACACCTGGTTGCCAGCATCTCCTCTAATTTCCTACTGCTGCAATTGTGATCAGCTGCCTGTTCAGGTCCTAGAAACTACCTAGACTCTAATTCCCACAGCTCTCCATACCTGTCAGATTTATCCTGTTCCCAAATGAGCTCCATGTACACTATTTTCCATCATTCCCTTATAAACCTTAAGTCCCAGAACATTTTTACAAATTAAGAAATAAGTCTTACTCCCCTCCTGATTTGGTTTAAAACCTCAGCTCCTTTCTGAAGCTGGTAAGTTACCTCTTCCTCCTTCAAGATCTAACTGAACAGCACTCAATCAGTAGGATTTCCCACATGCCTACTATGGGTCAGGCTCTGGGTTGCACACAGAACATGCTTAAGCAGAAAAATGGATAATGAACTAAAGCACATTCTAGAGTTAGAATTTACCTTAAATCAAATAAAGATGATTTGTTTCAAAATGCATCATTTTACAAAAAAGTAAAAATCCAAATCAGCTCTCAATGAGCACAGATGTATTAGAGAGATCATCGTAAATTAACCCGCATTTACTCAAGGCATCTGGGTGGCTCAGAGGGTTAAGCCTCAAACTCTGGGTACCTGATCTCCCAGCGGTGGGACTAAGCCCTTCCGGGCACCACGCTCAGTATGGAGTCCGCTTCAGATTCTTTCCCCCTCACCCTCTGCCCCTCCCTGCTCTTGCGCACATGCTCTCGCGCTCTCGCTCTCTCTCTCTCTCTCTCTCTCTCTCAAATAAATAAATTAAATCCTTTTAAAAAAATCTGCATTAATCTCCTCAAATCTTGTTTGAGAAAGCTCTCCACAAAATACGGCTACTTCTAATTCAGGAGATCCCTTTATGAAAATTATACTGCCATCTAGCGTCTATCAACAGGAAAAAGTAGTTCTCACTGAGAAACTAGAATGCCAACAAAAACCATTCTAAGTAAGGAATGAGTCATAGAATGTTTATGTATCTAAGTCAAGTAACGCTGTCCAATAAACAAAAGAAATGTGTCTGCATTCAGTAAAAAGAAATCTTTGTCTTCCAACACGAAGACCGAAACCGCTTAAGCTGGAAGCTGAACAAAAACCAAAATGGCTGCATTAATGCCTCAAGGAGGCCTGATTTTAACGACTGAGCCACCTAAGCGCCCCAACAAGGCCTGATTTTAAACTAAGTAACCTTTTTACTCTCTTCCACAAACCTCCCCACCTCCCCTTTTAGCCTTTGTTTCAGGAACCAGGAACCCTCCTGAAAACATGATGTGTGTGGCCGGCTACATGTACCAACAACTCCCATGGAAACCAGCGAGACTCTGCTTTTCTCTATAAAACGCCGGAGCCCCTTCCTCCAGGTAGCCTGCTGCTGCATCCTTTGCCCAGCAAAGTGACAGAGCTCTTGTTTCTCTCTATAACAAAACTTTTGTCTTCGCATTACATATTTCAGCTCCTGAGCACAGAGGTCAGTTTTCGACAAGATTACAAACATCATCTTATATGCTCATGGATAACAGGGGGAAAAGGGTACCAGGTTCACAGGTAGTAAGTTACTGGAAAGGAAACATTCAAATATACTGTTTAAGAAAAGAATCCTGAATTTTACTTTCTTCCATATGATATAAATGGCATATTCATTCTTTGTATCAACCACTTGAAAATCAGCAATAAGAGACTAAAAGAAATTAAAATGAAGAAAAATTAAGCTTACCTGAAAGTGCAAAATTATTGTCCATATTAATCCCAAAGTCAATTTGGGATTTCCATCTGTTATGTCATCATTTCTAATATTCACTAATTTCACCTGTGTTATATGAAAAGAAGAGATAAAGCCAACAAAATTAGATATAATTTTGTCACTTGAAAATAAGCTTTATTTTACTCTTACCATTAAGAAACTGTTCTGAACCATAAAATAGTTCAGTAATTTTCTCATACTTCTGTTACAAAATGGGGGAATAAAACTAGCATCATTTTTCTATTTATCTACCATAAAGTGTTATCAAAATAAATAAACACGTCACTGGATATTTGGGAGACTGCTCAAATATAAAAATAATAATAACACAGGGACTTAAAGCTTATTAACTATCAAATTATGTATTTTAGGTAACCAAAGGCAGTAATGATACTTATTATTTATATCCTGGATAAAAATAATTAAATATCATGAATTAAATACAATAATAACTAACATCTTACTTCCTGGACAAAACAGTGCCAAAAACATTTCAGATAAGGAAACAGAATTAACCATCATCAGACCTCCTGGAAACTTCCACTAGAACTAAGAATAAGAAGGTAAATAAAAGTAACATTTAACCTTATTTAAGTACTGTTAATCAAAGTTTAAAAAATAAAAGCATTTTAATGTTCATTATAAACTAAATAAATCAATAATAAAAAATAATGTTTACCTGTCCCTATTTCCCTCCCTTCCTTTTTCCCTCCCTTCATTAACAAGCAAAAAGTTGCCACCTCTGATTTCTCATTGTTTTCAGTAATTTTACTTTCTCCTGATTTTCCTTTTTCTCCTTTTTTCTACTAATTGAAAAATTACCAATACTTTGACTTATACCTCTACAACACCACAATGCCACCATGCCACCAAATCATCCTATATAGTGTTCATTCCTTAACATGATTTCTTCTAAAACCTCAAGCTACTTGGAGACTGTTGTCAGAAATATTGCTTTATGTTTAACTACTTTTGATTACCAATATTATCTATTATTACAAAAAATATTTTAAAAATTGCCTTACCACTACTAAGTATTAAAAATGTTTACACTAAGTTTTTTCAAGTATTATATAAATTATTTTTTATAAAAATAATTTTACAGACTAAGTATAAATAATAAAGAATTGCCCCACTACTAAGAACTGTTCATAGGCATTCTTAACATTCTGTTGCTACTAAAATATCATTAACTTCCTAGGCAAAGCATTCCAATTCTAGCAGAAGAAAAGTCAGTAGCTCTTATTCAGATGGAAATGCAGCCACTTATAATTCCTCTGGGCTTACACCTACTATTAACTTCCTTTTCTTTGGAGCAAATGTTTGAACATATTTTTAAAGATTTGTCTCACAAAACCACAAACTCAACCATTAGAATTCGCAAATTTAACCTTTTCATTCCCTGACATGTTTCTATGTAGATTTACTCCGTCATATATGTTTATAAGATTATAGTCTTTGAGAAACATCATACCTGGCGTCTTTTCAAATAGTCAAGTGCAATTTGTACATTCTGTAGTCTGTGAAAACGCATCCGACCCTTTTCTCTGGGCTAAGAATAGAAAAATGCAGGGTATAAAAAACATTATAGTTTCTGATACCACTAACCATGCTAAAGACACTTATGATAAATATACCCTATAAATATACTTTATATTCATCTTAACATGTCAAAACAGTATTTACTATTCAGTAAAACCATCAGATATCTTTAAAGATACTTTTATGATTTTGTATTGTCTGAAACTGAATTTAAACAACTAGGTATTTCTCTGAATATGTTTTATTTAAACACATGATTTATTCTATATGCTTTATTTAAACAAAAGAAAAAGAGAAAATACCACAGAACATATAGACTTTTTATAGTTACTATACTACAATTCTAGCCTACAGTTTTATTAGCTTTGGATGCACAGAAAGAACTAAAGACTGTTCCCCATTTTGCCTTCTTAATAAACTCTCTTGTTAAGCAGATTTTTATAATTACATATGTATAGCATGTTAATGAAAATGAGGTAAAGTAGCATGCAATTAGTATAAAATCACCAAGAGGGAGAAAGACAGAGTTTTACTTAGCATGATAAAGGAAGAAAGAAAAGCAATTAAAACCATATACTATATTTCCTCTTTATTTTAGCTTTTTACAAAATCATTTGGACTCTAATAATTAGTTTCGCAATGCTTAGGGATGGACATGATTATTTATTGTCTCAGGAAAACCGACAATCCATAATTTTTTTGATGCTGTTTTCCTTGAGAAAAGCTACAAGCTTTCAGAATGAAAACATAAGGAGATAGAGCTGAGAAGATGCTTAACAAAAATAGAGAATGGAGTTGAAATTTACCACATAAAATCTTCCAAAAGGAAGAAAAAAAACTGACAGCTTTTCTTCTCAAATATGAATAGGTTATTACAGCCAAAGTCACCATAATGAAACAGACAGCACACTACAAAATGGAAAAAAGGTTCTATGTAACAGGTAGAAGAAATATTGTTGGTGAATTCATCCATTGGATCCAAAAAAGGCACAATTTCCAATGGAATCAGGGGCACTTGGGATGTGGATGACAAAAGAAGCGTATCTGTCTTGCAAAGGTGGGCTGAAGTCAACTAAGTGTAATGAAGATGAAACAGCTCTGTGGGTTCTACCAGGACTCCAAATTTTAAGACCTTCCCCCCTTCTAAATAAGATGTATAGAAAATACGTAATGTCCATCAAATACCTATTGCCAGTATGAGTTAAAGCATAAAGTTAAATAGTAAAAAAATTTTCATAAGTCTGTTCAAATAAGGTAACAGTGGCCACATTTGAAATATAAATTGCAGAAGTGAAACAAATTTGCATAAAAATTAGCAGGCTAGTTGTCAAGATTTCCATATTTATATAAAAGGTGAATTTTATACACCTTTAAAATTCTTTAGCTAAAATGCTATCATATAATTTAAGCACCTATGTTCAATTACTATGCACTGCACAGTAACGTCAATAAATTTAAAGAGAAAATATCTCCTTCATCCAGTTTTCTGGTACACGCACATCCATCTCACTGTGGGTTTTGGTCCTTTCTCTAATTTTCTAAAAAGGAGCCCAAACCCGTGGGTTACTTCTCTACCACATTAGCGCTCACCACACTGTAATGGCTAGGTTAGTCGAGTTATGGGGGCCGACACCTACCCCCTTATCCTCATCCTCCACATCCTCATGCTGTTCATATTCGCATGCTTCTGTTGCACTCACCAATCGTAAGGTCTTCAAAAAATCTCGCTCCCTTGGCTAATGAATATAACGGACAGAAGATAGAACAGCAAAGACACAAGACAGACCAGAAATGAAAAGAAGAGCATGAACAGAACATAATGAAGGAGAACAGGTAACCAAGAAGGGGAAGTCATGATCACAAAAAAGGAAATGACACCTGTGGAATGGATTAGACCATTTTTCGGAAAGCAATGTTTATTTCTTTGTTATATGTCAGTCTTTTAATATGTGGTTATATTATGCATCCAACCTCTGCTAAGCAAAAACAAAAACAAAAAAACAACCCCAAAGATAAAAAAGAAGCAAAAACAAGAATAGTAGTTTAAGTATAGAACTGATTATATAAGCAAAGTAATCAAAGTGCTTCGATCTCCCAAATTCACATCATTTGAAGTCTGAAAATGATTAGGAAGCTAACCAGAACTCGTTTTCAGGCAGAATTCACAGTGCAAAAAAGGTAAATGTGTCACAAATCTGAACAGTGTCTACTGACAACACACTGGTCCCATGTGGACAGGATTACATGTTCTGCAAACTAAATTAAGAAATTTTAAACTTACCAAGGTATCTCCTGAAAGAACCTCTAAAAGAGAGATTAAATTGTGTCCATCCCTTAAGTCTTCATAGAGATCATTCACATGTTTTCGAACCTACAGAGAGAAAAGCAGTTTAAACTTTTGGTCCTGAACTTGGGATCATCTTTAACACTCAAATAAGAACAGGGACAAGTAGAAAACATTCCTCATATGGTGTTCATTTTCACAGTGATATTTTCATTTTAATTCTCTCATTACTTAAAAACTAAATTTAAATTTAAAAATCAAAAACTAAAAAAGAGTAAACTTCCAATAAATAATTCCTAAAGACAAACAGAATTGTTATATTTTTAACATGCTACAATTAATACAGGCTTGGCCAACCACATGGGGTTACAATTTTTTAGATACAAGGCAATGGCAATCACCTTCATAATTCCTGGTATAACAGCCAGGGCAACCCTCGCAGGAAGAGCACCCCTTCCCCCAACCTGAGTTGGTCTTCTATTCTCTGTGCCATAAGATCCAGGATCAGAGACACACACGCTATACTTTAAAAATCTAGAAATACAAGCTAGGTGAAGGGTCCATGAGAGTCCACATATTTACTGTTTTTGAAACTTCCCTGTGAGTCTACACTTATTTCAAAATAAAAAGTTTTTAAAAATTCACATGTGTCAAGTTGGAAGACCTCTGCCCAAATTTTCCTCTGCACATTAATCTTCTTGTGACAGAGGGTTTTTATAACCATGTTAACACCCACACAAAGTTAACACTTAACCTATAATAGCTTCTTCCTCCACTCCACAGGCCTGATTGAAGCCTGTGATTTTAAAAGCACAAACCAACAAAGATTTCCCAAAAGCTTTCAGTCTGCCTAGTAAGGATATCTCCTATAAGTACTTGGCCTACTGCAAGGTTTGTGCTAGAGAGACGAATGTCAGAGCAGACTATTAAGATGGCTGTTCCACAGAGGGTTGGCATGGTACCACTTTCTCACCTTTTAGTGATTCTAGGCTGCATTACTTTGTGCTGCTCTCATGAAAGGGGACAAGGAAGTGGTCTAGAGGCAGAAAGCAGAAATCTACCTACATCACACAAAGGGCACACGCCCTACATGCTTGCCAGTTGGTGTAGTAAACTCTTAAAGGTTTTGTACATATGAATCAAACTTCTTTGCACTTCTAAAATGTCAAGTGAGTATACAGCACAAAATAATATAAAGATCTAAAATATGAATACGTGGGGCGTCTGGGTGGCTCAGTGGGTTAAGCCGCTGCCTTCGGCTCAGGTCATGATCAGGGTCCTGGGATGGAGCCCCACATGGGGCTCTCTGCTCAGCAGGGAGCTTGCTTCCTCCTCTCTCTCTCTCTGCCTGCCCTCTCTGCCTACTTGTGATCTCTCTCTCTCTGTGTCAAATAAATAAAATCTTTAAAAAAATGCTTATAAAAAAATAAATAAAATAAAATATGAATACATAACAAGCAAGAAAAGCCTAATGGAAAGTGGAAGAACACTTTTGATGGTTGAGTTTTCATCTTAAAAAAACTTTAAATGCCATTACATTTTATTATCTTAGTTGCCTATATACATGTTTTGCAGTTTTACTAGTACCAGAAAATATTTTTGATTAATGAAGAAAAAATTCCCTTAAGAGTTTCGTATCATATTTACTAGTTCCTATGAGTTTTTGCCCAAATCACAGAACTTTTCAATATTCAGTTAACTACCTATGTATATACATCATTAAGTAAAAATAACTTAAGTATTAAACTTAGGCTCAATAGCTCTAAATAACTGCTAATATCAATAGTACCTATAAAAGTGGCCAGTAACACTGAAAGTGAGTCAAATTATTAAAACAAGTGTTCCCATCTTCACAGACTGACATTTTATTTTCATTTCCTAATTCCCAATAATATCAGTTGAATCTTTGACATCACAAGATGATACAACAGTAAAATAAGATTTAAAAAAATACTTTATTTCCCTTAAAAATACTTTATTTCCCTTAAAAAAAAAAACAACAAAAAAAAAGAAGAGTATGTCATAACACATTTTTAGGCAGTCCTAATTTAGAAAACCTATAAATATCAAAAAAGTTATGAAGTGATTATCCCTTCCATTAGAGTATTCACCTTGGGATACCATTAAATGACAATCCCCTCAAGTCCTTAATTATATTTCAGAGATGAATTAATTTTCAAGGATCTTCATAAGAACACATCCACTACATACATAGGACACATATGTAATGCAGATAAGCACCTTAGTGAAATGAATACTAATGCACACTTTTCTACTCACATATTAGAACTCTGTAAGAATTCCCTTAGTCCCATTCCAAAGCATGAGTTTAATTTATAAGGCTAAGGACCTACTTAAAAACAAGGCAGAGGAGCTTATAAATTTATGTACATCAGTACATCTAAATCTATGTACTTCTTTATGTATCTCCACTATAACCAAAAAGCTGCCTAGCTCTAAAAGAGCCTGTACCTAAAAGGGATAACATTCACACAAGCAATATTATATAGTTCCTGATCCTGGCTTAATTTCACAAAATAAATTACTTTATTGTATAGGTCTGACATCCTCCGCACACAATCAGGATGAGGCCTCTAGCAACAGTAACTAACACACAGCGCTGAGAATGCTGGGCTCTCCAGTCCACCATACCCGCCCACGTCCTGCCAAAGCCACATTTCAATCCACATCCACTTCCTATGTCAGTCTCACTCCCAGACAGTTAAAGATGAAGTGTGATTCTGAACACTTATTTCATTGGAAGGCAATTTCACAACTTGCTTCTGCCAAACAGAACTAAAGCTCCTTTCTAACATCAAGGAAGCCTTCCAAAACCAGGTGTCATTTTTCATCATCGTATTTATGCAACAGTTAAGAAAAATTGAATCAGGCATGTGTAGAGAAAGATAATGATAATATTATGCCATGCAAGGGGACTAGGTGGCTCAATTGGTTAAGTGACTGCCTTCGGCTCACGTCATGATCCTGGAGTCCTGGGATCAAATCCCACATCTGGCTCCCAGTTCCATGGGGAGTCTGTTTCTCCCTCCGATCTCCCTTCTCAGGCTCTCTCTCACTCTCTCTCTCTCAAATAAAAAAATAAAGTCTTTAAAAAAAAAAAAATCATGCCATGCAAAAACCAAGTTAGGGAAAAGGAAAACATGTAATAAGGGAAAAATAATTAAGAGCCCTGTATTTTAGTCTAGCTTCTGCCACAGGTCTCATGAAATAGCACCTGCACCCTAAACTCTCTAGACCTCAGTCGTCTCATCTGCAAAATAAAACTTTAAACACAAGGCTTCTAGTTCAAACTAGAGAAAAAAAATTCTATTATCTGAAAACAAAATTAACATTTTTAAAAAGCAATATGTCAACTGAAAAAAATGTAAAATGGAAAGCTGTTTTCTAAGTCTTAAGGCTTAATTTTTTAAGAATTTTAGGGGAGGGACGCTTGGGTGGCTCAGTTGGTTAAGCAGCTGCCTTCGGCTCAGGTCATGATCCCAGCGTCCTAGGATGGAGTCCCACATCGGGCTCCTTGCTCGGCAGGGAGCCTGCTTCTCCCTCTGCCTCTGCCTGCCATTCTGTCTGCCTGTGCTCCCTCTCTCCCCCTCTCTCTCTCTGATAAATAAATAAAATCTTTAAAAAAAAAAAAAAAAAGAAGTTTAGGGGAGATGGGGTGCCTGGGTGGCTCAGTGAGTTAAAGCCTCTGCCTTTGGCTCAGGTCATGATCTCGGGGTCCTGGGATCAAGCCCCGAATTGGGCTCTCTGCTCAGCGGGGAGCCGGCTTCCCTTCCTCTCTCTGCCTGCCTCTCTGCCTACCTGTGGTCTCTGTCTGTCAAATAAATAAATAAAATCTTAAAAAATAATAATAATAATTTTAGGGGAGGAGCACCTGGGTGGTGCAATTGGTTGGGCATCTAACTCTTGGTTTCACTTGGGTTGTGATCTTGGGGTCGTGGAATCAAGCCCCACACTGGACTCTGCTCAGTGCAGTCAGCTTGGGACCCTCTCTGCCCCTCCCCCGTCCTCTAAAATAGATAAATAAATCTTTTTTAAAAAAAGAATTTTAGGAGAAAACACAGAAATAGAATCACTTAACTTCTGTAATGCCTGAAAAAAATCCTGAGGCTTTATCATGTAATACTGCCTATTTTCCCTGTCTCAAGTGATTATTCTGAGAGCTCAAAGAAATTCTGCGTATTAAAAAAATGCTAACTGCAAGATAGCATTATCATCATCTTTATCATCCTATGTGAAATAAATGTTACCATTATTCACAATAATACAGTGCTGCCTGGCTGGCTCAGTCAGAAGAGCATCCAGCTCTTGATCTCAGAATTGTCAGTTCAAGCCCCAGGCTGAGTGTAGGGATTACTTCGAAATTAAAAAAAGAGGGGGGGCTACAAAACAAACAAACAACAAATGAAAAATACAAATACATACACAATGAACTATATTACTAGGTACCTGACCCTGTCTGTGTTCAAAGGCTTTTATAAATATTGGCTTATTTTTCTCACCACAAAAAAGTGGAATGAAAGAGAAGTGAATTAACAATTAAAAAATCAGCAAATTAGCATTATGGGGAACAAGTGGTAGTGGATGAAATGGGTAAAAATGACTGGGATTCTACAGAAATATCTGATCAAGCAACCAATTTATGGGGGGGGGGGGGGGAATTAGAGAGTTAAACTGACACAGAAAAGTTTTTTATTTTGCCCTAAGCCTGAGTCATAGACATTTAGCCTGGTAACTTTCCTTCACAGATGACTATGGTAACCGCCAGTCGTCTTAACCTTCCGGCTTCAATTTTTAATAAAACAGTCTTTCTTCTCATTTTGGAAATTTTTTCCCTGTGGAACAAAACTCTGTCTGAATAAATAGTGCTGGGGGAAGTGATGAGCAAAGTAAAAGCACTCTGAGATGCTCTGGGGTTAAATTACATAACCTGAATTACATAATAAGGATGAAGCATCATTTTCTGTATTTCATAAAATTCTCCCAGAATTTTGCAGGGCTTTTTAAAATGTGTGCACAGCGCTGTATTTGCAGTGCACCCCTAGAGGGCGCTAATCCTTTGCTTAAGAAGAGTCTCCTAAAGAAAGAAACTACAAAATGGTGGGGAGGGCACACAGAGAGAGAGACTGTAAACAAGATGCTGGTGATGATGACATAGGCAATTTGCCATTCGTTTTTGGGAGAGAATAGATTATGCCAAGTCTATAGCAACCAAATGGTTTAACTGGTCAAAAACACTACTGTTAAAAATTTTATTTTGTTAACTTATGAGCGTTTGGTTTTTCATTGACTAAATCAAATTCAACTCTGAAGATAAGATGATCACATAGCTGCTTATTTAAATAAATACGTCTAAGACTGCCTTTTTCAAAAGCCTGATTTTGTACTGACTGATGTGAATCTAGACAAATTCCACAAAACTGGCACTCCCCATATTTAAACTTATAGTTACCACGTAGCTACAGTTTAGTCCAGGTCACTAAAGGTGTATTAAGCATCCACTGTATGCCACAGTATCATTTAACCTCTAAGAGTACAAAAAGGAATAATAAGAGAGCACTACCTCTTAAAGCCTGCAGACTGAGTTGACAGCAATGTAGAAAAGAGCTGAATGTTCCAAGAGGAGGGAAGAACAGAGACAAAGAAAAACAGGCAAGCCTGCACACAACGGTGCATGAGATCCATGGAAAGAAAGCAGCCCTGAAATCAGTGAAATGTGAGGCAGAAGGTGAGGCAGGAAAAGGTGGGTTGGGAGACATGGCGGCTTTACATGCCACTAGAGGAAGCTCGAAACTTTCCTAAGCAGAGAGAACCACTGAAGACTTTTAAGCAGAACAAGGACCCAGTATTTCTGACCATATAAAAGATTCCTTGTAAAGTATTATCTTGAACAAAAATAAAATAGTTACCATGAGCAAACCCAAATCAAAGATAAAGCGCTCAGGGTCCAATCTATACACCATAGCGGAGGAGAAGTCTCTCAGAGAAAACAGAGACAGCATGCTTTCAGAAAATCTTGGGTAAAATGCACACATGCTAGCACAGCAAGGGGCAAAACACCAGCCACAAGAAGCATTCACTGTTCTCTCTTAAAGAAGTCCTACATCTAAAGGATACAGTATTCTGGAAAACAACTAGCTATCTTTAGAAAGGAACATAAATAATAAAAGAAGGCTTGTCCCAAATAAGATCGCCTCACAGCCTACTAATTGGGTGAAGAGAGAAGGGGACAGTCAGCTTCAGTGAAAACTATGAATTAAAATATATTACAATGCATTTATTTTTTCTTCAAGCAAATACACTTTCATAAAAATAAGCTACCACATTCTCCTGGGAGAGAGCCTTAGAAATCTTAGATTATTTTTTATTTTTATTTTTTTGAACTATCAAAATATTACCTTATCAATTACTGATGAGTGATGCTTTTTAAATACACAGAAATACTTAAAAACAATGTAATCTCTTGGATAGTTATGAGACAGGGAAACCAAAGGGACCGTATTAAAGAAAAAGCTGTTTCCTTCTTTTGCTTCTTTTCCTGTTTCTATTCTTGCTAAGACCTACATGCCTGCCTTACACATGCTTTAATGAAAGTCTTCCTTATGAAAGGCAAGGAGTTAATGCTTCTTTCGAGTCTTCAGCACAACAGATCACATCTAAGGTCATCATGAACATTCTCTAGGACCAATGACTTCAAATAGCTTGACACCAAAACCCAAAGCTACAGGGCATAAGTGACTTACATAGGACACCTGAGCACTCATCCTTGTCGGACAAGTTCCTGGGTGCCTATGAGGACACATACACCAGACCAGACGACCCACCTTAGTAAGAACTACAGACCACCCCTCCACAGCGGGGAGCCTGGCTGGATGAGTCAGTGCAGCCTGCCACTCTTGATCTCAGGTTTGTATTTTTGAGCCCCAACTTGGGTAAAGAGATTACTTAAAAATAAAATCTTTAAAAACAAAAAACTCCAGACCCCCAAGCAAAGACAAGATTAATACTCATTTTCCTTTCAGAGTCTCCCAAACATTCTTGTCTGTAGCTGCTCTATGACTTCAACAAACTCTGCTCTTACTTCCTCTCAACTCATGTTTGACTTCCATCCTGTGAGAAGCTGAAGACCCCCTTCACTGGTCCCACGGGACTCCTCTGGGTCCTCAGACCAACCTGACTGCATCAATTAGTTGCTTTATCTGAATAGGTTTGCTTACTTCAGTACTATTTCTTCAAGAGTTGTGAAAGAATAAAGCTACAGCTACAGCATGGATTCTATCAAAATTACTATAAATTCTAAATTCGTGCAAATAAGTATAATGGGATGGTCATGCTTTTTTGTAGTCAGTGATAGGTCAACATCAAGGCCATACATAATTCATCCCCTTCGCTGTTTTATAAAACTGTAAAATAAAGATATCTGTCATACATCTTAAGGTATTAATGAATAAAATAAGGAAGAGTTTAAAACAAATCACTGTTGGTTCTGGGCAGTAAAAATAATCTGTTCTTTGAAAAAAATTTTTGACAAAGAAGATTTTTCTTTTAAGCTTTCAGGTTGATATAACAATCAGTTATAAAAACAAAAGCAAAAAGGTCTTCTCTATCCTTTCACTACAAGGTAGTACATCAGGTGGTAAAATAAAACAAAAGCATATTATTTTAGTAATAAATGCTTTAAGATCTGGGAACAGTTTAGCCCTCACCTATGTATTCTTTATAGTCTCTTTTGCAGTTTCACTGTTGTCATAGGAACCTTTTTAAAAAGCTCTTTTGATTTTAAAAATGTTTAAAGCACATAACTATTTTCTGTAACAATCTGTTTTAGCTTTAGGACAGTTGGTTCTGGTTTGGTTTGTTTTGGTTTGGGTTTGAGTCCTCTACATTTCCTTCCAGTTCTTCCCTCTAAGGAAAGATGGAGGAAAAAAATCTATTTTTGCTTGTGTTGCCCCATCAGCCTGCAGATTTTGATCCCTTGTAGAACTATTTAATTGTTATGCTAAGCAATTATAAATATTACTTGAAAGAGAAAAAAATTTTTCAAAAATCAATTATTCTGCATACTTTTTTCCATCTGTCCACTGTTTTTTGGATTTTTATTAAAGATGTGGTCTAGGGGTGCTGGGTGGCTCAGTGGGTTAAAGCCTCTGCCTTCGGCTCAGGTCATGATCCCAGGGTCCTGGGATGGAGCCCCGCATCAGGCTCTCTGCTCTTCAAGGAGTCTGCTTTCTCCTCTCTCTCTCTGCCTGCCTCTCTGCCTACTTGGGATCTCTGTCAAATAAATAAATAAAATCTTAAAAAAAAAAAAAAAAAAAAGATGTGGTCTAAATAACCTCCATATTGCAATGTCAGACAAATGAGCACTGACTTATAAAGACATCAGCATTATCCATTCCATGTAGTTCTTTAAATGGGGTGGGGGTTCTTTAAACCAATATGACTTGAAAAAAAAAATCATGGTAAGAGCGATTAAGAGCAGCTTTCAATAATAACAGAGAAGAGGAAGAACCAATCACTGGCATTTTTCTTTTAAATTCTACACCCAACATGGGGCTCTAACTCACAATCCCAAGATTAAGAGTTGTGTGGTCTACGTACTAAGTCAGCAAGGTGCCCCTAATAACTGGCCATTTTTATGCTTACCTCTTCCCATTCACCTTCTCACAATTTGGACAAAAGAAAGAAAAAGCTGAGAAAACTAGGGATTAGTGTTCATAATCACTTAACACTTCTAATGAATAATTAAGAAGCTAGTCAATGAGACTAAATTTTTTCATTAGAAACTAAATTTTGAATAAATGTAAATATGTAACTATAATAATTTAGTAAGACAAATAAAGACAACTGAGTAGAATAGGTATATAGTAGTACAGTAGTATAATAGGTGTACTACATGAGTTCATATAAGCCAAGTCCTAAAAAAAAATAATTAGACATAAAATAAGCCTGTTTAGCCTAGGTAGTCTGAAACTACAGCATCAAAGTTCTATACTTTACCACCAACATTTTGAACAAATTCCACTGTATTTTCAAATTCTAGCATCTATTTTAAAAAGTCTCTTTTTATAAGATTTTCTTAATTTGAGAGATAGAGAGACAGAAAGAGCAGGGAGGATGGCAGGCAGAGGGAGAAGCAGGCTCCCCACTGAGCAGGAAGGCTGATGTGGAGCTCCATCCCAGGACCCTGGGATCAAAACCTGAGAAGGTAGACACTTAACCAAGTGAGCCATCCAGGCAACCCCTTGAAAAACTCTTGAAGCAGAATTGTGTATATTTTCCAGTAAAAATCATGTAAAGTTACTTTTAAAAATCTGTAATTAGTTTTATCTAAATTACAGCCATTACCAAAATTTACAACTTACTCAAAAAAATGAGTATTTCCTCAGTAAATCCTCACTAACTGACTCTGGTAAGGTTACACAAAGGTCTTAAGTAAGGTTCAGATTAATTACTAGAAATTAGTGATGCATTCAGGTAAATACATTCAGTTCCCATGGGAAAATTAGGACAGCTCCAGGGATAAAGAAACCTATCAGTCATTTGCCCCTTAACACCAAGTCACTTCATCTGACTGATCTTAACACCTAATATCAATTTCAAAGAAACCTTTATCATGGTTGGTGATTAGATGGAATAAGTTTGGGGGGGGGGGGTATAGTCTGAAGGAAGCACTGCAGTTTGGGACATTGCAGGATTCCACAGTAAGAGCTTTTAACACTGAGAAGGCAGCCGGAGAACTCTGGGCAGCTGGTGAGTGGGGAGAGAAGAGTCCAGGAAAGATACAGGGAAGTGACAAATAAAAATGTCAACTGCTTCACAATTCTGATTAAAGTGCTGGCTGTGGCACCTGCTTCCTGAATACTTCTGAGTTGAATCATCTCTTTTGGAGCATTTGTCAAATATGCCCTATAGGGTGTCAATGGCTGACTTGTTAGAAAGTGTTTCAACAATTAAGTAGATACTTCCCGAAAAAAGAATTGTCCTCTTTTCCCTCTGGAACCATTTAAAATACCTTTTACAACTGGTCCTTGTTCTTACACCATACACAAAAATAAATTCAAAATGGATTAAGGACTTAAATATGAGAGCTTGAAACCATAAATATCCTAAAAGAGAGCACAGACAGTGATCTCTCTGACATCAGCTGTAGCAACATTTTTCTAGTATGCCTCCTCGGACAAGGTAAAGAAAAGCAAAAATAAACTACTGGGACTAAATCAAAATTAAAAGCTTCTGCACAGCAAAGGAAACATCAACAAAGTTAAGAGGCAACCTACTGAATGGGAGAAGACATCTGAAAATGGCTTATCTGATAAAGAGTTAGTATCCAAAAATACATCAAGAGATTATACAACTCAATGCCAAAAAAACCCACAAATAATCCAATAAAAATGGGCAAAAGACATGAACAGACATTTTCCTAAAGAAGACATACAGATGGCCACGAGACATATGAAACGATACTCAATATCACTCATCAGGGAAATGCAAGTCAAAACCGTAAGAGATGACTATACACCTGTCAGAATGGCTAAAATCAAAAACACAAGAAACAACAAGTATTGGCGAGGATGTCGAGAAGAAGGAAGCCATGTGCACAGTTAGTAAAGATGCAAGCTGATGCAGCCACTGTGGAAAACAATATGGAGATTCCTCAAAAATTAAAAGCAGAAATACCATATGATCCAGTAATTCCACTACCAGGTATCTACCCAAAGAATACGAAAACACTAATTCAAAAGGATATATGCACCTCTATGTTTACTGCAGCTTTATTTACAATAGCCAAATTATGGAAGCAAATATCCATCCATCAATTGACAAATGGATAAAGAAAATGTGGTGTAAGTGTACATACACGCTCACACACGTGTGCATACAAACACACATGACAGGGAAGAAAAACACACATGATGGAACATAACAAAGCCATCAAAAAAAAATGGAATCTTGACATTTGCAACAACATGGATGGAGCTAGAGAGCATTAATGCTAAGTGAAATAAGTCAGAGAAGGAAAATACCATATGATTTCACTCATATTTGGAATTTAAGAAACAAAGAAAAAAAAAAAAGAGAGACAAACCAAAAAACAGACTCTTAACTACAGAGAACAAATGGTTACCAGAGAGAGCTGGGTGGAGGGATGGGTGAAATAGGTGATGAGTAAAGAGTACACTTTCCATGATGAGCACTGAGTAATGTATAAAACTGCTGAATCACTATATGGTACTCCTGAAACTAACGTAACACTGCATGTTAACTATCCTGGGATTAAAAAACTAATTAAAAATAGAAATAAAAAATTTAAAAAGTACTTTTTACAACTCAGCTATTTACAGAAAAAAAATCTGGTACTACCTCAGCATACACACACATACAAAAAACTAGAGAACCTCCTGAGCCTCCAAAATCCAACTTTGTCTACTTCACAGATGACGTCTCGGTAGCATGGTTCTGCCAGTCCTCAACCAAAGAGGGAGCCACTGGCTGGAATGCTTGTAATATGAGTCTGGCTCCAGGCTGGGAGGAAGCAAGGCCCTCACAGAGAAGGGTGAGTGCTGGCCATGTAAGAAAATCCACCTGAGACTAAGGATCCAAGGGAGTTGGAGCTGGCAAAGGCAGGTATCTCCTGGTCACACCATCATACGCACTTCCTGGTGTCCCTTTCAGAGCCCTGGGCAAGAGATACCAAGGGAGGGAATGACACAAGTGCTTGCTTCATCTCTTTTTTAAGTATCAAGGGCTGGAAAAACCTAAGGGGTCTCTCAGTAGCATATTTTATAGTTTTAAGGTCTTTACAATACTCTTACACTCTCTATGTAAACTAACTCACTCTTCTTTAAACATAAGCCCATTTCCTCAAGTCCTTACAAACAATCCACTGAGAACAACTGGCTGTATCCTCCTCATTAAACCGCTGAAATAACCCCGGATTATGATTAAGACAACTGTCACAGGGAGAGGAACACTAAAACTATTTTTAAAGACACCCCCAGCTGATGAGATCGTACCACCTTTGCTACAAACCATGCTAATGCTTAACTCCTCTTCCCTGTTTAAAAAAAAAAAGTTTCCTTAAATCCAGATGAAACTCTAACTCCCCGGTACAATGATATACATTTTCCAAAATAAAGTCACTATAAAACACATTTAGGAAACTAATAAGTTTGGATAGTTATAAACACAGTTTATTCTATTAATTACCTAACAAAAAAATGGATACATATTTTATCAGCTGTTGTTAAACTCAATCTCTGCAACAGAATTATATCTTCTCCAGGAAGATTAAAGGTTTCAAAGATACTCTTAATTTCTTCAAATTGATCACTTCCTAAATGACATTACAGTTTTGCCAAATTTCCAGATTCCATTTATTTACCTAAGGCTGTGGACCACAAATACTCAACAGCTAGTCCCCTCAGCTGTTCATGACCAGAGAAGAAGCTGTACTGCTGCATTTCGGTCTCACACTGAAGCCTGAAACATAAGTATTAGTGATTTTCTCCCCCACCTCAGTTCTGAGCACGCATGCGCTCGCTCTCTCTCTCTCTCTCTTTCTCTCTCTCTTTTTTCTGAGTGCACACTCACTCTCCCTGTGGAACCTATCTCAGGGCTTGAATTCATAGCCCTGATATCAAGACCTGTGCTGAGATCAAGAGTCAGATGCTTAACAACTGAACTACCCAGGAGCCCCAGCACCCTTGCTTTTAAATTAACAAGTTTCATCAAGAGTAGGCTTAAACCAAGTCACTCTAGCAAATGAGAGGCCACATTTCTCAAGGTGAACCACGGGACACAGCTGTGCATGTACTGCAAGTCATACAGGTCCCAGTACCTGAAGAGTAGAGCTTCACTTCTAACCCCAAAGGCTAAGAGAATTTGAAAAGAAAGCTAAATACTTGAGGTCCCATTCTCAAAACTGCCACTGTCATATCTCTCTGCTTGTATTCACGGTGTTCCCTCTACCCCAAAAACGCTGCTCTGTCCCCACTCCTCTGGCTCTCCAAATCTCACTCTTCCTCCAGAGTCAAGCTCCAGTTCCACCCAGACTGAGAAGGCCTTTCTTCTGTACTCATATAGTCCTTGGCTTATTCCAGAATGCCAATCATCGTTTTCCTTATAGAATAGTTTTATGCACATAATATACTTAAATATAAGCCTCTAAAAAGGACAGGGCCTGGTCTTAGGTCCTCATTGTAAAAGTGTCATGCTTTGTACAGTACTTCTCATATAGTAAATATCAAAGAAGGTTTGTTCAGTAAATAAAAGATTAGTCATTTGCACTTGCCTGTGAACATAGCCATGCCTTGAATGCCTGCCCAGTTACAGGAAGAAAAGAGAAATTCAGAAAACAGATTCAAGAACTCCATCAGGCCACTTCCTAGCAAGGGATCTGTCCCTGCCCCAGGGGCCTACCACGGCATCTATTAGAGTCCAAACGTGGCATCATGTCTTATCACACAGCCGGAGCTAAGTAAAAGCTGAAGGATTAACCCACCAAGGAAAAACGTCCCTTTCAGCATGGCATTTCCCCATACCCATCTAAATTAGTGTTGTGTTCAGATAAATCAAATTTCAAGACTTAATTAATCTTATAACAAAATGTTTCTAATAAAAATAAACATATAGGTCACTGAAACATAATAGAGTGTCCTGAAAGAGACCCACATATTTATGGCTTTTGACAAAAGGACAAAAGCAATTCAGTGCTGAATATTTTCAAACCAATACTGGGAAATTCAATACCCATATGCAAAAGCAGCCTTTTCCTCAAAATTAATCAGAGACCTAAATAATGGAAGAGCTAAAACTATACAATTGTTAGATGAAAGCATAGGAGTAAATCTTTGTGACCTAAGGTTAGGCAAAAATTACTTATAGCACCAAGAGCATAAGTGGTAAAAGAAAACCCAGTAATAAAAGAACATTAACCCAATTTAAAAATAGGCAAAATCTAAACAGACATTTTTATGAAAAAAGATACACAAATGGGCAATAAACACATGAGAGGTTCAACATCATTAGAGAAATACAAATCACTATTCTATGACATAGCATTTCACAGCCATTAGGATAGCTAAAACAAAAAAGAAAGAGAATAAGTACTAGAAAAGATTTAAAGAAATCAGAACCCTCTCCAAGGCTAGGGGAAATATTTAATGGTGCAACCTCTCTGGAAAACAGCTTGGCATTCCCTAAAATGTCACACTGTGTTTACCATATGACCCAGCAATTCCATTCCTAAGTAAATATCCAAGAGAAATGAAAATATATGTCCATACAAAGACTTGTATGCTCCTGTTTACAGCAGCATTATTCACTAATTGCCAAACATGGAAGCAACCCAAATGCCATGCAACTGTTAGATGCATAAACACGGTGTGATAGAGCCACAGGATGGAAACACTACTTGCCACTAAAAAGAAGTGAAGATGCGTGCTACAACACAGATGAACCTCCAGCTCTGCATGCTAACTGGAAGAAGCCAAACTAAAGAACACGTTCTATTTGACTCCTGTTTTTGTGAAATATCCAGAAAATGTAAATCTTGTTGAAATAGAAGCTATATCAGTGGCTGTGGAGGGCTGGGGGAGGTGGGTGTTCTTTTTGGAGTGATGGAAATGTTCCAAAAATTTTGATTGTGGTAATAACTGCATAATTCCATAAATTTACTAAAAATCAATTATACAATTAAAACCAATGAATTTTGTATGTAAATATATTTCAAGAAAACCTGTTCTTAAAAATATTTTAATTTGGGGGCACTGAATGGCTCAGGTCATGATCCCAGCATCCTGGTATCAGTGGGGAGCCTGCTTTTCCCTCTCGTTCTACCTGCCGCTCCCCATTTGTGCTCTCTCTGTGTCAAATAAATAAATAAAATCTTTAAAAGTACATTTTAATCAAACTCCCTTTGAGTTACTGAATGAAAGCATTGTCTGCATGTGAGAAATGTTTACACTTATCACTTAACATCAGGATGTTAAGATTGTTCTAATACATCAGCTGAAATACATTTTTAAAACACCTATGATTTGTACTTACTAAAAAACAGTTCTAAATATATTCAATTAACACTTAATTAAACAAAAGGCCTGATCGTAACACTAATAAAGCTGGAAAAGCTGGTAACATCCATGACTACAAACCTTTAATCTAAACCAAAAACAAGGTATATATTAAGAGAGCAAAAAGCAAATGCAACTGATAAGGGAAAAACTGTGCTCTAAGATGGCCGACCAAATCAAGGGAATTCCAGTCCCTGTCTCAAAGCGCTTCCAGGTTCTTCTTTCCTTACCCTGATTCCCGCAACTGCCAAAAGTACTAACTATGCAAAAGTAAAAAGCTATAAATTACCCTCCCTGCTTGTGCTTGGGGCTCAGACCCTTGGAGAACAGTATCCTCTGATCCCACCAGTGTTACATAAACCTCCGATCCTCCAAAGTCTCCGAGTGCTGCTTGGTTCTTGCCCCAGGATCCAGTCCAGGTTCCGTAACACAATAGCCATAAAGGACTACCTACTGATCTAGTTAGGAAACCTCTAATTTGAGTGACGGAAGTAACATTTCATCCACGTCATTTTATTTATTTATTTTTTAAGTAGACTCCATGCCCAGCAAGGGGCTTGAACTCACAACCTTGAGATTTAGAGTAGTCTGCTCCACCCACTGAGCCAGCCAGGCGCCCCATCATCTACTTTATATCAGCATTACTCGCTGAACTTTTAATTGAGGTGGCATTTGCAATGGGTACATCTTTCATGACAATCTTAACTTAAAGAGGATTATCACAGAAATAAAATTTTGCCTTAGTAAAGCAATATACTGATCTGGCCTTTTCAATACCATTTTGTAAATAAATCAAAGAGAGACGCTCATTTAGAAAAGTAGCTGTGTATGAAGTGTGTAAACCTGGCGATTCACAGACCTGTATCCCTGTGGCTAATCATACATTATATGTTTACAAAAAAAAAATTATTTAAAAAAATTACATTCATAGAACCACAGTTGGCCTTACATATAGGAAAGGAAAGCTACTTTAATACATGGATTCACAGGAAGCACAAGTGGCCATACTGTAGAGGCCACTTTTAGGCAAACAGGCTTAAGTGACAGAATGTACAAAGGGCCCATAGCAACCCCCCTGGCTGAATACAGACAGGACCATGAGGGGACCTCAAAATATCCATAGGCCCCCAATGACCAATGGGTTACTCACAACAAGGTATATTTACCAAAAAAGGAAGAATTCAGTAAGGTGGTCATACTTCCTCATATTCCCCTTTAAAAACAGCCTTTACCCACTGCCTCCTGTCCTCTGCTGTCCTGCCCACCACAGTGTATTTGATACACTTGCAGTATATTCAATAAACCTTTATCTCCTTTGTTCTGCCTCAAGTGAATTCCTTCACCTCCCTCTCCACCAGCTTCTACTGGCTTATGACGCCACATCTGGGGCTCCCCATCCAATCAAGAGACATCCCATTTAGACACTACACACATCTCACCACTAAATGTATATACACAAAACTCGACCCAAAATACATATAAAATTTTAGTCTCAGACAGAATCAAGAAACTTTTTCTACAAAAGCTAGATAGTAAATATTTTGGTTTTAAGGGTCATATGATGTGACAACACATAGGTGAATCAGAACAGCTGGATTCAATACAATTTTATTTATAAACACCAAATTTTGTATTTCATATAATTTTCATGTGTCCCAAAATACTATTCTTTTGATTTGCTTTCAGTTCTTTAAAAATGTAAAAAAGAATTTTTTTTTTTTTAAGATTTTATTTATTTATTTGACAGACAGAGATCACAAGCAGGCAGAGAGGCAGGCAGAGACAAAGAGAGGGGAAAGCAGGCTCTCCACACAGCGGAGAGCCCTATGCGGGGCTCCATGCCAGGAGCCTGGGATCATGACCTGAGCAGAAGGCAGAGGCCTTAACCCACTGAGCCACCCAGGCGCCCCTAAAAAATAATTTTTACCTCACTAGTTGTACCAAAAAATAGGCTATGGCCAAATTTGGCCCTGAGGCAATAGATGGTTTGCAGACCTCTATATCTTCCCCCACCAGGAGTTCCTGTTGAGATGCAAATGCCCTTAGCACTATCGGCCCATTAATCATTATGGGTCCTTCACTCTTGGAAAGGAGATGAATTATACAACACTTTCTCTTTTTATAGAGAATTAAGAGTGGAAAAGGCAGTTTTTACAAAATAACATTATCTTGGTCCTTTCTAATAAAAGCAATAATGTGTCTTTGTAGGAAAACAGTTAAGACTAAAGGAGCAATCTTACAGTAGAGAAAGAAAAAAAGGAAAGGTAAATAAACAGGCAAACAGCTCAATGTGTACTAAGGGGGGGAGGTGAAAAGGAAGTAGACAATAAAAACAGAGTTGACTTCTGTGGATAACAGCAGCTTGTGCTCTTACTATATAACTGATGACCTGGTAGAATTCCTTCAACTCATTTTCTGCTTTCAACTCAAGAGTCTCAAAACTTTCAAATGGGAAAACTGAAAGAGAATAGTCTAAAAAAAGAAACGTAGGCCACAAACACTGCATCACATAAAAACGAAATAAAGGAAAAGGGAGTATTTGACAAGAAAAGGATGCAACAGTTCCTTCAGATAGTTAAGCACTGCTATATATGGGTTCTATGGGGGTGGGGGGAGGGAGGGCTGGACCAAGACAAGTGGGTGGGAATTACAGTGAGCAAATTTCAGGCAATGAAAGAAACAGCTCAGTTACAATTCAAATGGACCAAAAGTGTAAGTTGCCCATAAATTCGAAAATCAGTGACCCATTAAGAAAGGCTGTGAGAAAATATTCCTGCAATGACAACCGAATTAACTAGATCCTGTCCAAATCTGGGATTCTAATTAATACAAAATTAATTATATTTGCTTAAAAGCAGTCACTTTAAAACTCTCCGGCAGGAATTCCCAAAGGGATGTTAACAGATACTCTTTGATAAAAAGAATCCATGACCAAGTGAATTTGTGAAACACTGAATTAAACGGGTTCTTTATCACAGACATTCTTGGTCTTTAATATGCTAATATATACCGTAAATCTCTTCAACTAGGGAACACTGCTTTCCAAACTATCCTGGCAACGGAAACTTTTCTCTTTCCAGGACATCTCACAACACCATCACACGGGTGTTCCTGAGGACCTGATTTGAAAAATGCTGCTTCTCTGCAAAAAAAAAAACTATGTTTTTAGTTGATCTTGTCAACTCTGGAAAATTAGTTTTTTTTTAAATCCAACAAGTAAAGTATTAGTCAGAAATTAAGTTGAGAAGACAAAAGTCTGGAATTTAATAACCCGATTAAACATTAAAACTTCACTACTAAATACAATGCTCAGTGTTAAAAAGAAAACCCATGGAGTTCCTTATGCCTGGCCAAGTCACAAAACTGGGGCTTTAATACCTAACCTAAATGCAGTTTCAACCTCCCCCACAAATGAAATTTTAAATTAGCTGACGTTTTCTGGTCAGCACCAACAAAATAAGTTATCACAGTAGTCCTCTCTAGCTCCTCCCCACCCCTCGAAGGAGGATGAGGTAACCTACCTGATAAGACCCTCCCACACACACTTTTGTCCCTAAAGCAAAGTGACCTTGCCTGGAACACTCTTTACTTGTCTTTTGCTAATAATTTCCTTGTACTCTCCTTCCTATAAAAACTGCATTTTGGGGGGTACCTGGGTGGCTCAGGGGTTAAAGCCTCTGCATTTGGTTCCGCTCATGATCCCAGGGTCCTGGGATCCAACTCTGCATCCAGCTCTCTGCTCAGTGGGGAGGCTGCTTCCTCCAGTCAATCTCTCTCTCTCTCTGCCTGCCTCTCTATCTCCTTGTGATCTCTGTCTGTCAAATACGTAAATAAAATCTTTAAAAAACCTGCATTTTTTACAAGTCCTCAGAACTCCCCTCTGCTTGCCACATGGCATGCTGCCAATTCGTGAACTGCTTAATAAAGGCAATTAGATCTTCAAATTTAATCAGCTGAATTTTTCTTCCTTAACATCAGTAAAATCAAAGTGTCTACAAACATGGCTTCTTAAGTTTATATAAAATAAACGTTAAACATTTAAAACATTTAGGACTGCGAAAATTAATGTAAGGAAACCTCACAAAAATGGAGTTGAGAGACCAAAAAGGGGAGTTCTCACATCGTAATACTCAGAATCAACTGCAGACCCAACAGAAGAGAGGCACACCTCACAAGTCAACACTACTTTAGCTGCTACTTCACCACCCCAGTCCCCCAGCCCACCAGCTGGGGGAAGAAAAGGGTCTCTTCTTCCCACAGCCACAAGCAACAGCCCAGCCAATGGGAAACTGTCATAACTCAGCCAATGAACAGCCATTGGACTTGGACCTCCCAGGTTACTCCAGGGGACTTGGTTTGTAACAGCCCCACCAACTCCCTCCTTTCCACTATAAAATAGTGTTCCTCTCCTTTGCTCTCTGGACTTGCCCAAGGTTTTCCCTTCGGTTTTTCAAGTGACTTATTATACCATACTTCGAGTCTCTGGTCTTCCTCAGTAAAGCCATTTTTGCTGGTAAAATAGCTGGCAGTTTTACTTTTTAAGATTAAAAGGAACAATAGCAAATTGTGAAATAAAAGGATCAGACCAAAACTCATGCACTCAGGACACCAGATCTATAAGAAACTGGTCTATTTTTAGAATTTGTCAGGACAAGGATATCCTCTCTGTCTGGTATAACTGTAACTACATCTAAGAAATGAGATTTACATACTGCTCTGTAAGAATTCAGTAAGCAGCATGGCTTTCTGGGGGTTTTGACATCCTGGGGGGCTTTCGGTTGTTTAAGAACTACTAGAAAGCTGCTCGTGGTCTCCCGGAAGACTTAAGTGCCAAATTCTCCACTCAGCACAAGCTGAGCTGTGTTTGTGGAACGATGGGGCTGTTGCTCTGTGAAGTACTTTATCTAAGCAAACGCAAACAGTGATGTTATGGCTCACAAATCATATGGTTAACTGCCAAACGCTCGCAGCATCTCACCTCAAACTGTCAGGCCCATGGAGGAAAAAAAAGGTGTCAGTGTGGGTCCTGGCCAGACCATGAAAAACACATTCCTTTATTTAGAATTCACCATTTAACTGGCATCCATTACTAGCATATTACTATAAAACCACTATCACTGTACATTTTGGGTAGTGTCCTCTTTGCAATATGCAGGCAACAGCAGGACTCAATCCCATAAAAATGCAAACATCAGGACCACATCTATCATTGCTGTGGAAGATAGGGCAAACCATAAGCTTTGTGATGATCTTCAATGTCCATAGACAAGAAGAGAGCACTATCTGTTTTACAGATGAGGCCAAGAAAGGCTTAGAAAAAGTCAAGGTCACATCTCTAGTAGTCAAGGGAGGATATGAGTCCAAGTGGCTCAGCCCAAACAAAGCCTGTGCTCTCAACCCCCACACTATACCTTCCCTGTGTTCTAAAGAGACAAAGTAATGAAGGATGCTGTCAAAAGTAGGTATCGGTTAGAAAAAGTAACCAAGGCAGACTCCAGGCATGACCAACTTACTTCCATGCTTGCCTTCCTACTCACAACTTTTTTTCTTGAATTGTCTGAAATTCCACCAGAGATTACCCTTCTTCCAGCAGGAAAGCCAGAATGCTCTATCACTCACGGGCTGTAGTGAATCAGGTTTTCATCAGTCCTTCCTCCTAACCCTCGCTGAGACCAACTGACCTTAAGTCCAAGATGGAACATGAACACTCTGGAACATAGGGCCTTAGGAAGATATGGACATGCACTGGGCCCTTGGGTAAGAAAGAGGGTAATTCTAAGGAATGAACAAAGATCCAGAGTGAGGTTTAATCTTGAAACTATTAAACTTTGTCCTCTAGTGTATTCCATCTCCTTGATATTAGGACTTGAGCTCTTAAACATCTGTAAAATAGGAGAGAGAGGCACCCCAGTAGTTCAGGAAGGTCTGAGGAAAACAGTCCTGTGTCAGACACCATGCTTGGTTCCAGAGATGCACTATTTAATCAGACAGACATAGCTCTGTCCTCACATTGCTTAGAGTCTAGTATCAAACAACAAACCAAGTCTTTTGCTTTCATTTACCTACTACAGAATGCATATACTTTTTCAGATGTCAAGGCCTATACAATTTGGTTTGAAATGTCAGCACCACTGATTCAAGTGTAAATTTTTTCTTCTTCAAAAATGCCTTCGTCAAATAAGTCAATCGGAGAAAGACAATTATCATATGATCTCCCTGATATGAGGAAGCAGAGATGCAACATGGGGGGTTTGGGAGGTAAGAAAAGAATAAATGAAACAAGATGGGATCGGGAGGGAGACAAACCATAAGAGACTCTTAATGTCACAAAACAAGTTGATGGTGGCTGGGGGGAGGGAGGTAGGGAGAGGGTGGTTGGGTTATGGACATTGGGGAGGGTATGTGCTATGGTGAGTGCTGTGAAGTATGTAAACCTGGCAATTCACAGACCTGGACCACCGGGGCTAATAATACATTATATGTTTATAAAAAAATTAAAAAATTATTTAAAAAAGGAAAAAAATTTAATCCAGATAGAATTCATTTAGTGTATATTATAAAGTATTTAGCTAACTTCATTTTTTCTTAAATATTTAGCTAGTTGCCTAAACTCGATAGCCCATACTTTGGGTAAACATTAAGTATTTTAAAAATAAAATTTTTTAAAAATGCCTTTGTCAATGCTCTTCCTCTAGCTAAAACAAGCACCTTCAGGAATGCTGCTTGGCTTCTTTGTATACTTTTATCTATATCTCTAAATTCTTACAAAGTTTATTGATTAGAGAAGAATGCAAACAGAAATTCACGGTGATATAAAGAGGTCCAGCCAGAACAGCAAAGACTTAAGAGTATGTAGGGAAATGGCTAAGAGAAATCAGAGCCGAGTAAAGTGGCAGTGTAACTCAACATATTGCTTTTTTGTCCTACGTCTCTGTCTTCATTTTTTCTTGATCATTCCTTAATTCTGTGTCTTTCTCTTGTGGCATGATGTAGTAGTACGACATCATTTTTCTGTAGAGCCAGAAGGAGGCAGGACTAAAAAGCTCAGTCCTGACACATTCTAGCTATTCCATGCTCAGCAGATAACTTAGCCTCCCTCAGCCTCTGTTTCTTCACTGGTAAAAACAAGAGTTAAATCAGACCGTTTATGTTCCGTATCCAGTCCAGGATATGACACATGTTAAGTATTCAATAAAAGGTAGTGACAGTGATGGAATAATGGTAATAATAAATGAAGAAATCAAAAAGAATTAAAATTACAATTGATCACAGGAGGGAATTAAAATTAAAATTACCTACTGAAATCACTGAGTAAAATTTTGGTGTTCTTCATTTGATAAGGTAGTTCAGTATATTCTTTTATATTTTTTAAGATTTTGTTTATTTATTTGACAGAAAGAGACACAGCAAGAGAGGGAACACAAGCAGAGGGAGAGGGAGAAGCAGGCTTCCCACCAAGCAGGGAGCCCGATGCAGGGCCCGATCCAGGACCCTGGGATCATGACCTGAACCAAAGGCAGACGCCCAATGACTGAGCCACCCAGGCACCCCGGTAGTTCAGCATATTCTTCACAAACACTAAAATCACATGTTTGCTTAAATGACTCTCATGGGAGGAAAAAATGTTTGTCTTCTTGTCGTAAAATAACTTCAAGTTCAAAGGTACTTTGCTATTAATTCATCTTCCATTCTATACAAATAAACCCATGATGTGTATCCTTCAAAATTTAATGTCATCAAAGTCTGTGAAAAGGCTATAAACTGTTCCCAGGGCAGATTAAAGAGACAGGACAACTAAACGCAATACCTAAACGCACATTGGATCTTGCCTTGGATTTCACAATACACTCACATAACGTTCCTTCATGCCTGTGCATAAAATGCAAGACTCTTCCTAAAATCCAGTTACATAATGTCACTCTCGTCCTCAAAAACTTTTAAAACCTCGTTGACTAACCAATCGCATCTGTTTCTTGCACCTGGCTTTACCTTCTATCCATTGTCTACCCAACCTCATCTTCCAGCAAAGGCTAGCAATCCAGTCCACCAGACTCATGGTGCCCCTCCCCACAGCACCATCCCCTCCTTCTCCACACAGGGCCTAAGCTAATTTCCTCACCCTGGCACAGTCCCTAACTACTCAGAAGCCCCCAAGCCTCCCAAATCCCATCTCTTAAAACCCTTGTTGGTTGTCACACTTGGCACTTTATCCTAGGCTATCCTGCCTAATGTTAATGGCTTAAATGTTTCATGGTTTTACATATATGTATTTAGTATCTCCAACAAAATGGCTGCATGAGGATGCATGGCTGGCTCTGTTGGTAGGGTATGTGACTCTTGATTTCAGGGTGCTGAGTTCAAGCCTCACATTGGGTATAGAGTTCACTTTAAAAATTTTAAACAATGGGGGACGCCTGGGTGGCTCAGTTGGTTGGACAACTGTCTTCGGCTCAGGTCATGATCCTGGAGTCCCGGGATCGAGTCCCGCATCGGACTCCCAGCTCCATGGGGAGTCTGCTTCTCTCTCTGACCTTCTCCTCGTTCATGCTCTCACTGTCTCTCTCTCAAGTAAATAAATAAAACTTTTAAAAAAAATTTTTTTTTAAACAATGGGGCACCCGGGTGGCTCAGTGGGTTAAGCCTCTGCCTTCAGCTCAAGTCATGATCTCAGGGTCCTGGGATCAAGCCCCACATTGGGCTCTCTGCTCAGCAGGGAGCCTGCTTCCCCCTCTCTCTTTGACTGCCTCTCTGCCTACTTTTGATCTCTCTCTCTCTCTCTCTGTGTCAAATAAATAAATAAAATCTAAAAAATTTTTTTTAAAAATAGATGCATGAAAACAGAGTAGTTCCTAAACTGTATTTCAAATAAAGTTTTGATTATACTAAAGTTCAATAAGGCACTGTTGAAAGTAAATAGTGTTACTGTGGACTTTTTTCCTTGATGAGGAATTTATCACAAAGGTATCATTACTATTCATGATGAGAAAACGTTCAGAATTTCTCAGTCCCAAGTTACTATTCATCTACATGGAGCCATTTCATACTCACATATATCTTACTCTCTTGAAATCATCCATTTCTTCACATTTTTAAACCCTGATTTGCTTTTAAATTCTACATAAAGGGTCTTTAAACCAGACATTTCCCCAGAATGCTTTCAACCCTTCCTCTACTACATACACATACTCATATCACAACAGAATAACTTAAATGTCAAGTCATATTTGTAGAAAATCAGACTAATGTCTAAATGTCAAGCTCAGCTTCTCCTTCAGCTTTATTTTTTTTTTAATTTCTATATTTATTTGACAGTCAGAGATCACAAGCAGGCAGAGAGGCAGGCAGAGAGAGAGGGGGAAGCAGGCTCCCCGCTGAGCAGAGAGTCTGATGCGGGGCTCGATCCCAGGACCCTGGGATCATGACCTGAGCCAAAGGCAGAGGCTTTAACCTACTGAGCCACCCAGATGCCCCTCTCCTTCAGCTTTAATCACTGGGCTCCAGAGCACCTGGGTGGCTCAGTGGGTTAAAGCCTCTGCCTTCAGCTCAAGTCATGATCCCAGGTCCTGGGATCGAGTCCCGCATCGGGCTCTCTGCTCAGCAGGGAGCCTGCTTTCTCCTTTCTCTCTCTGCCTGCCTCTCTGCCTACTTGTGATCTCTCTCTGTCGAATAAATAAATAAAATCTATTTAAATAAATAAATAAATAAATAAAAATCACTGGACTCTAAATTCATCCTTAAGATTTCAGTGTAGTTGAAACAGCAAAATATCTGTACTGAGGCAGATATTTTTCACTTCCTCCTAGACTCCTTTGCCAATCTATGGGAAATTACATAATCTCTCTTAGCCTTATTTTCACACAGTACTAAAAATTACTAGGTGTATGGGGTTGAGAAATTACGGAACCTCTCTATCAATTTTATCACCTATAACACTGGGATAAAATAAGACCAGTCCATAAGGACAGTTATGAGAATTAAATAAACTAAGACAAGTGGGGGCACCTGGATGGCTCAGTCAGTTAGACATCTGCCTTCAGCTGAGGTCATGATCCTGGGGTCCTGGGATCAAGCCCCACAGCAGGCTCCCTGCTCAGCAGGGAGTCTACTTCTTCTGCTCCCTCCAACCATGCCCTCTTCTTGTGCATTCACTGGCTCTATCTCCCTCTCAAATGAAGAAATAAAAATTAAAAAAAAAAATTTTTAATTAAAAATAAATTTTAAAAAATAAACTAAGACATGACAGTGACAGATACTAGCACATGGTTACCTCTCAAGTACTATTAGCAGCTACTGTAAGTACCTAGCATATAGGCACAATAAAACATATTAAAATATTTTTGGTTATATCAAATGAAACTGAAGGTTAATTGTAATTTTCATCCATTTATCCATGATAGGGGTTCTCAAAATGTGGCCTCACAAGCTTAGCAACTTCAGCATTTTTTTAGAAACACAAATTCCTGGAACTTGCTGGAAATGGAAATTTCTAGGCCTCATCCCTGATCTAGTGTATCAGAAGCTCTTGGGGTAAGGCCTGCAATCTATTTTAACAAGCCCTCTAAGTGAGTCTGATGCAGCTAAAGTTTAAGAACCACTCAGATAAACCAAAGGTCTTTTAAATACATATATATTATTTGCAGATTTTAAGAACCAAACCACTGCCTTATATTCTCAGAAGATATATTCTTCGTTAGCCCTTTATGTAGTCAATGCTGCATATACTCTCCCATCTTATCTATGCCCATAGATGTAAAATCACTCAAGAAGTATACAGTGGTAAAGAACATAGAGCAAATTATAACTTCTTCTCTACTCTCTAAAAGTTATCACTCTGCTCTCAGCTTGGGGATATACATTTCCTTCCAGCCACCAAATCAGAAAATAAAGAATAATGTGATTGATTCACTAGAGCCATGAAGTTATTGACTTTAAAATGTGGGCAAAAGATATCCAAGCTATGAATAAATGAAGCTTTCCAAAGACCAGATGGAACAGAGTCAGTTGGGTGTCTCCTGTGTGATAACCAAGCAGTAACCACCACATAGGGTACAGTGCAATATTGGAATCCAGGGTCCCTTCCTCTCTAAATGCATTTATGCACCAATAAATTAAAATTCAGACCAAATATCCTACTATATAATGTTAAGGGATAAATTTACTTATAGCAGCTGGTACAGAGGAATTTATCTCCACTATAATTTGCCGGTTAGATGGACTCAAGGTAAGGAAAGCCCATTTTAGGGACTTCTTTAGACTCCAATGTTGTCCTAAAAACTGTTCATCCCCTTAAATTATTCCTCTTAAATACAGCCTCTCAGTCACAGTTCAGTTTCTAATTCTAGGTCTAAATAAACAATTATACAGGAAATTTTCTAATCTTTGGTAACTATTGAAGTACTTCAGAAAACAAAGGGCTTCCTTCTTTCTTGTTTACCCTAGAGTAAGGGAAAAGCTAAATCATAGGTACTTAAATCTTAGGTGCCATTTCTTATACTACCATCTTGCTGATTTCTAAATAGCCAGACAGAATTGCATGTGATCAGTAACAACAAAAACTAAATAATAATATAAGACCCTCTAGTTTATAAAGTTCCAGGAGTAGAATGGACATTAAAAAATTACTGTAGGGGTGCCTGGGTGGTTCAGTGGGTTGAGCCTCTGCCTTCAGCTCAGGTCGTGGTGTCAGGGTCCTCGGAGCCCGCATCAGGCTCTCTGGTTGGCGGGGAGCCTGCCTCCCCCACTCTCTCTCTGCCTGCCTCTCTGCCTACTTGTGATCTCTGTCTGTCAAATAAATAAATAAAATATTCTTTTAAAATACTGTAAATAATTAAAGACTACCATCAATTTTATGTCTTAGAACAATTCTCTGGATAAAATTACCTAACTGAAGTCATGAACATTTTTGAGAACAACCCACTCATGGTTTTTAATGCTATAATTAAAATTATGCTAAAGACTAATACATAAATGTTACCAACACCGATAGTTTACCTAAATATCTAATCTGCAAGGTAAACAACCCAGTGTGTGAAGAGACGTGCAGTGGGAGCAAACTTTGATGTGTCAACTGGACTTTATTCTTAGAAGTATTCTGAAGAATAATGCACCAAAAGGAAAACACTCCTGACGGAACAATCAATGTAAGGGCAGGCTTAGTCCTACAGCTGAAATATGAGAACACTGCTATTTAAGTACATTTAGAAAAATGCAAGAGGCCTCCGTTCACCACCAAGTGTTAAGTGTTTTTTTGTTTTTTCTTCCTCCCAAAAAAATATTCTACCCAAATATTCTATGTTTAGACATATGGATATAATAGTAACTTACGCCGTCATTTAAAAACTCCTCTACCTGCACTGTTAACTGCTCACCAATTACTCCCGGTGCTTTAGGAAGTTATAGTTTATGCAGCTGCAGAATAGTTTTAGCAATGCTAAAATCATGCCCTAAGAACAGTGCAGGTAGAGTAAACACAGCCTATTAGCCAAGGGGACCCCGCTGGCAGATCTGCAACCTATCCCAGTGCACGAGGAAACCACACTTTGGACACAGTCCCTGTTCTAACTTATATTCGCATTTCAGGACGGGTACTACAGTTCTGCCAGTAAAGTTCTCCCTTCTGTAAAGGAAGGAAGCAAACTTTGTGGACTATGCCCTCCCATTGTGAATCTAAGTGCAATCACAACTGAAGAACAAAAATGGCCAACCTTTCAGAAGTCTGGTGGGCCTGCACTGATTCCCTTTCCGCAAAGAGAGTGTGTGGGAGAAGAGGGAAAAGAGGAACCAGAAAGACTTTGGGGGCCCCAAGTCAATTCATAAATGACTGCGGAGCAATGCTTACAGAGGAGAGGAGGGTATGGCCAACAGGATTACCTCAAATAAATAATTTTCCCGTGTCCCAGTAGAACATGAAGGTAAGAAGGCAACAGGCCAATCTACTACCTCTACAGATTCTGAACCTAAATCTCAGCTTTTTCTACTAAAAGGGAAAGTACTGGGGCAGCAGGCTGGGCACGGGGGAGAGACACAGTTCTTTAAGACTGCCTTTGGCCGGGGTTATGATCTCAGGGTCCTGGGATCAAGCTGCAGGTCAAGCTTCCTGCTCGCAAGGAACCTCCTACTCCCTCTCCCGCCAGCTGGTGCTCTCTCCTGCTATCTCTCTCTCTCTCTCTCCCTCCTTCTCAAATAAACAAAATCTTTTAATAAATAAATAAAAGGGAAAGTACCTGAGGTAAGAAAAGAGATTTGGATGAGAGGGGAGAAGGGTTCCTGAGGCAACATACACAATGTGCCAATTAACATATTTTATGTTTAACTGGATTATCTCTTTTGTATCCTCACACTTACCTATCACTGCCACCATTTTACAGATGAAAGCCTAACAAGGTTAAGGTCTCACGAATAATAAACTGTAAAGCCTGGACACAAGCCCTGTCTGACCTCGTGTTGCCTCCCATCTTTGGTTCACATGCCACAGACTAATAACTTTGGGAGCCATTCTTCTTTCAAAGACAATTTGCTCTAACTTAGCAAAATATATAATTTGTAAAATGAAAAGAAAAAATTCAGCAAAGTCATATCTGTTCCAGGACCTCCCTGTTCTAGTTCTTCCTGGAGACAAAACTGTGCTGGAAAAAATAGGGTAAAATACTTATATAATATTATCTTAAAATAAAAAAAATAATAATTTAGAAAGGGCAAAATTTGTAAGAAGATGAAAAACACATCCCTAGCTGGGGTCAGCACTCCCTGGCAGCTGAGCCAAGAGCAGAGTCTCTAGACCCTAAACCCCATAGGGCCATCCTAAGGCACAATTCTGGAACTGTGTGAGAGCACCCTTTGTGTACAAGACAACCATTCCTCCCATATTTTCCCCTTTAACCTCCTCCCTCACCTCTTTACTCTCTTCTCCTAGATTTCCCCTTTAACCCCCTCCTTCCCCATGGGTTAAAGACTACTTGTTACTATAGTTAAAATGGATAAAACATAAAGAAAACACACAGAATTATCCAATTATCTAAATGATTTCATTCTCGTTTTTTTCTCGCCTTACTCATTTTCATTTTATTGACTTAGTTGTCATAGCCATCCTCTCCTATGATCCCATTTTATTAAAAACTCTTCAAATAACATAACTCTCATTCACTAAAAAGGAATATGGTGGGGCACCTGGGTGGCTCAGTTGGTTAAGGGACTTCCTTAGGCAAAGGTCACGATCCTGGAGCCCTGGGATCGAGTCCCGTATCAGGCTCCCAGCTCCATGAGGAGTCTGCCCCTCCCTCTGACGCTCTCCCCTGTCATTTTCTTTCTCACTCTCTATCAAATAAATAAATAAAATCTTTAAAAAAAACAAAAACTTTTAAAAAGGAATATGGTAAGGTAAAAAAAGACATGGGATCCACTTCTCTCCTTTCCCTGTTTCTCCCTTGCAGATGTTCAACATGTCAATGAAGAACATAAGAAAATCAATACAGAAAAAAATATTACTTTCTAATATTAAAATTTTTTACTTAAAATTCACATTTTTATGTTGTATTTCCCACTAATGGGATTATGACCAATGGCTGCCTGGGGCAAAAGAGTCCAGCACATTTTTTAGTGAGAGGAAAGAGGCTGACTACATAGTGCCACATTCCTTTTTCCATCACTTGAGCAAAACATGGAAAAGATCACATAAAGCCTGCCCTTTCTCTGGTTAACCAATAACAACACAAACCTTAACAGCCTGGTGCCTCTAAATGTTTGAGGTTAAAGCCCTAACTTCCAGACATAAAAGAATGAAAGATTTAATAATTATGTTCTCACATATTTGAGTTTTGTGCCAGAGATTTCAGTGCACAATTTTTAAGATTATAAGGGAAGACAACTTTGAGCTGACACTAGAGCAAAACAGAACAAAAATGTAAGCAATCGACAATGGGAGTTAGCCAAGACTCTACTGTCTAGCTTTCCTCCACTCCCTCCAGTGACTCCTCATTTAATAAAACTTAACTTTAAACTCTGACACTGTAAAATACTTCAGGAAACAAATAAGCCAATTTGATTACAACCCTAAGCAACTGAATTGCCATCTAATGGCTGTTCTGCATAAAATAACATATTTTCCCAATTCTTACTGCATTGCAGCAGAAATAAGCCTTAAATCATGAGATCTGTCATTTTATTAAAAAAAAAAAAAAAGCAGTCACATAGTCCAGGTAAATCAAGCTTTGAATGCTTGCTGTCTGACTTTGAACCACTAAATTAAACCACCTTGGGTAGTTGCTATAAGAATTAAATGATTTAATGTATGCAATGTATATTACACACAGTGAGAATACTCTTGCCAGGCACTGTATAAATAATATAGCCTTTGTCCTCAAGCAGCTCAAATAGTGTTTTGACATTTTTAGCAAAGGAAGTCTCCTTTTACTTGACCATTCAATTTATGAACTACTCAAAAGATCAATGGTCTAGTCCAACATGCCTGGCACACAATAGGCCCCTAATAAATAGTCAGTGATACAGTTCCTGTGGAGGTCATCCTCACTTCTGCTTCTACTTCTCTCTGGTATTTACTGGCAACAGTTGGAACCAGAGCAGTTACACTCCAGAAGACATGGGGCAATTCTCTGTGTCCCCTAACATGCCCCGCCAAGAGAGCCACAGTTACAAGGATTGCTAGGACATCAGCTACCAAAGGGGAACCTCTGCATCACAAACTCTGCTTCCCGTGGATTCACCTCAGAAATGGGGAACTCCTGTCAGAGATTCCAACTCCAAAGTTTCATACCACAACCCTCACATCAACCCATCATCTCTGCCCCACCCTGTGGAAGAGCCCTACTCACAATATGTGTGTGATGAGACAGAAGATTGGAAGAGGGTAGTAGGTAAACTGTTGGTATCCTTCATTAGTATTCACAATATATTTCCTCACAAAATCACCACAAAGCACTGTGTCTCAACCTTTTATCTCTTGCCAAAATACAAAGGATTCAGCTCCCAGCAGTACCAGAAGCTCCCTACAGAAATGATTCTCAGTTGGAGAGTGGGTGACATCGCTTGCCTGAAGGATACATCAGAATTTGGGAAAAGGATTTTGTCAATGAGTAGAGAAAGCGAGAGGACTAAAACATCCCTCAGGTGATATTGATATGCCCCTTGAAATGAGAACCACTTTTATAGAAGGCTATTACATGCTTTATTGGTACATTATTGGTACTCCTTTGTTACATGATGCTTTAAATAGGATTTGTGAGTAGCTTAAGAATATAACCTCATTTAAAATAATGTTTCTTTATAAGAAAATTCTAAGTCCCAAACAGCAGACTTATTTAATGTTACCTGTCTCCAACTTGAGGACTATCCATAAGAGGGAGAAAAAACTGATTAATAGTTCATTGTAAAGTCATATAGGTGCTTTAGCTGTGATTTATAGAAGGGCTTCAGTGGGAACCAATAACTCCATGAAATTGTATGCAAATTTTATGTGTATATGTATTTTTCTGGAGAGCTTGTAATAAAGTGTCCCAGAGCACACAAAGAAATATTAATTTCAGAACCACAACTATTTACTACACAGAGAAATGTACACATAAGCACCAATATCTAGGTCATACCAAGTACAAGAAGTTAAAGAACTCTAGACATCTGTCTCTATAATCCACCTTTTTTCCCATATAACCCTCTGCCATCCACATATATATCTGATACCAGAACTTGGTTTCAATCTTGAGAGAGAAAAAATCTTACTGAGAACTGAAGTCTTTTCATGCCCTAATACATAAATATTTACATGCTTCTTATATGCTAAGACTTTTTACAGAGTCCAGTAATAATGGGTTTTAACTAAGTCACAGAGTGCACTGTAATCACCATGTACTTATCTTCTCGCCTTCATCATTACCCACAGGCCACACACCAGATAATTATAGATAACTAAAATGCATGTCAAATGCTCTAGAATTTAAATTTTCGATTTGCTGTTGAAAAGCTATGCTTCAGAGCCATACAATTAATTCTTGCACAACAAATTAAAAGTATGCTAAACAATTCCATGATGTGAAAATAACATTAACCGACCTTCATGAGATGCTGATTTATCCATTTTGTAAACGTTTTCTTTTGAACTTTGTCCCGTTCATCTGTAAGGGGAAGAAAAGACATAACATGAAGTTGGTAAAATCTGTGAAGAGGAGATTTTAATCATGATTATACATATAAGTAAAAATACGGTCTTCAAAAAGTACTGTTTAGTACATTTGGACTTTCTTGTTAAGTTTTGACAGCTTACAGCTAACCATAAGAAAGTTAGAAAGCCATCTGTCAAGCTAGTCTCTTTGCAGGGTTGTATTTGCCAATGTTACTCCATTAAACAAACCCCTCTGCGCACTCCATTGGCATAAACTCCGTCACAGGTACCACTCCGAGGAAGCTGTCTGACAAAAACCTTTCTAGCTTCAGGTGAGCCCTTACCCTGAACTTCCCTAAGCACTTGACCATATATTACATCCCATTTGGTCTTCCAGCTAAAAGTGGGAAGGTAGGTAGTGCCATTCTCATCTTGTAGAAGGAGAAACCAAGACTTAGAGGGGTTAAATGGTTGTCCACAACTATTTAGCAAAACATTTAATCGCTGTGATAAAAGGAAAGACTCACATTCAGGACCTTTGGCTGAAGTAAACTGACTAACCATGTTTCTAACCATGTTTCTTCTTTTCTAGATACCTGGTTGTGAACTGTCTGGTAAAAAAGAAACATCCCAACTAGATCCTCACTACAGAGAGCTAATACTGCCATGGTTACCACAGACATGGTACACAGAAGAGCGAGGGAAGGCTTCTTATGATTTAAGGAGAAGAGTACTGGAAAGTTTGGTTCATCACATCATTATTACAAAAGAAAACCATAACCTTCCAACATCTAGAAGTGACACTCGAAACTATACTACCTTCCTCCTCCCTGGTTCTACGCAGCAGTTCTCTGTGTAATTGTTTCCCTTCTTCCTCCTTTCTGTATCTAGGATAGTGCTTTCTTCTTTGGTGGTCTTCTTCCTTCTCTACCACAGTTTGAAATTCTCCATCCATTCCCTAGGGATAGGCTATATCTCACTTTCTCCCTCCTCATTCTTCATCCCTGAGTGCCCTTAAACTATTTTAATGGAAATGAAGTTCCTTTGAAAATGTTTTTCTATTTATTAAAAGTATTTACGGACACGGTTAGGGGGATTGGATTCAGATGGCTGCACAGCAATACCCTGAACTCACCTATAAACACACTCAATCTATAGCTACGTGTGAGTGAATTCCTTCTGATAAAGACCTGAAAACTAGCCAAACATCTCCTCTATGACAAAGGACGATGACAACAACCAAAAACAAAACAAAACAAAACAAAAAACAACAAAACACTGAGATAGGTAGGAGATGGTCTCATCAAAAACCCTACCCCCAATGTAGGGACCCACAACAACTGTGGCAGGGATCTCACAAATGTAGAGCATCTCCCTGAGGAATGTATTTGTGCCCTATACCAGGCATCATAACCCTTGGACCTGCACCAGAGAAATGGGCCCCCAAAATACCTGACTTTGAAAAACAACAGGGTTTACATCCAAGAGAACCAAAAGGCTGTGTGGGAGCCTGTGTGGGAGAGAGAATGTTCACTCTTAAAGGGCTCACACACAGACTCACTCAACCATGGAACCAGCACAAAAGCAACAGTTTAAAAAGCACTTAGACCACATGAGAAGGAGATTCATTAGCTAATCTTAAAGCTTCTGCTGGACGTGTAAGGGCACCACCACCACCCCCTTCTCCCAAAGTCCCACTTCAGCCAGTAGGGAGCCCTGTTCCACCCTGGACTGCCCCAAAGCACTATTGAAGATGGTGGGATTCCCTAGTCCTAGGCTTCACATGGAGTCTACTGAAGCCAGTGGGCACATGCAGTCCACACACGGGTGACCCCTTAAGCCCTTATCTCTGGTGGCCAGGGCGGACACTGTTGCTGGGCTCCATGGAACTAGAATAGGGGAGATAGTTCTTGGCAGGCTACAGCTCCCAGGGCAAAGCACAAACATGAGACTGAAACACACCCCCACTGTTCCTGTGGAAATAGCGTATTTACTTGTCTTGGAGCATTAGTCAGAAGGGCAAGCTTCAGGTTTACCATACATAGACAAACCACGGAGGAACTCTCAGAAAACATGGGCCAGAGGTGGCCACCTTTGTACTCTCCCTTAGCCTCACTATGGCTTACAGGTACTTCCCAGAAAGAGCTTATTCACTCATCTGGAGCCCTGATTTTTCAACTGTTGCCAAGAAGACATCTCTAAATTACTTGGTCTGCAGACCCAGGAAAGGCTATGACTATGATCCCACAGGACTGTATATATTTGCATACTTTAAAAGGGGCTGACTGAGGGCCTGGTTTACAGTCAGTCAGAAAATAAATGCTGACTGAGATCCCTTCCTTTGGAACACTGTCAGGGTTTGACACAATCTCAACAACTGGGACCAAGGATAAAGCAGCCTGCTTAAACAATCACAAAAGTTTGAGAGACAACCAAGAGCTAGGGTAAGGTTGAATGATAAGGTCCATCGCCTACACAAAATCACTCCTTCAAGATGGGGAGAGGTTGGTGATTTGCCTGGTACACAGAAATGAATACAGAGAGACAAGCAAAATGAGGGAACCCAGAAATATGTTTCAAGCAAACGAATAAGATAACACCCCAGGAAAACATTTAATGAACTGGTGGTAAGTAACTCACCCGACAGAGTTCAAGCAATGGTCATTAAGATACAGAACTTGAGGGGCACCTGGGTGGCTTAGTGGATTAAGCCACTGCCTTCGGCTCAGGTCATGCATGATCTTGGGGTCCTGGGATCGAGCCCCGCATCTGCCTCAGCATCCCTGCTGAGTGGAGAGCCTGCTTCCCCCTCTCTCTCTGCCTGACTCTCTGCCTACTTGTGATCTGTCAAATAAATTAATAGAATCTTAAAAAAAAAAAAAAGATACAGAACTTGAGAGAAGAATGGATAAACTTCAAAAGATAGAAAATATTAAGAAAGTACTAAACAGAAGTCACAGAGCTGAAGAATATCATAACTGAACTTAAAAATACATCAGAGTAGTTCAACAGCAAACTAGATGAAGCAGAAGAACAGATCATCCTGGAAGACAAGGCAATGGAACCCAGCCAAACACAGGAGCAAAAAGAATAAAAAGTATTTTTAAAAATGTAGATAGTTTAAGAGACCCATAAAACAACATCACACAGGATAACATTTACATCCCAGAAAGAGAAGAGAAAGAATGAGAAAAGGGGCAAAAAAATTTTTGAAGAAATAATGGCTGAACATTTCCCTAACCTAAGGAAGGAAGGAGACATCTAGGTCCATGAAGCATAGAAAGCTCCAAATAAGAAGAACTCGGAGACCCACACCAAGAGACCCTGTAATTAAATCGTCAAAAGTTAAAAGAAAAAGAGAGAATCTTAAAAGCAGCAAGAGAAAAACCATTTGCTACATAAAAGGGAAGCCCCATAAGACTATAAGCTGATTTTTCAGAAGAAACTTTATAGGCCAGAAGAAAGTGGCATGATATATTCCAAATACGGAAAGGAAAAAAAAAACTTCCAACCAAGAATACTCTACCCAGGAAGTTTATCATTCAGAACTGAAAGAACAGCTAAAGGTATTCATTACCACTAAACTGGCCTTCCAACAAATGTTACAGAAACTTCTTCAAGCTGAAAAGAAGAAGCACTAACTAATAACAAGAAAATATGTATTTAGAGAAGTAAAAACTATGCTGGGAAAGCAAATATAAAGGTAGTAGATTAGTCACTTGTAAATCTACTGTGAGGTTTAAAAGACGAAAGTAGTAAAATCAACTATAACTACAATAGTAAATTAAGGGGTAAACAAAAGTATTTAAGATACTTCAAAAAGACTAAACACAAAGGTGGAGGCAAAGTAAAAAGGTACAGTTTTTAGAATGTGCTCAAACTCAATACCAACTTAAAATAGACTTTTATGTATAAAGAATGAGACAGGTGAATCTCACAGTAACCACAAAGGAAAAATTTATAGTAGGTACATAAAAGATAATGAGAAAAGAAACAAAACACAACACTAAAAAAAGTTATCACATTACAATGGAAGGAAGCAAATGAAGAAAAAAACAGAGAGGAGCTACAAAAATAAGCAGAAAACAATTAACAAAATGACATTAAGTACACACCTATCAAAAATTGCTTTATTTTTTTAAAGATTTCATTTTTAAAGATTTTATTTTAAAGATTTAAGCCCCAACATGGGGCTCAAACTCACAACCACAAGATCAAGTTGCATGCTCTACCACCTGAGCCAGCCATATGCCCCAATAATTGCTTTCAATGTAAATGGACTAAATTCTTTAATCAAAAGACACAGATTGGCTCAATGGATTTAAAACAAGACATCTATATACTGCAAATAAAAGACTCACTTCAGATCTAAGGATACACATAGACTGAAAATGAAGGGATGGAAAACATGCCGTATGCAAACAGAAAAGAAAAGAAAGCTGCTATAGCTACACTTACATCAGACAAACTAGACTGTAAAACAAAGACTGTGTAAGAGACAAAGGACATTATATAATGATAAAAAGGTCAATCCAACAAGACAATTTAACCCTTGTAAATATTTATGCACTCTAAATATATGAAGCAATTATTAACAAGACCTAAAAGGAGAAATTGACAGCAATGCAATAATAATATGGAATTTTAACAACCCATTTATATCAATGAATAGATCATCCAGAAAAAAAATTAATATGAAAACATTGGCCTTAAATGATACACTGGACCAGATGGATTTAATACATATATATGGAATATTCTATCCAAAGGCAGTAGAATACACATTCTTCTCAAGTATATGGAATATTCTCTAGGACAGATCAAATATTAGAGCAAAAACCAGGTCTCAACAAACTTAAGAAGATAAAAATCATATCAAGCATCTTCTTTGACCATAATGGTATGAAACTAGAAAGTAATTACAGCAACAGAAGTCACAAATACATGGAGATTAAACAACATGCTAGTGAACAACTAATAGGTCAACAAAAAAG
This sequence comes from Mustela nivalis, assembly GCF_964662115.1. Taxonomy (NCBI): domain Eukaryota; kingdom Metazoa; phylum Chordata; class Mammalia; order Carnivora; family Mustelidae; genus Mustela; species Mustela nivalis. The sequence goes on from NC_139024.1 coordinate 101,598,210, forward strand.
TCAAAGGGGTAGTTTAAAAATACCTTGGGACAAATGAAAATGTAAATAAAATATTCCAAAATCTATGGGATATAGCAAAAGCAGTTCTAAGCAAAAAGTTCGCAGCAATGAGTTTCACAGGCCTGCCTTAGAAAACATGGAAAATTTCAAATAAACAATCCCACTTTCCACCTAAAGGAACTAAAAAATAAGAGTAAACAAAGCTCAAAGTTAGAAGGAAGGAAATAATAAAGATCAGAATGGAAAATTCTTCCTTAACTTATAATGGGTTTATATCCCAAAAACCCCATCAGAGATTGCAGTCAAATGCTCTACCCCTGAGCTATACTCCCCAATAACCCCATCAGAAATTTAATATATCATTGACTGATAATGTATTTGTTACACCAAACCTACAGAACATCACAGCTTAGCCTAGCCTACCTTAAATATGCTCAGAACACTTACACTGGCCTACAGGTGTGCAAAATCATCTAACACAAAGCCTATTTTATAATAAAGTTCTGATTCACCACATAATTTATCAACTGCTGAATTATGGAATATTGAATGTTTTATAAGTGTAGAATGGTTGTAACTACAGCAGTTATTTACCTGTGTCATCACATGCCTGCCTGGGAGCTGCAGCTGATACTGCTTAGCATCATGACAGAATATTATACCACATATCAGGAGCAAAAAAAAAAAAAAAAATCAAAATTCAAAGTATAGTTCTTACTGAATGTATATCACTTTCACACTAGAGTAAGTCTAAAAATCTAACTTGAATCGTCATAAATTAGGGACCATCTGTAAATGCAATAGAGACAAAACCAATAAAAAAGATCAATGGAGCTAAGAGTTGGTTCTTTGAAAAGATAAAATTAACAAGCTTTTACCTAGACTCACAAAGAAAAAGAGAACTCAAATAAATAAAATTGGAAATGAAAGAGAAGCTATAACTGATTACACAGAAATACAGAGGATCATGAAGAGACTACTATAACAAATTATACCCTCAACAAATTAAACCTAGGATGGGTAAATTCCCAGAAACATACAATTTTCTAATATCAAATCACGAAATAGAAAATCTGAATAGATCAATCACTAGTAAGGAGACTGAATCAGTAAATAACTCCAAACAAACAAAAGTTCAAGAGCACACAGTGTTTTACTGTTGAGTATGGTGTTAGCTATGGGTTTAATGTATGGCCTTTATTATGTTGAGCTATGTTGCCTTTACACCCACTTTATTGAGTTTTTATCAAAATGGATGTTGAAATTTATCAACATCCATTATGATAAAAAAACATTTTTTCACCTATTGAAATAATATAATTTTCATCCTTCATTTTGTTAATATGGTATATCATTTTGATTGATTTGTCAATGTCAGATCACCCAGAACAAATCCCACTTGATTATGATGTATGACTCTTTTAATCTATTGTTGAATTTGGTTTGCTAATATTTTGTTGAAGATTTTTGCCTCTATGTTCATCAGGAATATCAGGCTATACTTTTTTTTTTTTTTTTGTGGTGTCATGGTCTGGTTTTGTTATCAAGGTAATGCTAGCCTCGTAAAATGAGTTTGGAAATATTCCCTCCTCTTAATTTTTGAAACAATTTGAGGACAGATATTAAATCTTTGAATGTCTGGTAGAATTCCAGATGGCCAAAAGCGCATGAAAAGATGTTCAGTATCATTAATTATCTTGGAAATGCAAATCAAAACCACAATGAGATATCACTGCACACCTGTTAAATGGCTGTTATCAAAAAGTCAAGAAATAGCAAGTGCTGGAGAAAACGTGGATAAAAGGGAACCCTTGTGCCCTGTCGGTGGGGATATAGATTGGTACAGCCACTATAGAAAACAGTATGGAGGGGCGCCTGGGTGGCTCAGTGGGTTGAAGCCTCTGCCTTTGGCTCAGGTCATAATCCCAGGGTCCTGGGATCGAGCCCCCCCTCCCCGCCCGCATCGGACTCTCTACTCAGCGGGGAGCCTGCTTCCCTTCCTCTCTCTGACTCTCTGCCTACTTATGATACCTGTCAAATAAATAAATAGATAGATAGATAGATAAATAAATAAATAAACAAACAAACAGTATGGATGTTCCTCAAAAAATTAAAAATAGAATGACCATAGGGTAGTTGATCTAGCTATTTGACCTCTGGCTATTTATCCAGAGAAAACAAAAACACTAATTCCCAATGTAAAATCTCTAGGCACAAATCTCCCCAAAAACAATGAAATCAAGTAATTGTTAACCAATATTATCATCCACAAAATATGTATTAATTCCTCTCTTGGCCCCTTTAGGGTATCGTCTATACGTTAGTCACCTTTGTCTATCCCAGAGAAGATGTTATAGTGCTTTTATGCACTTACCAAATAAAAATACCCCATGGGGCACCTGCGTGGCTCAGTGGGTTAGGCCTCTGCCTTCAGCTCAGGTCATGATTTCAAAGTCCTGGGATCGAGCCCCATATCCGGCTCTCTGCCCAGCAGGGAGCCTGCTTCCCCCTCGCTCTCTGCCTGTCTCTCTGCCTACTTGTGATCTCTCTCTCTCTGTCAAATAAATAAATAAAATCTTAAAAAAAAAATACCCCAAATGTGAATTAATTATGCCTCAAAAAGGACAACTGAAATCTATATAGGTAGATATACTACTATACCTCTTAAAGCAATAATGGGATCTTAGACATCTTTGAGCCTTGTTCCTAAAGAGCTCAGAATGAACCTAAATTACTAGTACATAAGACAAGAACAAAGTATAAGAAGCAACTACTTGTCCTACTTACTGATAAAATATAGATTCTATACATCCCTCATTTAGTCATTCATTCCAACATCTATCAAGCCATATGATGAGCCCAGTGCCACAGCGGTACTGGGATCACCATGCTGATAGAAAGTGCACTGGCCCTTGCTCTCCGGAGTTCATCATCTAGAGAGGGCACCTGACATGAAAGCAGCGTGATAAGCATGCCAACAGAGCAAACGATGCAGCATTCACCATGTAAGCAAGCACAAATAAGAGAAAGACCAATCCTGCTCAAGGCGCCAAATGGGACTCCAAGGAAAAGAAGTCAATTAGCAAGACAGAAGACAGCCCTGTGTCAAAACCCAAGTGTTAGAGTGCCTTGGGTGGCTCAGTTGGTTAAGTGTCTGCCTTCAGCTCAGATTATGATCCAAGGGTCCTCGGATGGAGCCCTGCATTGTGCTCCCTGCTCAGTGGGGAGCCTGCTTCTCCTCCCTCTGCCACTTCCCTGCTTGTACTTACTGGCTCTATCTATCAAGTAAACAAATAAAATCTAAAAAAAAAAAAAAAATAAGAAGTGTTGTGATTCCCTCCAGAGTTGCCTCCTCTACACCAAAGAGACAGTCATCTTTCAAATAGAAGTGCTGAACAAATCTCAGTCACAGACAATGGTGTGGAAGAACCTCGCTCTGCGGTGCCATGTGACCTTTGGACAAGCGAGTGCAAACAATCAAACCTCTGCACCAAAGTCTAGGACTTATATCACCTTTCCGGCACTGCTTTTCCAAGCCTCCAGCAAAAAGTAAACAGAGTAGGGGAATAAAAAAAAGATTACCTCTTAGGCAATACCTACATTATTCCCATCTAATTAATAACCTAGGACCCTAATCTTAAATCATCAAGAAAAAAAATTAAAATGTATTATTTATTAAAAATCTTCATAATTCAAGGATAGACAGCTTTCATATCATGTTACAGAATACGAGATTAAGGCATTCCTGTAAACTATCCTCCAAAATTCTATTAAATTTTTGGATTATCATGTAATATAAACTTTAAACAAATTTATTCTGTCTCATTAAATTTAATATATGTATATGTTATATATAATTATATATGTTATATACAATATATAATTATGTACATAATTATGTATATTATACAAAGTCTTCTCCTTTTGACACATAATGGCTAATAAAATATATTTCTTATTTTCTAAATTAACAAAAAATGGTCCTCTACTTTAAGGAATATGAAGAAATAGAATATGTGTTCTTAAAAAATCACTTATTGATTAATTTCTTACCCACATGATATATAAAGAATTGTGATTTAATCAAATAAGTTTCCTCCTGGTACAGATGACAGATTCAGTTAAGTGATACAACTCTAAAAACGTTATTTTGATCCCTGAGGTTTGGCTATGGTGGTTTCTGCTAGAGGCTCAAAAGCCCTGCTGAAAATATAAGGTGGGAGTTAAATATTTGTGAGATAATACTGAGGAAATGCCGAGGAAATATACCTCGGAATTATGACGCACAACTAAAGTACATGAGTAAGGTACCAAGAGCAAGCTAACTACGTAACACACACATTTCATAAAATCTGATACTGTTTTCTAACAGTTAACACCTAAACCTTTTCTTTCAGACCCTGATGAACCTAGCTGACTCCCATTCAAGTATACCAAGGCAGTTTCTTCGACACTGGAAGCCTCCCACAGCACCACAACAATGAGGAAAGAGGTATGGTGAACTTGAAGGGCCTCAGCTTCCTTCAGGAAAGCAGCTTAAGATCAGGGAATAATTCAGGTCTGGGGAGACAGTGATGTGCCACTTTCCAGAAGCATTATTTCAAAAGGGAGTTATTTCAAAAGGGAGTATTCCAGATTACACCATCTAATTTTCCAATTACAAGTCTCATGATGGTTCTTTATTTCATTTCAGGAAGGGATGTCTAACACTGACATTTATATTTAGGGCAACGTTGCTATGACAACAAATAGGGAAAACCACTCCTGAGATTTTAACCGATTTTACTGGTTTTACAGATTTTACAGGTTTTCCAGTTATTTTTCTGAATGAAGTTTTAGAACATTCCTCTACTGGAAAATTATTTCATGTATAGAGTAAGTTCCAAGTAAAAATATACATCTATGATCATTTTATAAAGTACAACCTGGCTGAAAATATATAATGACACAAAATGCAAAGAATAACAGAATTTGGAAAAAAACAAATATATGTGCAAAAACAGCACGGATTATTATTACAACCTACACTGACTGGCTTTCAATAAAATCCAATCAAAATTAAATCCACTTAGTAATCATACATAAAATAAATATTAGGATTGTTTAAACACATACCCTATGTACAATGAGAGGGTGAAAGTTCTCTCCAGCGAGGCTCAGAAGTTACTATGTGAGCCTCTCCAGATTTCTGAAGGGTGCCCCACGGACTGCTAAACTCTCGCCAAACAAACCAACACCACAGGTAATGCAACTTTCCCTTCTCAGTACTGAAAACATAAAAGTGATATTACAGGTCAAACTACTAACCCATACAGCACATCAGCCCCACCAGCTTTGCGTTCCAGTCTTGATCATTCCTCATGAGCTGCCCCATCATTCTGCAAGAAATGTGTCCAAGAGTCCCCTAAACTTTCAGTACAAACTCTGATGTGTCAGAGTCCTGTTAACTTTCTATGCAGAAAGAACAACACTGACTAGACACTCCCACTTACAAGCTGAAAACTAGTCAACTCCCCCTTTTAAACAAACATAAGCAAAGCCAGCCTCCTGCACTATTTTGCGCAGGGTATATACAATTATTGCTTTTAAAAAACAAAACAAAAAACCCAAATAAGTTATCTTTATCCTTTTAACTTTAAGCTGTTCATATGAAATCCCTTAAAAAGTGAGTTTTGATTTCCTAACTATTTTGCAGTGAGGCAAACCAATAGGATGTCCCATTTCACTGCTGAACTAGCTCATCACATTCTCCAACACCCCAGGCAGAATTCCCCTGGAATAAAAAACAATACCCAGCCTAACTCGTTTAACTCATCCCTGATATGCATGCTATGAAGGTGACTTAGAAAGCCCTGCGGTATATTTTAGAAAGCCCTGCGGTATGTGCTATACACACAGACACACACCCTTCGGGAGCAATTCCACCAGCAAGTGTTTATGTACACTTCACAAAAAATTTCACTTCAATCACAGTTCTTTGAGCTGGATGGTACCTCTTCATTTTGTAGAAAAAAAAAACAAGATTTGGGGAGATTAAGAAACCAGCCTAAGATTCCACAGCCTAAGTGGGATCTTTAATCTGATTTGAAAACCCACAGCTTTTCTATGTCACCCAACAGTAGGCCCCCTAATCAAATAATGCAGGAGAAACAAGGGGTCTCCAATGTACAAGACCTTCGCTTGAGCATGAATGAAAAAACGTCAAAAAATGAGAACCCCTGGGGTACCTGGCTGGTCCTGAGTTTGAGCCTCACATTGTAGAGACTACTTGAATGAATGAATGAATGAAATTTTAAAAGGAAGGAAGACAGGGAGGGAGGGAAGAAAGGGGAATCGCCATTCTAAAGAAGCAACAGACAGCACATTCAGAATGCCCATGTTGTCTGAAACATGAGACAGAACTCCTTTCTGAAAAGAAATGGTATGAACTGTAACTTCAAAATGACAAAAAAAACAACAAAAAGATCACTAGGTATTTTCAGCTATAAGCAACCAGCACACTTGATCATGCCAAGGGAGAAGACCCTGCTAGATTAGTAGTTGCCAATATGCTTTGAAATATCCACAAATGCTCTTTAACTCTATTCTAAATGTACCATAAATGAAAATATATATATATATATATATATATATATATATATATATATATATATCGACTTCTGCAGAGAAGTTTAAAGCATGTGCTCAGTCAGTACGCTTCGCTTCCTTTCTCCCTCTTTCTAATTGTCTTTGTTTTATTAGAGTCCCTGCCTCTGCCACAGAATAGCCTGAGCTTACCCACTTCACTGAAGGAGGCTAGTAACAGCGGCAAACAACATGGGAGCACTTACTATTTGCCAGGTATTGTTCTCAGCAACATACATACAACACCCATATACTGCATATTATCCTCACAACAATCCTGTGAGATTATGCCTATTAATGACAGAAGAAACAGAGGCACTTAGAGGTCAAACAACTTGCCCAGGGTTTTACAGCTCCGAAGGCACAGGGTAGGGAGAGGATGCAGTTTGTAAAAGCAGAGTCAATATTATAAATTTCATACTTGGAAAACAAAATGCTAACTTCTTAGTAAGGTAACTAACGACAAAAAGTAAAAAGTGAGGCTTGGACAAATCAGTGGTGAGGATACACAAAAGACGAAATTCACCTTCTGCAGATCAGTCGTTCTCAAGAATACGGGAAGGGCTAATTACAAAGCTTTACCAAGAGGTCACAACAGAACTTAGGGCAAGCATGAGATTTCTGTTTTATTAATAAGGTTCAGATGTGAATTTCAAAAGACTGGACAACACTTTGCAAATCAAAAGAAAGAAAGAAACAGAAAGAAAAAAGGAAGGAAGGAAGGTAGAAGGGAGGGAAGGAAAAGAAAGGAAGGAAGGAAAGAGAAGGGAAGGGAAGGGAGGAAAAAAGAAAAGAAAAGAAAAGAAGTGTTGGAGTCCTGTGGAAAAAAGACACAGGTGGTAGAGATTATGGGGATGGATCTGTTCAGTCTCCCCGCCACTGCCCAGAAACAGCTCTGTAGTATAATACAGTAAAAACTGCAAGGGAAAAATTCTTAAGATTTCTATCATTATAGAAGGAGAACTGACCGGATGAAATAGTTGGGATCATGAAAAGACCAGCTCCTGAAACTGATGACACTGTACAGCTGATGAGCAGGGAGCTGGGTAAAAATGGTTCAGACCTGACACACATCACCTCCCCTCTCCCTCCCCTGCCTAGTCCCATCTCTGGCCACCTGTGAGCTGGCAGCCTGTACCCAATCACCACCTAGAGGCTCTGCCCTTCATCCTAGTAAGAGCTCCTTTGCCCACCTGAAGTGACCCTCACCGACAGCGGTCCTAGACATCATCTGTGACTGGAGGTTGTAGGTATAATGGTAAGAGCAAGGGAGTCCCTGCTCCCATTCTAGTTGAAAAATCTTGCCAAATAGTCCTACAGAAATATCATTATGGTTTGTTTCTGTAAGTGTAGAGCTATAACTAATCCAACCTTCCCCCGATGATCCATGTGACCCAACTGTGGGACTACAGACCTAAAAGAAGATACTTAACATCTCTGAGCCTTTGCCCCAACATCTACCCCCTGCCCTCTGTTTTGTTTTGTTTTTTTTTAAGATTTTATTGATTTATTTGACAGAGAGAGACACACTGAGAGAGGAAACACAAGCAGGAGGAGTGGCAGAGGAAGAAGCAGAATCCCCTCTGAGCAAGGAGCCCAAAGCAGGGCTCCATCCCCAAACCCTCAGATCATGACTTGACCAAAGGCAGATGATTAAAGACTGAGCCACCCAGGCGCCTGCCCCTGTTTTATTAAAAGCAGGATTCTTATTAGGAAAATTCCACCAAAATAATGCCACTGAATTATTCATTATAAAAAAAGAGAATATGCAACACAGTTGAGGACTCCACGGGTAAAAGTATATGAATGTTATTTCCCAGTAATTTATTAGCTTAGTCACTACTGCAAAGTCCCATATACTTCAAGCTTATACCAGATCTCCCAATCAGGAGTATTGTTCGGCCTCTGATCTAATTACTTTTGGTAACAGGACATTCTCATGCTGTTGCATGATACAAAGAAGTATTTTAGGACTATAGCTAAGACAGCCTGTCTTCCTTCATTTTCAAGGTTCAATTCCACACAACTTAAAAAGAATTCTTCCTCCTCTACAAGAAATGACGGGATAAAAAAAGAAATTCTGGAGTCGCCCCTTTCTTATTACTGGCTTAATCAATTTAAATTCCCAATGTTGATGAATCTCAGCTTTTGTTTTTTATGACCATTATTTGTTAACATCTGAAGCCAAATGAAATTGACATTACTTTCTTTTGCAGTCCCTCCTTGCTGAGAGCAAAGCCAGTCTACTGCTTCTGTGCTAGATAGTAAGTATGATTAAAAACCACATTTAAAAAAGAGCTACTGGCATATCTTCATAAAGAAGCTCTTTATATTTTCAAAAATCCTTAATCCTTTTGCCAAGAAAATGAAAATAACTTATAAAGGAGATATCTCAAGATAAGCATGGAACTGACAACACATTTCAAACATATAGCTTTAATAAAATCTTCAGACTTTTACTATCTGGCAGTACATGAAGAAATTATGCAATATTAGAAATGAGAATGAGAAAAAAAAAATTTTAAGACTTTATTTTTAAGTAATGGGTGCTCAAACTTACAGGCCCAAAGATCAAGAGTCACATGCTCCACCAAATGAGCCAGCCAGGCCCTCTGAGAATGAAAGAATTTTTTAAATAAATGAAACCATTAGAAGGAAATACACAGAAAATTGTGTTTTAAAAATAGTTGGGTAGGAAGGGTGTTTCAAAATGACTTACAAAACCATCAAAAAACATGAACATACAAAGGCAGACAAAAAAATTTTTTAAGGCAAACAAACTGGAGGCTTCTACGTGGCCAGTCAGTTAAGTGTCTGACTTTTGATTCTGGCTCAGGTCCTGGGATGGAACCCCATGTCAGTCTCCACTCTAGGCATAGAGCCTACCTGGGATTCTCTCTCTCCCTCTTTCTCTGCCCCTCTCCCTACTCCCTCACCTCATACCCCTGCTAATCCCTCTCAAAATTAATTAATTTATTAATTAAAGGCAGACAAATTTGACAAAGGACGGATATAACAGTGACACTATAAATGAAGTTAAAAATAAAGCATGAGTAACTGAAAGGAGATATATGCTAGATATATAATACACACTAAGAACATAGAAAATATAACTCCTATTAGTCAGTAGGAAAAAAGACAGCCCTTTCCCAATTACGAATGATTTGAGCATACAAGACTACAAGTCAAAAAGAAGGAATGCAAATGGCCAACAAAGACATGGGAAAATACGTCACCCATCCTACAGAATATCAGAAACCTTACACACAGTGACATGAAAAAGATCCAAGATATATAGTTAAGTGAAAAAAAAGCAAATAATATATATACAAGATGCAGGTCAAATTGGAAAGAGCAGTTTCATCAGAAGAGGGTAGAAGCTGGAAAGAGGGAGGATCAGTGTGATATAATGTATATTTCATTCTTCGTATTTCTGTATTGAGTGTCTGAATCTCTTATAAAGAAGATACCTTTGTGTACTACGTGAACAATAACTGTGAGAAAAAAAGGGGTCTCGAGTTCTTTTATTCATTTATATATTCAATACTCTGACAGACTCTATAGAAGACACAGACAAAAGACTTAAGTCACAGGTCAGAGTACCCCCACTCAGATCCGAAGACAGAGCTAAACATTTCGGGTATGGTTAGGCTGCCCTGAGGCTGCTGGCTGCAGGAGAAATGGAAGAGCAGGGAAGAAAGGGGTAGGGGCGAGGGAGTAAGAGGGTGGGAGAAGGGGAGGCTCAGCTGGTGACCTTTTCAGAGGATGATTGCCCAGGCTGGGATACAAAATGATGAGGCTATAGAGAGTCTCTGAAAGTCTCTGAACCAATAACTGAGAATATATTCAGAAATACCTTGCTCAGAGGGCACCCTTGTTTGAAGTTTAATTGTCACAGGACAATACAGTCATGGTTCTGCTCTCCTCTACTGGGAATCCAGAAGCAGGCCAAGGATAGAATGTGCTAAGTAAGCTGAGACAGAGATGATGGAGAACAATAGAGCTATAAATCTCTCCATACAAATGCTTTTTTGTACAGCTCCTCCCCTGCTGCCACCACTCCCCACAATCCTCAATCAGATCTGGTACTTTCCTGCCACTTCCCTGCCAGGGCAGGAGCTGTGTGGCTGAGGACCTGAAGTGAAGTCTGGGATACACGGTAGGGGGGGCTGGGAACAAAGGAGTATTTACTGGGTTCTGCTCTGAAGAATTTACTGGTATCTGTCCTCACAATTGGCCAAGATCTGTAATATAAAACACCTAAACTCTGATTTTAACCTATTTTCTCCAACAGAGCACACTAAAAACATATGAACATGAAGTTCTGATGACAGTTACTCTGCTACAGCACTGAAGAACTGTTTATGATCTAACTGCTGCCGTTCTGAGTCACTGTTAAGGGTAGAAAGTTTCCACAATTCTTTGTGTTCAATGACTTCAAGAAATTGCAGTTCTTTTAGAATTTTCAATCTTTGCCTTTCTTTCAAATTCAAAGGTCTGGTTAAGAATATATCCTAGAGGGCACAGTTATTATAGATAAGTTGGTGAAAACAAAGTAAATAAACATCATTTCCACACTATTCATATATGAGATAAATCCACCAAGATTCTGGGTAACTGAGATCATGTGAGGTTTTAAAGTCTTTAGTTTTGAAAACTTTTATAATTATTACTACCATGTGGAAGGAAAATAGAACCACTTACTTTAAAATACAAAGCAATCCAAGTTAACCTCAAAAATTAAGACCTCCATTAGCTCAGAGAAAAATATAAACAACAAATTATAATGAATGCATATTATGTTCTCAGATTTCTTTCAAATTGTATGACTTGTTGGTTTCTGAAAGTGTATTTCCTCTTTTCCTTATGTTATTTTCTGTCCCAACCAATACCTTAATTAGATAATATATGCTTATGCAAGTTTGTTAAGTAATCAGGCGCCTTCAGACATAAAAAAATTAAAATAAAAGGAATGTCCCTCTATATAGTTCACTGTCTATGTGCTCCACTTGGTAGGCTATGAAGGTAGCTGTGGGAAGGAGAGAGAACACACTTCGGAGATGGGGAAAGGGTAGGGGACCTACACAAACATGAGTCCAGATCCTGGCATCAACAGGAACAAACAATTCCAGCTTGGGAAAATTACTTAACTTCTGTTAACTCAAATCATCTCCTCTGTAAAACTGAGTAATCATCATCAGGTACCTTTCTAGATACCTAATACATGTATTAAAATAAGCACTAATAATTGCCTTAATTTCTCATCATACCAATTCCAGAAAAAGAAAAACCAAATGAAGATGTCCTCAGCTACTGAGGAAACTATCCCTTCTTCATAAATAAGCAGCATAAAATCTCTCTATATGGTGAACTAGAAAAAGAGAAAAAAATCCTTAATTCTTCTCAAGGTGATAGAGTAAATCAATACAAAGGACAAAAATAAGAACTTGGGAGTTCTGGATTATTGCACAATAGAACATTCTCACTCTGTTTACCTTGAATATAATCAGTCTTTCTTGATAAGTATTGACTGGTACCATGAATCTGTCAGAATAGCCCACAGAACAAAACCAAAAGTAATTTAATACATGGTCTAATATTCATCTAACAAATTTCATTCTTCATGAAAGAGAGTGACCTGGAATTCTTTAACAGAGGTATAATCGATATCTAGAAGTCTCAATAACTTCTTTTATATGGTTGTGATCTCTTACTTTGACCAAGGATTTGAGTATATTTTCAGGTTCAGCAGCTACATTTCTCAAGTCGAAGGAACTACAGGGTGATTCACAAGCACAGCACTTTTCCCTCCTTTAACACAGGCCAGTCATGGAGTGAGTCAACGGCAGGGATAAAGGGTGGGGAACACCCAAGACAACTGCTCTGAACCACTGGAAAAAAATTTCAGCCTGGGCTTGTTTTATAATGAGATTACCTCCCACCCAAAATTTCGCATTGGAGTGTAGTTTACAGCTTGTGGGGCAACTGCTTCAGTGACAGCATTACCACCCATACACCCCCAGTGGGCATCAGAAGCCACACAGCAGATGACCTCAATTCATCCCAGAAAGGCTCTGGCACCACGTGGCACCCCCTTCCCACGGTCACACCCATGAGCGCTGATGAGCAAAAGGAAAGACACACAGAGTACGGTGTCTGGAGTTCCAGGAGACCTCTCCCTGAGGCTTCATTTCCTCTCAGGGCGAAAAGATCTTCAAACTTGTTTCAGTCAGAGATACATTTTTCCAACTGGAGTTCACCCAGAACACAATGGGTGGAACAGATGGGGATGAGAGGGCTCTGACCGAAGTGAGAGGGGAAGAGAGCTTCTCCCAAAGCTACTCCCTAGAACATCACCTTTCCATGCCTCAACTGTCTACAGAACTCTTGCCTTGTCCACCTGCTTTTTTTCCCTTGAACACAAAAGGAAATCTTGAAGAACTCGATAATCTTCTCAGATATCCTTCCAGGCATTTTAAAAACAACCTATGTACCTTTATTTTCTCCTGTTACAACAGTGGTCTCAAACTTTCACATGACCCTACCTATCTTCATGAGAAAATAACAGGGCACACTCTAGTCCCCCAAAAACAAAAGAAAAAAAATGTATGCACAGAAAGAATAGTCAGTGCAGTTTTTTACTTTGTTTCCATACTTTCATTAGTGAGTAGATAAATGATAAAATGAAGATTAGGGCTGGCAGAACAAAGAGGAAAAACTGACTATCGAGGACATGACAATAGTAGCAAATGCTTACAAGGAAGTTTTGCTAACAGCTAATTCTGTGTGGTAAAAATCGGCAGCATGAGGTAATGCTGATGGGAAACTCGAGTGGAAATTTGGAAAGATTGATAAAGAAGCTTTTAAAATGTTTATAATATTCATGTGTCCTGACATAGTAACTATAACGCTTGACATCTCTATAACACTAACTGTGTGGCCCTGTTCCACACATTTTATATCGTCAAGGTCAGAGGTCTGTTTTTATTCTTAATTTACAGAGGAGGAAACTGAGGCACTGGGAAGCAATCTGTTCAGGCTCTGAAAATTGATAAATGGAGAATCTGGATTCAAACCAAGGCAGTCAGCCCAACAATCCACACTCCTAACTCCTGATACTACACTGCCTCTGGAATATAGTCTGCAGAAACTCCAAAATTCAGACTACAACTTATAATACAAGAAAATATTCATTCCTATGTTAAATACAATTATTGTCTGATAATAAACTCAATACTTATCAAGGCATTATTAGTTACCCAGTAAGAGAAAAATGTGAAATAATCTAAATATCCAAGGATAGAAAAATAATCAAGTCAGTTACGGTATAGCCACAAAATGATTATGCATTCATTTAATAAATACTTAAAAGTCTCAGTGGCATGAATATGCCAATTATAACATCAGTATTTTCTTCTAATTTTTTCAAAAATTTTATTTTTCAAGAACGTTCAAGAATTTTATTATATATATATATATATACATATATATATAAAATAAAATTTTTTTACAGTTGAAAGGGAAGGTTGTACAGCAGACAGTCTTGTAAGAGTTTTGTTCTTAAAACCCCTCAATTGGTACAAAAAAAAAATTTTTTTAAAGTCTTACACCTTATCTTTCCTGACTGCTACTTGAGTCGTTTTGAACACATGCAGCCAACTTTGAACTATCAGACTCATGCAGCCATTTAAAACACTGAGGGGGCGCCTGGGTGGCTCAGAGGGTTAAGCCTCTGCCTTCGGCTCGGGTTAGGATCTCAGGGTCCTGGGATTGAGTCCCACATCAGGCTCTCTGCTCAGCGGGGAGCCTGCTTCCTCCTCTCTCTCTCTCTGCCTGCCTCTCTACCTGCTTGTGATCTCTGTCTGTCAAATAAAGAAATAAAATCTTAAAAAAAAAAAAACAAAAAAAACCACTGAGGAATTTTTCCCAAGAGAAAAGCTACCAAGCTCCCTCAGAGAACAGGGCACCACCACGTGGCCCATTAGCTATAAACCAACTGAGCATTCAGCAACCTCTGCCTGGCTATTTTAAATGACCTTGGTAACTAAAATGTATTTTAAAAATGAAGTATTTGTAAGGTCCCTAAGGCCTGAGGTGTGACTCAGGGATCTGCTCCAGTCCAAACGTATTCCAAAAGAAAAAGTGGAGGGAGGATACTGAGAAATTCTTGAACTGCAGAGGCCTCTGGGTGGCTTGGCTCGTTGCATGTCCTAATCTTGATTTCAGTTCAGGTCGCAGTCTCAGGGTCCCTGGGTCGAGTCCTGAGGCTGGCTCTGTGCTTAGCACAGAGTTTGCTTCTCTCTCTCCCTCTGCTCCTCCCCTACTCACTCATACGCTCTCTGTCAAATAAATAAATAAATCTTTAAAAATAAAATAAAATAAACTTTAGACATCACCTGTTACCTAATGACCAAAAGACTCAAACCACTAAAAATATACAAATTCAAACTCCATTTTTTTTAAAATATAGAAATCTCTGTGACTAAATGAGTAATGGCTTGAACTGCCTCTCCTAAAAAGCTAAGATTTACATGCGGTGGCGCCCCTACTATTTCCAAACCCAATCTTTTTTTTTTTTTTTTTAATGAGCCAGGCTTTTTCAGAAGGTAGCAGTCCATTAATTCAACAAGCATCTCTTGAGAACCAACTAAGTGCCAGGCAAGTACTAAACATGGGCAATACAAAATGGAATGAGTCATGCAGCTTCCCTCAGTCCAGCGGGGAAGAGACCACGAAAGCAAACGGCAAAACTCTGTGATCAACTATGGCAGAACTGTGCGAAAGGAGCCTAACTGATTTTTTTTTTTTTTTAAGTCACGGTTTAAGTAACAAAATAAAACAAGTAAATGCTGAACTGTTCGGTTCAGAGTCTTGACAATCGTTTGCATCCCATACCCAGCACCCAAAATAAGTTATGTAACATTTCCATCCTCCTTGTGGCCCTCTGTGACCCATCCTTACCTCCCTCCACCCGCAATCTGACTTCTAGGACTACCGATTAATTTTGCTTATTCTAAAGTTTCACATAAATAGATTCTATTTGAGTCTAGTTTCTTTCTCACAGCACAGTTATTTTTTAGACTCTCCCATGTTGCGGCATGGATCAAGGATTTGTTCCTTTTGATTCCAGAGAGGTATTTCATTAACTGGATGTTCATTCACTCACCTGATGATGAATGTTGGATACTTTCCAATATAATAGCAATTTATGCTACTATGAATCAAGCTGACTCTCCTCTATTTTGTTTCAACTCTTTGATTTATATTTGTGTGTGTTTTTAGTGAGGGGGCAGGAAGAGTGGAGAGTATAAAGGAAGAATGAATAGGATAGGCAAAGAAAATAGATGAGGGAAAGAAGCTAAAATGAGCAGAGAGTTAAAGGTGACCAGGCGTGGACAAAGCACGTGATGCACACAGAAGAATCACAGATGGTTAGGCCAGAATAAAAGGTCTGTAGAGACATGCCGCGCTAAGGAAAGGGGGACTCCGAAAGCAATGCAACAGAGAAGAGGAAACAGAACCTTGAAAGGGTACACAGAAGTGTTTGGCTTACGATCTCACTGAGGCAGTTTAGAGCATACCAGCTTTGAAGGCAGAAAGACCTGGCCTCATCCCCACTGTGCTAACCCTGTGGACAGGAGCAAGTTAGTAAAACTCCTTCTTAAGATTTATTTTCTTCATCTGGAAAATGGAGAAAATAGCAGCCATTTCAAAGACTTGTAGAGAGACTGGGGGAAAAAAATGAAAGTTATGCAACTAAGAGAATGGTCAGCATAAAACGGGAGCCCCTCGTAATGCCATCTGATGGATTTCAATGCACTCATCTCCAACATTTACTGGAATCTAAGTGACGGCAACATCGAAGCACCCGTGATGGTTTCTGCTAATTTCACACTACTTCAGTGACTGCAGATTTCTCAATAAGATCTCCAGTAACCCTTTTTTTTTTTTTGCTTTGATTTTAAAGAATTATTTATTTATTTTAGAGAGTGAGAGCATGAAGAGGAGGAGGGGCAGACGGAGAGGGAGAGAACCACAAGCAGACTCCACGCTGACCACAGAGCCGATCTCACAACCCTGAGCTCATGATCTGAGCCGAACCCAGGAGTCAGAATCTTAGCCGACTGCAGCACCCAGATGCCTCTCCAGTAACCCATTTTTGAGTTAACAGATTTTCTCAGAGAAGATTTGTAAGGAAGATATGAAGAGTGCAAGTCTGGAAGTAACAGAACATGTATCATGGTGACTTGTTCAACTAGATACTGTTCATAGGTTATTGCTACCCTAAAAAAACCAAGTCTGACTATCCAGTTACAGTAATGATCCAACAGCATGGCCCACTGAATGCCCATAGCTCCAAAACGCGCCCTGGGCAAAGAAGATAGTAATGCTTCCTAAAACAGAACTTTCTGTTTACATTAACTATTTCAGAAATCCACCTAATACTACTGATAATGAAATTTTCAGTTTTAAAAGAAATAAGACTTTCTTTTTAACTGTGGGGATGAGAAAGAAACTAAAGTGCTACATAGTGACACAGGCCAATTCAACTGATCTCCAGTGGAAGCAAAACAACTTTTATGAAGTGAAACCTTTTAAGGGAAATTAATTCAACAGAAGAAGTATTTTTTAAAATGTAAGTAAAACACACTGACATTCACACTAAAAGTAAATTTTAATCTGACTTTGCACAATTTTTTTTTAAAATTCTATTTCTACGGATGGGGTCTACACAACACATTCTTTTTAGGGTTTGTGCTCTTAACTGAGAGATCCCGACTTAATTTACTTTAGCAGGTCATCTACCACAGGGCCCTGAGTATAAATGCACTTGGTGGATTCTGAATACAGACCATCTCCTTTATCACTGGTTTCATGCTCCTGGCAGCCTCATGAATATTTATGAGCTAACTGTATGTGAAATCTGAGATGGCTTAATTATAGTAACTGAAGATACAGTCCTTATTCACCAAAATCAAAATGTCACATATACTTGTTCTGGATTCAAACAAACTGAGACATGAATATTTTAGTATAATAA
This sequence comes from Mustela nivalis, assembly GCF_964662115.1. Lineage (NCBI taxonomy): Eukaryota > Metazoa > Chordata > Mammalia > Carnivora > Mustelidae > Mustela > Mustela nivalis. The sequence goes on from NC_139024.1 coordinate 101,615,875, forward strand.
AAGAAATGACATCATAGTTCCAAGAAAAATTTCTAAGACTTAAAAATATTTTCTAACAGTCAAACTACACATGGATAAAGTCTTTAAATTAAAACACATGTTCTTTATTTCATAAGTCCTGGATAATTTCAGCTAATTATAAGTTATGTAGACGTTACATACTTTCCAGAATCAGAAATGGATCAGACAGGAAATAGGATTATAAAGTAAATATAATTGGATTATCTTTTCTATTTCACTGGCTTATAGTAATACCAACACGCTTATTTTTTTCAGCTCCAAAATGTGCCCCAAGGCTATAGAAAATACCCAAAATGGCATGAAATATATAAGTAGACAGAACTGCAAAAAGGAACACATGATATAGGGATATTATGGGGTATGACAGAAGTTATATAAAATACAGCTTCTGCCATCAAAGCATCTCAAATCTGTGTCACTTGGGTGGCCCAGTAAGATGGATGTCTGACTCTTGGTTTCAGCTCAGGTGGTGATCTCAGTGTTGTGAGATCACACTGACTTCAGGAGCCTGCTTGAGATTCCCTCTCCCTCTGGCCCTCCTGTTTGTGCGCACTCTCGCTTTCTTTCTCAAATAAATGGATAAGTTTTTTGGGTTTTTTTTTTTTAAAGCATCTCAAATTTAACAGAGGCAATAAAACAAAAAATAGATATTTTAGCCCAAATGGAAACTTACTGACCACATATAGAATGGGAACTGAGAGCAGCAGGGCCAGGGTAATCTTGAGTACTCATGAGGACTTTTGGACATGGAGGAGGAGCTGCACACACTTGGGAGAAGGAACAATAGCAGAAGTACACAAATGGGAATGAGGACAATGTGAGATGAGGAAACTAGTATCCAGAAAATCACACTGCACTCCAGAGTCTGTAGAGGGCTTTCACATGATCATTTCACTTTATTCCACATAGATTTGTGAGGTAGATGCTTACTCACATTTAAAGATGAAAAACCTAAGGACACCTGGGTGGCTCAGTTGGTTGGACGACTGCCTTCAGCTAAGGTCATGATCCCAGAGTCCCGGGATCGAGTCCCGCATCAGGCTCCCAGTTCCACGGGGAGTCTGCTTCTCCCTCTGACCTTCTCCTCACTCATGCTCTCTCTCACTGTCTCTCTCTCAAATAAATAAATAAATAATAAAAAATAAAGATGAAAAACCTAAAGCACTAATAGATGAGAATAATTTATCCAACATCACTTCGTTGGTAACTAGGACTTGAACACAGGTCATTGGATTACAAAGTCCCACATTTCTGCTAAACACTACCAGCAAAGAGACTGATTTCAATGATGTCAGATCTAAGAAGACGAAAATTTTCACACCTGAAAAAGCAAGTGTAGTAGGATAACATTTCAAAAATGATGTAATTACTCATACGTCCTCATTTGCCTTCTGACACAAAGTATTCAACAGCCTAAGAAAAAAAAGATGACAGAAATCCTACCAAAAAAGATGAATAATCACTTCTGACTTGCAAAACAGGATCACTCAGCAACACTATATGCTAGCCATGTTTATCTAAAGAAAGTCTGACAAATTGTTTCATTCCTTTCCCACATCCCCACCTCCTTTTAATCAGGGACCCCATGGAGCTCACAGAATTCTCCTCCCGCATGGAAACGATAGTCCCCTTCCAACTCTAACAGCAGAGCACAGGACTAGTTAAAAGGAACATTAAGGTATACTGTGGGAGAGAGATAAAGCCAAGAGGTTGGACCAATTTCTACTGTCCAGGCTTTGGCCCTGACAGGAAGAGGTGCATTCAAGAACAAGTGATGTAATGGACACTGGGGAGGGTATGTGCTATGGTGAGTGCTGTGAAGTGTGTAAACCTGGCGGTTCACAGACCTGTACCCCTCGGGCTAATAATACATTATATGTTTATTAAAAAATTATTTAAAAAAAAAAAAGAACAAGTGATGTAGAAGGCAGAGGGGGCTCTTGGCCCTACTTTGTACTGAGTACCCTGTGAAGGGGGCCATCCTTGGCTCTACTTGGAACAAACCACCAGACACAGAAGTCCCTATGAGTCTGGCTGGGGCACTGGCCAGAGGGAGAGCAGAGCACTTGAGCCAGGAACAGCGGAGCATCCCAGCCAGAGTGCAGACAGTTTGCAGCACCAGCAGAACCAAGGGGAAGCCAAGCAAATGCAGGGCCTGGCCTAAGCCACAAGAATGGGCCCAACTCTGACTGGTTGCTGACTTGGGAATCAGTGGTGTCAGGCATGAGGCAGGCAAAAGGCATCACCCAGGAGGCAGAGATACTGAAAAGGAAGATAAAGACAAAGACACTAGTAAGTCTTTGTTTCCCCACCAAAGTAAGATTGCAGAAACCACGTCTCTAATTCTAGATGCCCAGAGAAAAAGAAGGGAGAGAGGCTATCTACCAGAACTAAGCCTTTTTATCAAGCAGAGTCAGAAGAACAGAAAGACTATTCAAATTACCACATCTAAGCATTACCACAGACTAAGCTTTAAAACAGATTCAACTCTAGTAATTTTCTCAACTAGTCAGAAAACATAGAATTCATGAAGACGGCCAGAGCAGTTATAAAATTAAAGAAAATATTTTCTTTGCATTTTCAAGTTTAATCATGAATCAAATCTTTCAACCCTACCACAACAGGGCAGAAAAGCTGCTTTTTACAGAGCACAAAAGAGAGTCATGGTATTTTCTCAAGAGAGGTATCAAGACAAAAGGTCTATAACCAACTGTATGTGGTATGGGAATGAATCACGACTAGTTTGGTCTTGTACAAGAAATGGCTAAAATAATCATTCAGACTATTTCAATTTTAAAACGGGGGAGGGGGATCCCTGGGGGCAGGGGAACTACCTATACCTTTAGAAAAGTGGAACTGCAAACAATGCAATTTTGAACTCCCAAGAATTGGTGACAGACAGCGCTATTATGTCTATACTAGAGATGGGATTGTTCTTTTTCAGGAAAGGCTTTGAGAATTTAAACTAAGACAGTGACCATCTGTACACAGCCATGTGCAGTCTGCTAATAAACATCAGATGTCCCTAAAAACCCAAGTGTTTATAATAATAAGGAAGGAGTGGCTGAAAGTTCTATGGAAACATAGATGTCAATCAAAACATTCTTAAACTTACTGTGAATATTCTAAGCATTTTCTGTCTATGTTGCAACATTTAATGGGGCCCAAGTTCCATCAGACCAAATGGTTCTTTTCAAATTGACAGTGTGGAGCAATCCCTAGTAAGAAAATCCTGATTTTGATGAGGTCACATGGTTACCTAGAATAAGAATGACACCTCCCCAGCTTCACTTTCGGCAAGCATGGCTGACTGACAAAAAAAAAAAAAAAACCCTCGGTCAACAAAGTCAAATCAGAAGTATCATCGAACAGTAAATTTAAGGAGTTTTCTATAAAAGACATGTGGTGAGCCCCTTATCCCCTTTTCCCTCTTTCTTCCTTCCTCCTGGCTGGGAGGCCAACCAGATGGATAAAGTTCATGCACTCAACTCGCACCACAAGGCAGCACCTAAGGCTGGTGCAGGAATAAGGTAAAAGGAGTCTAAGTTGTTGGCAATGGTGGTATTCATGAGCATTTGTATAAATGAGCATTAATGAGACTGAGCACAGCCAGCCCTAGACTGCCTCCTGCTGTACTTCTTTTACAGGACAGAGAAGTAAACTTCATTCTAAGTCAGTGTTTTTATTTGCAAAACAGGACTATTATTGATAAACTACATCTAATGCTAACGAAGCTCACCTAACCTAACCTGTTTTCCAGCAAACCTGCTACTGAGAGTTCTTTTAAAAAGAAAATTTCCTAGAAGAAAAACAGCATTTATAAAGTACAAAGTAAAGAATTAGGTCTAATCAGGTGTACTGTATATGTATCCTTCTCTCTTCAATAAGCAGATGCCTTCATTTTTAGCTAGATTCATGGTCATCAGGAATAAATACTACATCTCCCAGTTTTCCATGAGTTAGATGAGGCCATGCTCTGGCTAAGTTCTGGCTGATGAGATGTGAGCAGAAGTGACCGTGCTACTTCTGGGGACTGTATTTCCTTTGTCCAGATAGCTGGAATGCAGACACGCTGACCAAACATCTCGGAACGCTGTGAGGGTAACAGTCTAGGATGGCAAAGCAACATGACCGAAGGACCCTTGTTCCAGTTACTATGGCTGTGTAACAAACCATTCCAAAACTTAACTGGGTAAAATCACCATTTCATTATGCTCGTGAATTCTATGGGTCTGAAATTCAAAACCAGTCCAAGGGGATATCTTGTCTTTGTTCCACAATGTCTGAACCTCACCTGGTAAAACTCAACAGATAAAATGGCTGGTATTAGGAGGCAAGAATCATTTGGCAGCATCTTCACGTCTAGTGGCTGATGCTAGCTGTGGGGACCTCGTTTGGGGTAGTCAGCCAGACCGCTCACAGATGACCTATACACTTGTCTCACAAAATAGTGACCTCAGGGTAGTCAAACTGCTTTCCTAGTAATTCAGGGCTCCAAAAGCAAGTGTTCTGGAGAACAAGCCAGAAGCTGTATCACCTTTTCTGACCTAACTCGGGGAAGTTAGGTAGCATCACTAACCCACATGCCGCTGGTTACAGGTAAGTCAACCAGAGAGAAGCTTCAGAGAATCTAACAGTTTTACAAGCTAACAGTTTACAAGCATCCAGATCAAGACGAGAAAAGATTCTACAGCCTTTTGAAGGGAAAAGCAGCTAAGTAACTAAAGACGTTTAAAAACCACCATGGTCAGGGTCCCTGAGCATCATATTAGCCCTGACCACCTCACAGAGCTGAGCGGCATACCATCCTGGACTCTCTACCTCTACTGTTACCTAAGTGGAAATAAAAGTGATCATTTTTAAGCCACTGTTTTGTGGATTTCTACAGTAAATTTTTAAAAGAATACTATGAACCCCAATATTCAGCAATAGATCTTCAAACACAAGTAGCAATAATGTCTGTCTCAAAAAACTGATTTTATAACTACTAGAATGAACTTGTAGTCATAATTTATTTTATATTATCAGCTGCTGGCATATTTTCTTCAGTCAACATTATTAACAAATACCAGAAACCCCTAATACACTACAATCCTTTTATCATTTGCATGCTGCCAATTTCCCTTCCTGGTTTGATGCATTGTGGGGTTTCTGAGCCCAGACAATAAAGATGCTGACACAGCCAAGAAACCTTAGCCTGAAAGACAATGAGTTCCAGATGCGCGGCGCAGATGTGACTAAAAGGGCCCTAATGCCTCTCATATCACAGCTACTCTCCCCCAAACCCTATTCTAGGCCAAGTAAAGCACTCCTTCCACCTGCCCTTCTTGTCATGCATTTATAAGTCAGCAAAGAGAAGCTTTAGAGGATCTAAGAGTTTTACAGGAGCATTTCATATTCTAATCATTTGCTATACACCGGATATAGCATTATCCTTTTATTTTTTTTAATTAACAAAAAATGGGATTTCCACCTCCTCAAATCCACTCAAAAGAAGCATGTAAAAGGATCACTGGTTCCTTCATTCCCCTCAAAACAAAAAACTTTGAGAGTATACTAATTAATTAAAAAAAAAAAAAAACCTGTGCAAGTCTTATCATTTCAAAATACATTTAAAACCACATATTACTCATGGTTTCAGGGTCCGGGGATCGAGCCCCATGTCAGGCTCTCTGTTCAGCAGGGAGCCTGCTTTCTCTCTCTCTCTCTGCCTGCATCTCTGCCTACTTGCCATCACTGTCTATCAAATAAATAAACAAAATCTTAAAAAAAAAAAAAAAAAAACACATACTACTTTGAAATAGCTACATAGAGGAAAACATTTTGATATCAAAATCTATGAATGTAGAATTCAGAAAAATAAAGTCTTTTGAAACAGACTAAGTTAAAATCAAGTCCCACAACTTAACCAGCTGTGTGACCTCATGGAAATTACTTACCCTCCCTGAGCCTCAGTCACAAAAGTCTATAAAATGGAGCCAACTGCCAAGAAACACCACAAGGATTAAACAGTGCCTGGCACAAAGCAGATATTCAGTGTGTGTTAGATCCGCTTGATTCAGGGACTAACCTAACTCACTAACTGACCATGCATACCACCTACTGTCTCCACATTCCTTTCCAACTCACATTCTGTCTCACCATCAAAAGATGGTAAAAGACTGTGTAGGGCTTCAGTGAACAGAAAATGCAGACATGGACTAAGAGAGAAAAACCACAGATCCCCTTTGCTAGAATGGCACCATGACTAGAGCATTTCTGTGCTGCTGGTGCTGGATGACACAGACTACATCCCCAAGAGAAGGATGACAGATTTGTGTTCTCTATACAATCTTTGTCAGTCCCAGGCAGGACCAACGGAACACTGTTTCATCTGGACACGGGCATGGTCCCTAGCAGGTCCATGTCAGGGCTGTCCACTGGAGCAGACCGGGGACAGCATAGCAGCCAGCAATGCGAGCAGCGTTTCTTCCAACAGGGCTTGGGGTTCATCTTTCTCACAGGTTTCCACCTATATTTAGCAAGTGATATTAAGAGTTATTTGTGGTTTATGAAACATATGTCTATTACCTATTTAAAGGAGACTTCACCTGCAACATGGATCCTACAACATGGATATATTTAGCTGCATAGGAAAGGTCTGAACATCACTTGTTTAGAGAAGCTTATATTACAGAAAAAGTCTAAAAAGATGTTGAGAAAAACAGAATAAACTGCCATATATCCATCACAGAACTAAAACAATCATCAGCTCACAGACAGCCTTGGTCTATCAATATCCATCTGTAGATCTATAACCCACTCCTTCCTGCCATGAATTATTTTGAAGTATCTCTCATACAGTGTATCATGTCATCCATGAATATTTCAGCATGTGCCTCAAACAGTAAAATCTTCCTTCATATCATGAAATAAAGAGTTTAGATTTCCCCCAGGAATCTATTAATTTCTTTTCATGACTTCTTTATTTGATGTAGGATCTCAATGAGTTAAATACATTGCCACGGCCAGGACACTAGGGTGGTTCAGTCCCATAAGTGGCTGACTCTTGTTTTGGCTCAGGTCATGATCTCACATGGAGCCCCGCATGGGGCTTCCTGCTCAGCAGGTAGCCTGCTTCTCCCTCTGCCTGCTGCTCCCTCTGCTTGTGCTCAATAATTTAATTAATGAATGAATTAATTTTTTTTAAAAAGGAAAAAAAGTATTTCATGGCTATTACTCTAAATGGCTCAACCAGAAAAGCTACCATTACTGGCTTTGAATCTCTAAAGTAGTTAGAGAAGATGAAGGAAAAGATGACAATAAGGAAGCCAGAAGCCACTGCAAGAGAGGTCACACTAGCCCCCAGCCATCCTTCTGGCTCAGTATCTAGAAGGAAGTGGAAAATGCCTAAAGACTAGAGCCTTGACTATTCCCTTCGATTGTGATAGAATGGGTTTCAAAAGGAACTTTATTCTCACAGAAGAACTCAAATGAATAGTAATTCAGAAACTTTAAACCTAAAAACTTTAAATCAAAATGCACCTCATAGACACTCTGAATGCAAACATAGCAAAAATAGAATTCAAATACAGATTAATCCAAAATCTACCTACCAGGTAAATAAATGCCAGTATAATACAAACTACTAACTACCTTTTTAAGGAAAAAAAAAAAAAAGAATCAGTTATAATGATACCAAGATGACTAATGAAGTCACAAGCAGGTTCTACAAACAGGGAGCATCACATCAGATGTCACCCATCAGTCAGGCCCTTCCTAGATCCTTGGTCTTTCCATCACATTAACAGTCTTTCACTGAAGGACCAACCCTTATAAGAAGCCACAGTGATAACAGCAGGGTCTTCAGAACCAATCTGCTGCCTTTCCCATAGAAAACAAAGGTAGAAGAAATAAAGACATAAGCCAGTTATATAATATCACAGATTACAGGATTCCATTTATTTGAATGTCCAGAAAAGGCAAATCCATAAGGACAGAAAGTATATTAGTGGTTGCCTAGGGCCAGGGCAAAGAGGGAATATAGGGAGTATGCGCTAAGGGGTACAGGGTTTCTTTCCAAGCTGATAAAAAATATTCTGAATTTGATTTGGTTGCACAATTCTGTGAATACTCTAAAAATCCACTTTAAAGGGATAAGTTGCATAGTATGTGAATTATATCTCAATAAAGCTATTACCAAAAAAATAAATAAATAAAAGAACTACAGGGTAGTTACTTCTCTACAAACATGTTCCTTACAGAAATTAAGATACGGAATAATCATGGTTAAAATGAGATTTATGACTACAGAAAGATGATACTTCCAAATAAGACGGCAGAGAAAGGACTTATTGATGAGTTCAGTACATACAGGAAAGCTAACTCTGTCCTAATTTCTCATAAAGGAAAAGTGACAGACTCTCGTTTTTAAAACATGGTAGGGCTACCTGCGTGGCTCTGTGAGTTGAGCAGCTGAGTCTTGACTTTGGCTCAGGTTATGATCTCCGATAGTGGGACTGAGCCCCATATCAGGCTCCTCACTCAGCGCAGAGTCTGCTTGGGATTCTCTCTCTCCCTATCCCTCCACCACTCCCCAGATGTGCTCACAGGCACTCACTCTCACTCTCTCTAAAATAAATAAATATTTTTAAAAATAATAAGGGGCGCCTGAGTGGCTAAGTGGGTTAAGCCTCTGCCTTCAGCTCAGGTCATGGTCTCAGGGTCCTGGAATCAACTCCATCAGGCTCTCTGCTCAGGAGGGAACCTGCTTTCCCCTTTCTCTCTGCCTACTTGTGATCTCTCTCTCTCTGTCAAATAAATAAATAAAGTCTTTAAAATAATAGTAATAATAATAATGATAAATTTTTCTAAATAACACTGTAAAACAGTTGCACAACTATTTTCTCCTTATGTCTTTTTTTTAATCTCTTACATATTTTTAGGTCAAAACAAAAAAAAGTTTTCTTTTTCTTGATTAGTTTATTGTATTCTTTCAACAAGCACTATTTTGGGGTATCTGGGGGGCTCAGATGGTTAAGCATCTGCCTTCAGCTCATGTCATGGTCCCAGGGTTCTGGGATCAAGCCCTGCACTGGGTTCCCTGCTCAATGGGGAGCCTGCTTCTCCGTCTACTGCTCCCCCTGCTTGTGCTCTCTCACTCTTTGTTAAATTAATAAATATAATCTAAAAAAAAAAAAACAGTTATTTTAACACCCTCTATGTACTGTATCATGGTTAAGACGAATTAATGAAAACATCACCTTTAGAGAAAGTAGTTTCTCCTTGTTTATCCTTACAGATTTGGCATCTGTGGCCATATGTTCTAATTTTCTCCTTAAATATGCCAGGCATATTCACATAAACATTAATTCATGCCTCATTTTTCTGATCATTTGCCTAATATGTTAAAGGGCATCTTCTCTCTGCCTAAATCAAGTCAACATGTCCTAGCTTTTCTCTATGATCAATTAATTGAGAAAGAGAGAAAGAAAGGGGGAGAGAGAGGCAGAAAGCAAAGGGTTTGTCTTGCAAACTACCCACTGACCTCCTGGTCTGACCTAACAAGGAACTCCAATGCTTTATCACCTATATTTTTTACCTTCAAGAATATGTACTCAGGGGGCGCCTGGGTGGCTCAGTGGGTTAAGCCTCTGCTTTCGGCTCAGATCATGATCCCAGGGTTCTGGGATCGAGCCCCGCATCGGGCTCTCTGTTCAGCAGGAGCCTGCTTTCCTTCCTCTCTCTCTGCCTGCCTCTCTGCCTACTTTGAATCTCTGTCTGTCAAGTAAATAAAAAAAAAAAAAAAAAAAAAAAAAAAAAAGAATATGTACTCAGATTAAGTACACAGATAGCTGAAGGTATGGAAATATTTTTGTATCCAGCATGGAAGCTCCCCTCTTATGTAGCCAAACAGCACAAATATATAGGTTAATAATAATCCAACCTAACAGTAGTTACAGTTGCGGAAGTCTCCGGCCAAAATCTCACTACCCGCTCCTGATCACCAAACCTTCTGCCAGCGTGTGTGTGTGCAAGCTCACGTGCCACACACACAGTCCCAGATGCCTCGAGAAAAAGATACCTGGGCCGCTGGTCCACTCCTACCTGGGCAGGAGCCTCTGAACATCACTGCCCAGTTTTCCTGCGCTCTCCAGTGGCAAAACTGAAAAATGCAAGTCACCAAACCACAAAGCAACAAGCAGTTTCCAAGACTATTTTTGGTCAAACCACTCTAACAGCAGCTAACATTTGCCGTTCTGTTTGGCTAGCAGCCTTTTCTTCTACCTCCTTTGGTCACTGTCAATATTCTGTAACTTCTAGTGTACCATTCACATGCTGCTTGGCCTTAGATGTTGAACTTGCACTAGTGAGACCCCACCCCCACCACCCACTAAGCTGCAAAGTCAGGTCCCTGTTTATAAGTCCAGCTACCTCACTACTTGTGCTACTATATGGGAGCAATGACCCTGTTTCATTTACCTCTGTATTCCCAGCAACCAGCAACTGCCTCGCAGAGAGAGGATATTCAAATACTTACGTAAAGAAGGAAGGAAGTTAGGAACAGTGTCAAAAGGGGGGCAGGCAAAGGACCCGGCAAATCTGTATATGGCTGCCTGCGACTAGCCGGCTCTAGGAGCATGGACAGTGTATTCACTGGGCCCAGTTTCATCACCTGTAAGATCACCGGACTACAGCCTATGACCTCTAAGACTCTGTGACCTGTACATTCTACTATTTTACTGTCTTATATGAATGATCATCATGCTAGTGAAGGTCACCACAAGAAATACCCACTTTCAATGAAATTCTTAAAAGCAAAGCTTCTACCTCCTCTACTATTTTCACATCTCTGTGGATACCATTTCCCCCCAACTTTATGTTTCAAAATATTTTTAGTTTCACCATAAGTGTAGAAATAGAAATCAGTAATTTAGAACTTGCATTATCTTCAAATTAGGAATTTCATAAGAATTATGGTAGATTATTTATAGAATTATGGTTAAGAAGTCACTGCAGGAAGTTGTTAGGTAGGAACTAGAACTACCCACAAAAGGAACAAATTCTGACCAACCATTTGCTAGAAATAACATAGGAAACATATGCATGCCAGGACATCATAATGGGGAAGTTTACAGAATAAATATACGTGCAGAAGTCAAGACATGCAAGATTGATCTCAGGTCTGAGTCTTAAGACCGAGATAATGAGAGGCAGCAGAAACCAATCTGCAGAGACTGGGCCTATGGGGATAGTGGAGAAATATGAATTATAACATCTGACAGAGAGCTTAGGACCACCAGGCAAACCCAAGTTAAAGAATTACTAGTGTCAGGGAATCTGGGTGGTTCAGTGCATAAAGCGTCTGCCTTCAGCGCAGGTCATGATCCCAGGGTCCTAGAATGGAGTTTTCTGTCAGGCTCCAAGCTCAGCAGGGAGCCTGTTTCTCCCTCTCCCTCTGCCTCTTTTCTGGCTTATGCTCCCATTCTCTCTCTCAAATAAATAAATAAAATCTTTAAAACAAAACAAAACAAAAACAGAAGAATTACTAGTGTCTGGGAGAAGCCTCCAAAGATTTGAGTGAGACTTTAATTCTTAGTTCCTGACAACTACCAGCGGCAAACTTTTCAGGAGTAGAGCCACGACAGCCTCCTCTTCAATATTCCTGAGGAGGAAAAAGCCACCAGTTCCTTCAAAAATCACTTACACTCTAAACATTCTAAAAATACCTGAATAACATTTCCTCTCAAGACTTGCCAAGTTTGATTTGGGGTTCGTTGTGTTTACCTGAATTGTATGTGGGCAAAGAAAATCTGAGCAAAACTATTTATCTTACTCAACTAGGCAGAGGCACAACTTAGCATTCTTACACTACAATTTCATGGGACCAAAACCCCAATCCATCTATGCTCGCTGTGACAACTGAACCTCATTTCCCAAAACATGGCTGCACATTTTGTTAAAACTTAACTGTGTGAGCCTTTAAGTCAGAAACAACTTAATACAGGGGCACCTGGGTGGCTCAGTCAGTTAAGCATCTGCCTTCGGCTCAGGTCACGATCCTAGGGTCCTGGGATGGAGTCCCGCATTGGGCTCCCTGCTCAACAGAGAATCTGCTTTCCCCTCTCCCCCTGCTCGTGCTCTCTCTAGCTATCTCTCTCTCTCAAGTAAATTAAAACAAACTAATACAATTTCTGTGTTAAGTATGAAAAGCATTTTCTTCTAAAAATTGCATGGTTCTCATTACCGTCATGTTTTCTGACATTACCACATCACAAATGTCACTCACTCACGGACAATGTCTCTTACAATCATCCTTTCCACAAACACTTACTGACCACCTACTATGTGACAGGTACCAACCAGGCCAGATACTGGGATACAAAGGTAGGTAAAAAATATCTATCTGGCTTTGAAATCCTGGCTGTCATGTTATTTAGAAAGACATTGCCAGCTTTCTAAAGCTTGCAGTCTCTCATCTCAGACACAGAAGGCCTTTCCCTGTAATTGTTGTAGTACCTTTAATAGTCCAGATTATATAAGGAAATCCCAATTCTCTTAATCAAGAAATACAAGTGACTGTTCGTGTTTTATAAATCCACTGAGTCAGGGGTTATTCTTCCATTTTGACTTGGGTGATTACCTTAAGTGACTCATAAATACCACAGTAAGGAAAATCTATTATTACCACAACAGCTGTACCTTGTCAGGAATCAGTAAATTTTCTCAAACGTCATCTTGGTTCGGTTTCAATTTTGACTTTTATCTTCTAAGTTCACAAGTTTGAGAATCAGGTAAGATCAAATAAATGGGCACCTAGTGTCCTTTCACACAACTAATGCCCTATCAGTCATCAAATCATTCTTTCATTCATTCATTCATTCATTCATTGTTGAAAATTAATATTTACTGAAAACCTATTGTATTTTATGATCTGGAGACACAAAGAGCCCTACCATCTGGAACTAAATTGCAGCAGAAAAAGAGAGACAATGAGCAATGACAATAAACATAACCAAGTAAGTGTGTATATCAGATGGTAAAAGTGGTGATGGTTCTAAACCAAGTACAGCAGTCAAAAGAGATTAAGAGTGTACAGGATCTGAGGGAAGAGGGAAGGGAGTTCAAGTTCAAATAAAATGACCTGAAAGTCCTCATTGGGAAGATGACATTTAAATAAGCCTTAACTTTTTTTTTTTATTATATTATGTCTGTCACCATATAGTAGTACTTCATTAGTTTTTGATTTGTGTTCCATGAGTCACTGTTTGTGCATAACACCCAGTGCTCCATGCAATACATGCCCTCCTTAATACCCATCACCAAGCTAACCCATCCCCCTACCACCCTCTCCTCTAAAACCCTCAGTGTGTTTCCCAGAGTCCATATTCTCTCATGGTCCGTCTCCCCCTCTGATTACCCCTCTTCATTTTTCCCTTCCTTTTCCTAATATCCTCTATGTTATCCCTTATGTTCCACATATAAGTGAAACCATATAATAATTGTCTTTCTCTACTTGACTTATTTCACTTAGCATAATCCCCTCAGTCCCAACAATGTCAATGCAAATGGTGGGTATTGATCCTTTCTGAAGGCTGATATATTGGGGGATGGGGGGGTTAAATGGGTGATGGTCATTGGAGAGGGTATGTGTTGTATTGAGCACTGGGTATTATATAAGCCTGATGAATCACAGACCTGTACCCCTGAAACAAATAATACATTGTACGTTAGTTTTTAAAAAGTCATTCATCCAATTAAAAAAAAAAAAAAAGAATGAAAATAAATAAATAAATAAATAAATAAATAGGCCTTGAAAGGGATGGAGTTGGACAGGCCGATATCTGGGAGAAATGACATTCAAGATAGAGGCAATAGCCACCACAAAGGCCCTATACCAAGTGTGCCTGGTATATTCAAGTAAGACCAAGGAGGCCACTGTGTCTAGAAGGACAAGACTGAGAGGGGAGAGCATTAAGAGAGAAAGTCAGAGAGGTAACAGAAGAGCTGAGTACTGAAGGACTATGTAAGTCATTTCAAGGACCTTCAGTTTGACTCCTACTAAAATGAAAAGCCCCTAGAGGGATGGATGTTGGAAGAAGAGTAATAGATCTGACTTAGTTTTAAAAGATCCCTATAGCTTTTATACTGGGGGGAAAAAAAGATTTCCAAGACAGAATATTCACCAATTGCTTATTCCCTGAGGCATAAAATATTAATCCCATTCAGAATAGCCAACACTGAAGAATAACAAAGTCAGAGGACTGACATTATTCAACTTCAAGATTCACTACAAAGCTACAGTAATCAAGACAATGTGGTATTGGCAAAAGAACAGAGAAAGAGATCAATGGAAAAGAGTAGAGAGCCTAGAAATAGACCAACACAAATATAGCCAAATGATCTTGACAAAGAAGCAAAGGCAATTCAACAGAGAAAGGATAATCTTTTCAACAAATGGTGCTGGAACAACTGGACATTCACATGTAAAACAAAATGAACCTAGGCACAGGCCTTTCACAGAAATTAACTCAAAATGGATCACAGAGTGAAATATAAATAATATACCTATAAAATTTCTGCAAGATAACACAGGAAAAAATCTAGGCGACCTTGTATTTGATGATGACTTTTTAAATACAATAGCAGTAACAGAATCCTTTGAAGATAAGTGATAAATTGGACTCCACTTAAATTTAAAACTTCTGCTCAGGAAATGAAAACACGAACCAGAGATTGAGAGAAAATACTTGCAGAACACAGATCTGAAAAAAGGACTACTATCCAAACTATACAAAGAACACATAAAACTCAGCAATAAGGAAACAACCTAACTGAAAGTGGGCAAAAGATCTGAACAGACACCTCATCAAAGAAGAATAACAAAAGGCAGCTAAGCATATGAAAAGATGTTCCACATCGCATGTCATTAGGGAGCTTCACAGTGAAAACAACAATGATGCCTAAATGGCTAAAATCCAAAACAACTGACAACATCAAATGCTGACAAGGATGTGGAGCAACAGAAACCCTCATTCATTGCCGAGAGACATGCAAAATAGTAAAGCCACTCTGGAAGTCAGTTGAGCAGTTTCTTACAAAGCTAAACACAGACTTGCCATCCAATCCATTAACACCCTCATAGATGGTTTACTCAAATGAGCTGAAAACTTCTGTCCACACAGCAAACTGCAAATGGATGTTTATAGCAGCTTTTACTCATAATTGACAAAAATGGGAGGCAACTAAGATTGCAACTAAAGTACTAGGATGTACTTTAATAGATGAAGGAATGAACAATTCATACAATGGAATATTCAGCAATAATAAAAAATGGGTTAAGAGGGTATAAATTCATTTTTTAATTTTTTAAATGTTAACAAAATATTAAGAAAAACAAAATATGAGCTAGTAAGACATAAAAAGATATGGAGGAAACTTAATGACATACTGCTAAGCAAAAAAGCTAGTCTGAAAAGGCTATATATACTGTATGATTCCAAGTATGAGACACTTTGGAAAAGGCAAAACTGCAGTGACAGAAAAAGATCAGTAGTTTTTAGGAGGCATAGAGAAGGGAGGAAGAGAGGGATAATCAAGTGGATCAGAGTATTTTTAGAGCAGTGAAGTTCATCTGTATGATACTGTAAAGGCAGTTATTAAACATTACGCATTTGTCAAAAACCAAAGAACTGTACAATACCCCATGCACAACTGTAGAACAACACTAGAGTTTAACTATGGGTTTTAGTTAATAATAATGTATCAATATTGGTTCATCAATTATAATCAATGTAGCACACTAAGGCAAAATGTTAATTTAACAAGAAGAGAAACTATGAGAGAGGAGGGGTATATGGGAACTCTTTGTACTTTATGCCCAATAGTTTGTAAACTTAAAACTGTTCTAAAAGTCTATTCATAAGAAATGTTTTCCTATCCTCAAAGTCCTTATTGTCATTACTTTATTGCACATATTCCTGACCACTTCCAAAATAGAGTTAAGATGACACATAGAAAATGAAAAGTATGAGTAGAAATAAAATATCAAAAACTATGTGTAAGAAAAACAATACAACTATACCAAAAACTTAAGCTAGAGTTACTTTCAATATTCCTTTGAAAAGTAACTCTAGCTTAAGTTTTTGGTATAGTTGTAATCTTCTCCATCAATATCCATTATATTCTCTCACTGCCTCATGAATCTGCCCTTTACACAGCACCTACCCCAATCATAATTTACAGATATCATCTTCTCAGTGTCTGCCCTCATATGAGATTCCTCAAAAGCTGATAAAGAAGGTGAGAAATGCAACAGTAACCAGGCAGCTATAAATTTGATAAAGAAACTGAGGGTCAGAGAAGTTAAATGAAAGGTCCCAGCTTAAAAGTGACATAGCCAGGATTTCAAAACCTGACTGTCTGACTTCAAGGCCTCATGTTCTTGTCACTACACCATAAATTACGATATATTTTTTGTACTGTACATTATCGTCAGGCTGTCAAATGTAGTGATTCAATAATATAATTCAGTGGTTCAGCTGGAAATCTGCCTAACTTACTCAAAAAGATCACAATTGCTCCTAATTGCAAACCCTGTTTAGAGATTAAAACCCAGAGTGAGAGCTCTATTTCATTCTACACATGTGCCCAGAGCTGGGGGTTCGGGTCCGCTGCTCATAGAACATAACTCTGCCATGCTCACTTTGAGTCCTGCAAAGTAATAAGGGTTTCAAAAGATGAACTAAACTCTTCCCCAGACTTGTTTTTGCTACACCCTTAACATGTGACTCACAATAAAACCTGCTGCCTTTACAAATGTAAAAAAATACCACCCAGGAAACTAAATTATCAAGGCGTAAGGTAGGAGTTGGAGGGAAAAAAAAGTTCTATTTATAAAAATATCTCTTCTGGACAATTTATACACAGGTCTTACAGCTACCACATCCTAAAATAGCTTATCATTTAAAATAACTCTGACCATACAATTATCAGGAGATATCTTAACTACATTCCTGTTGGATAATAGAAACTGTCCAAAGGGGAAAAGAATTATAAACATTACCTAAGAAAACTGGGTATTAACTTCAGAAGTTCATAAATTCTTTTACACAGGGCCCCCAATTTAGGCTAATGCTAATCCTCACATTGGTATGTGACTAAAATTGTCTGCAAAGAGCAGTTGTCCAACTGACATTCTGGCTCTGTCTGTAATGTAATAGCTAAAGAATGTGGTGTCATTTAAGGAGACACTATAATTTTCTGTATTGAATTAGAGTATTAAAATGTTTCTAAAGCATTAAACAATAAAAATTTATTACTTCTAACAATTCTAAATGCACAAATAATCACAAAACAAGCACAAAAACATGGATCAAAACAGTCAGGTATATGTTTTGGTTTTGAGTACTTATGGGCAAAATGCTAAGATTCCATTTTCCTACCCCCAAAATTAGAAATATCTGCATACTATTTTCCATGAACACAAACTGCAGATACCAATCACACCTACAGGACAAAACTGCAACAAGTAAATAGGAGTCATTAATAGTTTGGATCACAGGTCCCTTTAAGAACCTGGTAATATGGCAATACACAGACCTGTACCCCTGAGGCTAATGATACATTATACATTAATTTAAAAATTTTTAAATTAAAAAAAAAAAAGAACCTGATAATACCCGTGGAATTTCTTCCAAATGCACACAGTACGTGTATATGAAGGCAAAATTTTACCTACAAATGTAGGGAGTACCTAACTTTCAACCTCAGTTTAAAAACTTCTAACACGGAGAAAAATCCCACTGCAAGATTGCTAGACTTGCACAATGGCTTGTGAGACACTGGGATAGTGACTTCTATGCAAAGTGCTAATACTGCAGTAAGAAAAGAAAACATTCATAGTGCTGCCAACAAAATTCACTCTGCAAGAGAAACCACCATGAAAATAGTGAAGACTTACACCCTACCCTGTGGGGCCCAGGCTGTTTTAAATGTTAAGACTCAGTAACACGAAGAAAGCTAACCTACCAAAATCTCAATTTTTAAAGTAGGCATAATTTTAGACTTTCTAAAGAGAATTTGTTACATAAGCCTTTATCATTTGGTAAAAACAAATGTCAAAGTTATGCAATAAAAAATACAGAGCAGGGGCACCCAGGTGGCTCAGTAAGTTAAGCCTCCACTCTCAACTTTGGCTGAGGTCACGATCTCAGGATCCTGAGATCAAGCCCCCTGTCAGGCTCCAAATTCAGCGGGGAGTCTGCAGGATATTCTCTCTCTCCTCTCTCCCTCTGCCCCACCCCTGCACTCTCTCTCTAAATAAATAAATCTTTAAGAAAAATACAGAGCAAATTTTTCTTTTTTTTTTAAGATTTTATTTATTTATTTGACACACAGAGAGAGAAATCACAAGTAGGCAGAGAGGCAGGCAGAGAGAGAGGGGGAAGCAGGCTTTCTGCCGAGCAGAAAGCCCCATGCGGGACTCGATCCCAGGACCCTGAGATCATGACCTGAGTCGAAGGCAGAGGCCCAACCCACTGAGCTACCCTGGCGCCCCCAGAGCAAATTTTCAATAGAACATCTGAATTATTTCATGTGATAGAAAATAAGAATAAAAAATACATAAGTTAATTATTAGCTGAACCAGGAGAAGAAGTTTCTGACATTTTTACTGCAGTGATACTCTCTGTAGTACAGAAGTATAGGGCAGGAGCCTGAGCGGCAGAAATAGTACTCCAGTACTCCATGAGGAGTCGAGTATCTTCAACCCATTCCTTGAACTGCAACTGATTAGCCATGGGACTCTGATCAAGGCATTACCTTTGAACATCTCATTTTTTTAGGAGAAAACTGTAAAATTAAGGGAACGAACTATATGGTCTTTAACAATCTTAATTATACTTGATTATATATACTCTGAATTTATAAGTCTATTCAAAGTAAACAATGAGTCAGGGCCAATTAGGACAGAAGCAATTACAGTTATAGGCTGCCCTAAAATAACATTTCATGTATGAAGTAGGTCCCTCAGAAAGGCTGGCCCACAGTTAGGTCCCTCAGAGCCACTGTGGTAACCAGCCTCCAGGATGCCCCCTGATAATCCACACCTTCTGTTATTCACACCCTTATGTATCTCGTCTGTACAAAGATGCAAGGATGTATCTCCCTGTACCAGCATTATCTGTGTGACCAAATGCATATGGCAGAAACAATATGTCATTTCCAAGACTGGTCATAAACAAGGGAGTCTTCCTCTTGGGTGCCCACGCTCTCCCCCTTGCTCTTAGATCTCTGGCTCTGAGGAAAACAAGCAGCCATGTTGTGAGCATGTTGTGGCTTCTGGCCAAAAGCAAGCAAAGAACAGAAGCCAAAAAGGGCGTGCATGTGAGAGCCTAGAAGCAGATTCTCTCCGGCCCCTATTGAGCCTTGAGATGACTACAACAGCTTGTCTGCCACCTGCTGGGAGACCCTGGGCCAGAAACACCCAGCAAAGCCATTCCTCGATTCCTGACCTCAGGAATTATGTGACAGTAACATTTGTTGTTTTAAACTACTAGGTTTTGGGGTAAACTGCTCTAGAGCTACAGAAAACTACTATAGTATTCTTTTATTTTTTGAGCCTCCTAGCCCTTATATGTGATGGGTCACCATTTATTTATTCTTCTTTCACCCTTTTATATAATCAACCCCCATACATTTACTTTTCTCTCTCTTCTACAACCACCCAGATGTGGATCCCTTATATCTTACTATTACAAACACCATAAAAGCCTATACACCTATACCTATACACTATATATATATATATAGTGTGTATATATAAACATATATATGTATATACACACACACTATACACTAAAATCTATACACTAATGCCTACGGTTTATACACCTCTGAATCAGGGATCCCACATTTCAATATAAACAAGAGACATTCAGACAATGTCAATGAAATAGAGTGGACCAATTATGAGGTAATAGAGATGTGGGAAATAGTGGATGTTAGGATGTATGAGTCTTCTCAAGGAGGCAGTCTTCCACTCAGCTCCTGCCAACCATTGCCATTTGAGGATGTGGGCCCAGTGTTACAAAATGGCCTCTTTTTCATGAGAGGCCTAAACTCTGGATTTTTAAGTGAAATTTCCCAATTCTGAAATAGTGATTTAAAAATTTTACTATAGTACATGGGTTAAAACATACCTATAATCTGGATTCAGCTTGTGAACCACCAATTTCCAACTTCTACTCTAAATTTACCTCTCTAGAATTTCTCTTTGATCTTGGTTCCCCTGCTCAAAACCTCCAATGGACACCCATTTGGTTGAGACCAAACTATTTAACCTGGCATTTACATACCTCTTCAATAAGACGGCCACCTACCTTTCCAGCCTTTTGGCTCTATTAAAATACTCTATGACAATGACTAGCCTAGCCAATACCCTCAGGAAAAGCCTTGGATGTCCCACTCATGATATTCCAGTCAACTGCCCCATCCACACTTTATGCATATCATAAAATCAAACCAAACGTCACTTCCTCTGGTGAAGCTGCTCTTATTGCTATGCCATCCTCTGAAGTCCTGCAACAAGGAACTCTCAAAATATCCATTTACTTGTTAGTTACATTTACTATGATTGAGAATATTTATTTAAACTTGATGTATTTACTTAGCTTTCCAACATTTATACTGCCCACTAACTATTCTGTAATGCTCTGACATACCCTGAATTCAGCTAACTCAAAAACTGTATGTAACACCAGGAAGCCATCATTTACTGTACTCTGTTCTCAAGATCAGGCAAAGGTGAGATTTAATCCCTGACTTCAAGGAGTTTACAGATTCTTGGGAAAGCAAGGCGCAAACAGTTTCCATTGTACAGTGTGATAAGCAATGAGTGAAAAAAGAAGCAATAGTAACTGAGCTGTTCCACAAAGGACAGAAAGAACTACAGGGACTAGGTTATATCTGAGCCAGACTAGGAAGACTAAGTGGTTCGCCAGAATGAAGAACCTCTCTCAACCCTCTTTAACCAAGAAGGGTCCTCTAAATGACTCTGGTCGTCACTGGAACCATGCATAACAGCATTCACCACCAACATAATCTGAAACTGCTTTGTTTATTTAACCATACATGTCTCACCTCAAAGTAGAAGTGTGGCCATCATAATTATACACAGAATGGGTGCCCATTAGTATTTCATTTATGAACTGAAAACAGGGATAAAGCTTTGTAAGATATGTTTCCAAAATAGCTGCATTACTCTTAAAAACAGATGACAATGGCGCAGTCAGTTAAGTGTCCAGCTCCTGGTTTTGGCTCAGGTCATGATCCTGGGGTCATGAGACTGGACCCCATGTCAGGTTCTACACTCAGTGCAGAGTCTGCTTGAGATTCTCTCTCCCTCTTTCTCTGCCCCTGCACTCCCTTCTCTAAAATAAACAAATAAATCTTTTTAAAAAAATAGATGACAAAATATTTCAAAGGACCAGTGCTCAGATCTTGGCCTCTAATACCAGTCTCTGATCAAAGGAACCAAGGCTCTTTGGAGAAATGGCTGATTCTAGGGCTGGGGAAAGGAACATGCAAAAGGAGCCTGGAACATTGTGTAATGTCAGAAGAGTAAGGAAGTGTTCAAAAAAGCAAGGCGGGAGTGGGGGGCATGTCAAAGACTCACAGGAACCAATCTGAAAGAGCTCCTAATGGCCAGTGCTGGAATAACTGGAACAACAAAACAAATAACATAGTATCGGATTATAACCCAACGTATAAACTAAATATCCCCAAGTCTATACTAATATAAATGACTGAAGGAATAAAAGATAAATGGGGGAGAAGAGACAAACTTCCTGCACAGAAGTACCCCAAACAATTGATGTAGATACTCCCCTCTCCAGGATGTTAAGCTTAACTCATCATCCCGTGGGTATGGGCTGCACTTAGTAACTTGCTTCCAATGAACAGAGTATGGAAAGATGAAGGAAGGAAGAAACCTGGCAAACACAACCTCAGTGAGGTACTCAAGGTTAACACACAGTAAACCACGTTGAAAGTGTGTGCCCTTGAGATGATGGGTTAAGAATGGCCCTTCACCTCTCTGGTCCTTTTTGCAAAAACCTATAATTCCAGTCTGACTATGTGAAAGACATCAGACAAACCCAAACTGAAGGATATTCTACAAAATACCCAAACAGCATTCCTCCAACTGTCAAGGTCATCAAAAACACATAAAAACCAAAGGAAACTAATGAAACAAGACAACTAATTGTACTGTGTTATCCTGGATGGGATCCTGGAATGGAAAAAAAGATATTAAGGAAAAACTAATGAAATCCAAGTCAAATATGGAGTTTAATTAAAGGTACTATGTACCACTGTCAATTAGCTGTGCAAATGTATATACTAAAGTAAGAAGTTAACAACAGAGAAGACTGGGCACAAGGTATTCAGGAACTATTTATACTATCTTGCAACTTTCCTACAAATTAAAAACTTTTTAAAAGTTCAATTAAAATTCTTAAAAATTTCAAGGGGGTTCCATATTTTGAAAAATGTTCTTAGTAAAAACAAGATGACTCTGGACCTAAGCTTTATGCTAAAAACATTTTTTAAACAGACAGGTACTATACCAAAATTATTCGTTTTTATTTTTTAGATCTTAAAAAAAAATTCCTGCTCACCAAAACTCCCTTATCACATCTAGAGATTTTATTGGGTATAGCATTACAAAACAAACTGTGTACTTAAAAGCCACAGTCAGATCAAGACTTGAAGGTCTTCTACAATCCAAGGAGAAAGTGCGTTTGAGGAAACAGACAGCTTGATTTGAAATTTTAATAATCAGAGTAGTATAGTACATATACAAATACTGTTTGGGCACCTCAGCAGAGCTCATTAGGCCTTACAAATTAATTTACTAGAAATTAAGAATGAATATTACTCATCTCTATGCCAAGACGAAATCACCTATCTTTATTGCTGACTGTTCTTTACTTAGTAGTGGTTCCTAACACTTAACTTGAACTAACCCTGGTTTCTCTATGCAAATAAAAAATGTCATGTAATTAAACTCAGAAACACAAGGAAGGACAAAGACATAAAAGACATTTATGTCTTAAGGAGATCCAACAAATCAAAAGCCCTGCTCCCTGACTAAACTCCCAAGCAATTGAGAAATGAGATAAAATGGATAAAAGAGGTAAGTTTTAAGAGAAATAATTTAGATTGATGGATAAGATAGGAGAAGTAAGAAAGCAAATAAAAGACCAAAATGTCACTTTTATTACTAGTAAAACCTAAATTGGAGAACATTACTTACTACAAACAAGGAGGTAATGTCCAAATAATGAGCCCCATAATTAAACAGACTTGCATCCCAGTCACGGGTAGATGGTACCCTGGAGATGGGGCAGTGTTTCCCTACAAAACTTAAAACATGGTGCCATGGGCTAAGCCACCGGCAGCTTGTTCATAGGAGACAGAGGAAGAAGTAGTTGGCTGCATATGCCTGCTTTCTCTTTTCAAACTCACCAATCAGATTAAATCACTTCTACTCCCCTGAAAAGGTACAAGAAGGCATAGGTTCCTCACTAAGGGAATCTCTATCACAGAAATAATAAGCATTCCCCTCACACACAAGAAAGAGTGAAATAACCAAAGTTTATTTAGTTGCATCATATTAGGTATTATAAAAAATACTAAAAAATGCAAAAGAAAACTTAACAAAATTTAAATATGCATATTTCTTGACTTCGTTATTCCATTGTTGTACATTTATTCTATGTATGTACAAGCACAAAGCTTGAGTAAATCTAGGAAGTACTTGAATTTCAAGGAATTGGATTCCAAGGAACTTATCTCTGCCTCCCTTATGCAACACCAAGAATTATGAACACAAAAATAAAACAAAATTGTCCAGGGCAGTATCACTGTGCAGAGAATTGAGGCAGGAACATAACAAAAGGATTATAGATCTGAGAGCCTGCTGAAGCCCAAAGTCTTCCTTATTTTTTATTTTGTTCTTAACTTAATATTCTTACACTCAAAAGAAGCCAAGTAGTATGAGCCCTTCATCTATCTATATTCCCAAATCAACATTATCATTCTAGAACGCTACCACTGTATTATAGCTGACTCTGAAAAATCACCTTCTCATCCTTGGCACCCATCTCAGAAACTGTCATACATGAGTTAAAGTAGGTAAGTATGTGTGGATGTAAATTAATTTTGTAAAAACAAAACAAAACGAAACAAGAGCCTGCTTCCAGGACATGATCCATTCTCCTACCTCAAAAACTTCGATTGCAACAAGATGTAGCCTTTATAACTTTCATGTTCACCCCATTTTTTCCTCTAAGACTTAGATTGTGACAAGATATAGCCTTTATAACTTTCATGTTCACCCCATTTTTTAAAGATCCCTTACATTTCATAAATGCATGCTTTCCCTACTAGCAGATAGGAAATCTGATGTCAAAATTTAACACCAATCTCGGCTGATCTTCTTGCAGTATTTAAGTTCCTGATCCATCCATAACAAGAGCCAAAGACCTACTTGCTGATTTCTATCTGTTTATCACCAAGTTCCTGATTATTCCTCCCCTTAATATCAAGCTTCCAGCATTCCAGTCCTATACATTTTTAACCCAAGATGTACCCACGAATAATGAAGTATCCCATGCACTGACAGCAAAGGTCCATCAATAATGGGACAGAAAATCATTCATTCCTTGAAGGTGGGCCATGTGTTGGCCTTTTTAACATTTCTATACTAGCGGATTAGACAGCAATTGCCATAACCACAGAAGACTGAGAAAATGGGTTCAGAACCATTTTATGGACATCAGAATATTCACAAGAAAATAGCCTAAATTCTTAACACCAAGGTTGGAGATACTCCTGATTATTAGGAATCTTGCACTTCCTATGATCTTAGCCTACTACAATGGGAAATTAGTTCTCTGGAAAAGCAGAATCTAAACTGATCACTAGGCCGAGTGCAATTTCCCTGAAACCATGATTTGCTGCATAGTGTAAAAAAAAAAAAATCTACTAATTTGTAGATTTTTATTTCTTGAAACACTGAGTTTTGAATTACAAAATGCCATTACAGACTTAACAAAGAAAGTAGCAGCAACACTTATCGCTTTACAGTGTTCCCATGTGCCAGGCAGTATTCCAAGCAATCCACATGTAAAACTCATTTCATCTCACAGTAACTCTATGAAGTAGGTACAATTACTCCTCCCATTTTATAAATGAGGGACGCGAGGCACCAAGACCTTTAAGCTACCAGAGTATGAGACAGTAAAAGGGACCCTGCGTCTGGGCATATATCCTAAAACTTGCCTAAAGTAAATGCACCTGGAACAAACAACATTCTGTTGATAAAAATTAAGTATGTGCCCACTTACTATCATCTTTGCTTTTATTTCAGATGAGTAAAGTGATGCTCAGCGAGATATAGTAACTTACCCAAGGCCACTTAAACCAAGACTTGACTTGGAAGTACAAGATCTCTAAAACAAACTAGACTAAATATTTTGCATTCCTAGACACTGGAGAAATGATACAAAATAGCTTGAGGTATTTTATGAACAGAAGTACTTCATTACCTAAGATAGGCTGCAATTCTCATGAGGGTTAGCATGGAAAAATATGAAACACTGTAACACACACCACAAAAGGTAAAATTAGACTTCCAACATTTTGGAATTAAAACCAAAGCTTACAAAGAAAAATACTAACTCCTGATGGATTTTTTTTTTTTTTGGTCATCATATTTGGGGACTATTAATGACTCAATGAGTGCTAGACTTTGCTTAAAAAAAAAGAAGCATGGCTATTAAGAGATTCTAACTTATAACAGTGTAATAACTCTCTGTACTAGTGAGTACTATAATGTTAAGTTGACAAAATGGGTATTGGGAAAGAAAAAAGAAACAACTTTCACGAAATAAACACTCTTAAAAATCAGACTCTATGGGCCCCTGGGTGGTTCAGTGGGTTAAAGCCTCTACCTTCAGCTCAGGTCATGATCCCAGGTTCCTGGGATTGAGCCCCACATGGGGCTCTCTGCTTAGCAGGGAGCCTGCTTCCCCCCTCTCTCTGTCTGCCTCTCTGCCTACTTGTGATCTCTGTCTGTCAAATAAATAAATAAAATCTTTTTTAAAAAATCAGAGTCTAAACACTTAAATTTAATTTTGACAGTTACAAAGAAAAATGCTCTATTAAATTCTTCTCATCAAATATTTTAAGAAGCAAAAGCATATGAAATAATTGTATAAGATACACTATTTTTTGTTACCCAGCTTTTGAAAAAAGGATTGAGATTATTTTCACAGTCAAGAGAAACCCTGTGTTATAGTGACAATGGAACAATAGGCAGAGTTAAGATATTTGAGTTCTGTCATTTCTACATGTAATCTATATTTTTTCAAGTATTAACAGAGTCAAGGTATTTTTAAATGTCAAGATACATTTTTGCAATGCTCTGTTCCAATGAAATTATGGATCCACCATAAACTATTTAACCAATCTCCCAATATTAAACAATTACGACTGCTTCCAACTCTTTATTATTATAAATAATGCTATAAGCAATATCCTTGTTAGCCCTTTGTATATGATTATTTTTCCCTTATAACACATTCTTAAAAGTGAAATTTCAGTCAACATGAATACATACATTGTCTTCCAAAAAGGCTGTGTCATTTTTATATTAGCAGAAATACTGTTTGAAATAGTATAATATGAAATACATTTAAATCTAATTTTAAGAATTTTTATTTTATAACCATACATATATAGAATGTATATATCTGTGTGTGTGTGTATACATACACATACACACACATACACACAGCACACATATACACTCCTATTATATAAACAGTATCTGTTAAAATACTGTGCTTATTTTATTTATTTTTACTGTGGTAGAAAACTGTATAACATAAAATTTGCCATCTTAACCATTTTTAAGTATAAGTTCATTAGTATTAAGTATATTCCCATTTTTGCACAACCAACCTCCAGAACGTTTTCATCTTGCAAAACTGAAATTCTGTACCCATTAAACAACTCTTCTGTTCCTGCCCCCACCCACCCGTAATAACTCGCCAGCCCTGGCAACCACCATCCTATTTTCTATTCCTGTGAATTTGACTAATCTAGATACCACATGTAAGTGGAATCATACAGGATTTGTCTTTTTGTGACTGGTTTACTTCACTTAATATCATGTCCTCAAGATCCACCTAGGTTGCGGCATGTGTCAGAATTTCCTACCTTTTTAAGAGTGAGTAATATTCTTTAGCATGTACAGACCACGTTTTGTTTATTCACTCACCCATGAATGGACGTCTGGGCTGCTTCCACCTCTTGGCTATTATGACTAGTGCCACTATGTAAATTACTGTGCCTATCTACAAATATTTATAAACATGGTAAAACCCTATATCAGGAGTCCTTGACACAAAGAATTCCAATGATTTCATTAAGAAGAGAGGATAATTCCACTTTATATGGCTTACAAAGATCACACTGTGGGGGCAGAGGGTGAGGGAAGGTGTTGAGACAGGAAAGTCTACCCCTTCCACCTCGCAGCCCCCAGAGCTCTCATATTGAGCATGGAATCACTTAGTCACTACCGGGAACAGGAACTCTTCTTTGCCTGAGCTCCAGAGGTATCAGGCTCCAGCCTCCACCAGATAGAGTTCTAGCAGTCCAACTCCAGCAAGAAATACTCCCTCACTTCTCTGTATGCACAGGCTGCTCCGTGGGTGTTCAGATCACACTTCTTAGAGACTGTCCTTCTGTTATTCTTCCTTGGCCATACTCTCACTAACTAACACTGGAATCCATTATTTCTCTAGAGCTGGTATTTCTGATTTGCCAGAAAGTTTTTAAAAAATTTTGTCCAATCCTCTAAAATTTCTCACTTATAGTTACTGTCAAAAATGGCAGAGGGGCACCTGGTGGCTCAGTGGTTTAAAGCCTCTGCCTTTGGCTCCGGTCATGATCCCAGGTTCCTGGGATCGAGCCCCACATCGGGCTCTCTGCTCAGCGGGGAGCCTGCTTCCTCCTCTCTCTCTGCCTGACTCTCTGCCTACTTGTGATCTCTGTCTGTCAGATAAATAAATTTTTTTTAAAAAATGGCAGATATTAGGTGCAATGATGCCCATTTTACAAAAGAGAAAACTGAGGCTCAGAATGCATTAGTCATTTACCCAATGTCACAAAATATAAATGAGCCATGCCAAATTTGGGACTTAAGTCTGTAAAATTTAAAGCTTATATTCTCTTCACTATTTTATGCTACACTTTACAAATTCTCTTGGTAATTCTGTCACTAACACCTATTGCAAATAAAAACCACTATTCTTCTCAGAACATCAGGTTTACACACTTTGGGCACTTTCTCATTCAGAAATCTATAGACAACACATGCCTTCTTCCTCCTTTTGGGTTCCCTCTAAGAATACATCATCAGTAACTAAATATATCTGCCCTATGTTTGACTTTCATTTGTTCAGAAAGAAATTACAGTGTGCTAGTTAGCAAGCTGGAAAAAAAACACGTTTCATTACCTTATTTTCTAAATTACTCATGAGCTTTAAACACAGCATGAACCACACTTCTGGGTGAAGGAATCTGTAACTTAAATAAATAAATAAATAAATAAATAGAAATAGGTTTGTCGTAGGCCAGAAAACCTAAAAGCACCCAGTGAATACAAAGACCAACTAAAAGAAAGCAGCCAGACGCTTTCAACAAAAGAAATGCCCATTTCCCTGCCCTTGGCCAACAGTACCAAAGGTACTTTGATCAGAAGCTGCGCAACAGGAATGCTATTTATTAGAGAGCAAATAATCAACCTAACAAATTCTTCCACACTTGGTAAAGTTGAAGGTGAGAGATGAGGAGCAGAGACACCTGGAGTTACAAAGAAAAACCAATCAATGCCAAGAGAGCAGGTGGACAGAAGTAGCAAATGCCAAAAGTTGCCTTAGATCCAAGGCCACAATGTATCTTTGTACTAAATCCTTTATCCTTTTATCCTATTACAGCAGCCTGAGTGAAGTCTCTCTACCCTGAAACATAGTAAGACTGGTAAGAATAAGGTGCAGACACTGAAGCACTGTTTCATATATATCATAGGAGAGAGCAATTAAGGGAAACATATGAGTGTTGCTGGGACAGAGAGAGAATGGGAGAGGACAAAGAGCCCCATGGTAGCAGATTTGAATAATGAATATCAGTAATAAACTTGTGATTTTTAAAATAGATATCTATTTCCTAGCTATTTCTTTTACAAGGACCCAGAAACAGATAAAACCAGGTAGCAGTAAGCACATCTAGTGTCCAGATCTTGATTTTGAAATACAAAGCCCCGCTGAAATAAACTAGGACTCCTTAGAGAAAAAACTGATTCTAGATCTGGAGCAGGGAGAGCACAAAGTGAGCTTGAAACATCTTGTCATTCAGAAAGCAAAGAAATGCTTAAAGATTAGTAAGAACATAGTAAAGAGACACAGAAGCCAGCTTCAAGGAGCTCCCACTAGCCGAACTTTGGACAATTTAAACATCAAAAGAAGAGCAATGAATTCTAACACACTGAACAAAAAAAGAATCCATGAGTCAACAGTAAATTTTAAAAAAGAAAACCGGGAGTTGCGGGGGTGAAAGAAAGCTATTCTTTACAGAAGAATGCCAGCTAATAAATGGGGGGGGGGGGGGGGGGGTGATCACCAGATTTACTATTAAATAACTGAATCAGGCAAGGGTCAAGGATCCTAATCACTAAGTAAAAAGCTATTGGGGAAGAGGATATGCATTAATTACTCACAGATAATGCATTTATTACAAGAGAGAAAAGTACCCAAAAAAGGTACTTCTGCCATGGAGAGATCTAGCAGATACCACTGTAATTAAGTGGTCAGATTTACCACCATTAATGAGATACACTGGCATGTGCCTCCTGATATAATGCAATAAGAAATACACATTATCACATCTGTAGCTTTTTTATCAAAAATGTTTAACCTGAATCCAATCATGAGGAAATGGTAAGAAAAATCCAGATTGTGAGACATCCTACCAAAAAAACTGGTAAGCAAGGGGCTTTTCCAGAATAAATGAGACTAAAGATATATACTAACCATGGAACACATGATCCTTATTTGGATGCTGGGACTTCTAGGGAGTGGAAGAAAATGGAGGCTAAAGGTCGGAGAAACCCAGGGAATAACATTATAGGTAAGTTTCTTAGGGATGAAAATGGTATCACGATTATGTAAGAGAATGTCCTTATTCTGAGGACATATGTAATTATTTGGAGACAAAGTAACATGATGCACAAACTTAATTTTTAATGGTTCAGTTAAAATAAAAAATAAAGAGCACCAAAATGTTAGCGACTAGTGAAACTGGTGAAGGGTACAAACAGTATCCATTCCATCAATTTTTTCTATAGATGCAAAGTTTTTCAAAAATAAAACAATAGAGGGAAAGCAACGCAGCTGCAAAGAATTCTAACAACCAAAAGAGGTTCCGACATAGAACACTGTGCTTTGAAGAGGAGAAAAATATTTACAAAAAGAAAAAGAAAGTTTCTGGTTAGTGTAACATTAAAAATCTGGCTTATTCTCATTTCAGCAAATACATCCTAATTTCAGATGAGCTTTCTAAATTTAAATTTAAATAATGGATATGCAGTGAAGAATGTACACACTGTCCCTGATATATAAGTAACCATAAGTAATACTGAGTAAAATTTTAAAAACCCATTATTTTGGGGGCGCCTGGGTGGCTCAGTGGGTTAAGCCTCTGCCTTCGGCTCAGGTCATGATCTCAGGGTCCTGGGATCAAGCCCCGCATCGGGCTCTCTGCTCGGCGGTGAGCCTGCTTCCCTCCCTCTCTCTATCTCTCGCTTTCTCTGCCTCTCTGCCTACTTGTGATCTTTGTCAAGTAAATAAATAAAATCTTAAAAAAAAAATAAATAAAATAAAATAAAATAAAAACCCATTATTTTTATTAATAGTCCCTTAAGATAACTATTACCAATTCCCTAAAGAATAAAGTCTTAATATGAAACATTACATTATAAAGTTTGTATTTTAAATGTACAATGAAAAAAATCGGTATGAGTTGTAATTTCTAAGTTTTCTTTGTGACATCTGGTTGAGGTACACATGATATTGAGAAAAGAGAATGCTTAAATGTTAATATAGTCACTGCCTGATTTAAGGAATAAAATTCAAGCTCTTTTGGTTGTAACCAACACAGTGTTCTTAAGGTTTCTAAACTAAACATTTTATTTTAATACAGGCTGTCAACCTGCGTTGCAGCAGAAGACTTTAAATAACTTTTCCAAACTTAACTTTCAGTCCAACTAATTACAGCATGATCCACCACCAAAGAACACCAAACACGGGCTATTGCCAGATCTCTACAGACACTACATATACCAAGGAAGCGGGCTGAAATTCAGAGCTGACTTGCAAGGTGGAACCAAGACAGTCTGAGGCCTTTTACTATCTCTTTATATTTCACTTACAATCACGTTATTTGGTTCTGATTAAATAGATCAAATGGAACAACCTACCTCTACTCTCTCCTAAAAACACATTACACTGACAGTAATTGGAATTGGTTTTAGGATACACCACAAAAACAAAGAGAAAGGAAAAGCAGTGGTAAAAAACCAACATTTGGGAGCTAGAAGGCAAAAGAACTTGTGGTGCCTGACACAACAGAGAGCTGAATCCTAAGCCAGGTGTGAAAAGCTGAGAAGAAACCTGATTCACACCTTGAAACCCCTAAAAACCATACCAGAAATTCATGGTACCAGGCAACTCTGGAAATGAGGGTGGAGATAGGCCTTGAAAGTCAAGGTCTAGGAAGCAGATTTCCCTCCCTCAAATGATCTCCCAACCCCCAAAAGGTGAGGGTTTATTCTCTGGAGAGAGTGAAACAGAGACAGGGTCTCTAATCTGCATGACAAGAGACACAGATAAGACAGGAGGCTAAGTATGAGTTCATATACTAAAAATGAACATCCTCCAACATCTTCTGTCCAGTTCCCTCAGCTGGAGTTGAAAACATTATTCTCAGGACGCCTTGGTGGCTCACTTAAGCGTCTGCCTTCGGCTCACTCAGGTCATGATCCCAGCATCCTGGGTTCAAGCCTTGAGTAAGGCTCCTTGCTCAGCAGGAACCTGCTTCCCCCTCCCCGCTGCTCCCCCTACTTGTACTCTGTGTG
This sequence comes from Mustela nivalis, assembly GCF_964662115.1. Taxonomy (NCBI): domain Eukaryota; kingdom Metazoa; phylum Chordata; class Mammalia; order Carnivora; family Mustelidae; genus Mustela; species Mustela nivalis. The sequence goes on from NC_139024.1 coordinate 101,648,138, forward strand.
TGTGGGTGGGTGTGTTTGTGAGTCAAATAAATTTAAAAATCTTTAAAAAAATTTAAAAAAACAGAACTACCATTTATGATCCAGCAGTCTCACTTCTGGGAAATACCATCATTATCTTGAAGAGATACCTGCACTCCCATGTTCATTGCATCATTATTCACGATAGCCAAGACATGGAAACAACCTAAGTGTCCATCGACAGGCGAATGGATAAAGAAAATGTGGTATGTATTTATGGAATGGAATATTATTTTGCTGTAAAAGGGAAGGAAAGGCCATGTAACAATATGAATGACCTCTGAGAGCATTATGCCAAGTAAAATAAGACAGAGGAAGACAAACACTACATGATCTTACTTATATGTGGAATCTAAAATAACCTAACTCATAGAAACAAGGGGGATAGGGACATACTGGTCAAAAGATTACAAACCTTCAGTTATAAAAGCTAAGTTCTAGGGATCTAATGTACAACACAGGTGCCATACCTAATGCTGTATTGCATACTCAAAGATTGTAAGAGAGTAAATTTTAAATGTCACCTTGAAAAAGAAAGTGCTATGTGAACTGATGGATGTGTTAACTAACCTTATTGTGGTAATCACTTCACAATGTATACGTATATCAAATCATCACACTGTATATATCTTAAATTTACATAAAGAGGTATGTCACCTTCATCTCAATAAAGATGGGGGGAAGCGAATTCTTGGAAAATAAAAATAAAAAAGAAAGATTCAGTGGAAGGACTAGAAGGTCAAACTGAGGAAATCACTTAGAAGCCAAAACTAAAGGAAAAAATTATAGAAAACAGAAGAGACAAGCAGAGAGCCAGCAAACAAAAGAACTTGAGGAAAGGAAATCAAAAACTTCCCCAAATTCCTTTTGCCTCACTGCAAAAGAGAGCAAGGGGTCAGCAGCAGCTCTGCTGGTGCCATACGAGGAACCCTGCGGCCAGGGTTCTTGCTCTTGCCACATCTGCTCAAACTGGCATGGTCTAATCCAGAAATATGGCCTCAAAATGTGCAGCCAGTGTTTCCATCAGAATGTGAAGAACAGAGGCTTCAGTAAGGTGAACTAAGTGAACATCCTTGAATGGGTCATCCAAGAGACCTATCTTAACTGCAGATATCCAAGACACCTACCATAATGCTAACTCATTGTACATAAAATAAAAATACCTCAATTATAAGTGCTTTAGTGTGGAAAAACACACTTCCCAGAATTAAAGGACCTAAATCTTCATATTAATGGGACAAGCGAGTGCGTAGCTTGATGGATGAAGAGTTGCACATCACAGCATAGCATCATGAAATTTAAGTATTTGGAGACAAAAGATCCTGAAACAGCAGTTTTCAACCTTGACTGCATATCTGAACAACCTAGGGAGATTTTCAGAAATACCATGTTTTGGCTCCCCTCCAGACCAACTATTTCAAAATCTCTCATAGTAGGATTTGGCTGAAGTTCCCAGCCGATTCTAAAGATCAACCAGGTTGAGAATCGTTGTCCTAAATTTGCCCAGAAACTAAGGAAAAAGAGAGAGGAGGAGGGAGAATGATTTTGGTTTTTCTTAACAGCAACAGTGAAAGCCCAGAAGACAACAGATCAGCACTTTCAAAATTCTGAAGGAAAATTTATTCTCAATATAGAGATGAGCAATTAGGGGCAGCACTTACTAAAACTTTTCCAGAACACTGAGGTCTTACACAGACAATCTGGGGATGGATTTGTGAGGAGTACCTAGAAAACTAATAAGCAAAGAAGCAAGATAATTATTAACTCCAGAGAATACAAAAAGTTGCACAAAAAGGAAACGTCGTCAGATATACCATGTCTCAGTGGGAAACACAATAATGTGAGCACAGAACATTGATCTATACAAATGAATGACACAACTACAGTGGGGGGGCGGGGTGGTGGTTAGGATAGGGATTATGACATGCCTGATAGTAGAAGAGGATAAAGCAGGCTAAATGCTCACCTTCTACCACACAATACACAAAACAGAAAATCTGTAAGTCAACCGAAAAATAGGTTATTTAATGATGCAATTCAAATACCAAAACAAACAGATAAAAATCTAAAGTGGGTGCAATCTTCTCTGGGTGCAAACAATAGTTGGGGTGGTGGGCATAAATGGTATGGAAGGGACTGCTGTTTTTTGTAATGAGTTTAAAAGAACTATTTCACTTTTAAATTATGCAAATGATTTAAAAATGAATCCAATAAAAAATAAAACTAAATTGTAAAAAAAGCATTCTATAAGTAGCATACATTTTCATCAGTTGTAACAGGAATAGAATATGTCTACAGACAACATATTTTTTAAAGTAACAATATAAACATTTTATTTAGAGACATGTAAGTAACCACCAGAAAAATAAAAGCAAGGCATTCAAGGACAAGGTAATAAAAGAAAAGAGCTCCGGATCTGAAACTATTTATTTATTTTTTTTTTTTAAACATTTTTTTTCTTTTTCTTTTTTTTTTTAAGATTTTATTTATTTATTTGACAGAGAGAGATGACAAGCAGGCAGAGAGGCAGACAGAGAGAGAGGAGGAAGCAGGCTCCCTGCTGAGCAGAGAGCCCGATGCGGGACTCGATCCCAGGACCCTGAGATCATGACCTGAGCCGAAGGCAGCGGCTTAACCCACTGAGCCACCCAGGCGCCCCTGAAACTATTTATTTTTATTACAAATCCTTCTGCTTCATTACAAATCCTATTTGATTTTGTAACCATGCTCATATATTATAATATTTAAATAAAGACTGTTTAAAAACTTACTTAGGGGTGCTTAGTCAGTGAAGCCTCTGCCTTCAACTCAGGTAATGATCTCAGCGTCCTGGGATCAAGCCCTGCATTGGGATCCCTGCTCAGCGGAATAATGATATAAAAGGGCCCTAAAAACTTTGCTTTCTACATTGGGAGTATGTATTTGCTTAATATGTATTATTCACAAGCTAGACAAGGATCACAAATGTTCTCCTCTTACAAAATGTTCAGATAAAAATTAAAACCCTCCTTTTCCCCACAGAACATACAACTTCACCTTTATAATTACATGGAGAAAACAAAGACTCTTGACATGTTCATAAGGGCTTGTATAAAATTTTTTAGAAACTCTTGAGGTAAAAGAACCATAACAATAAGTCAAAAGAAATTACATAAAACTTGCTAAATGTTCTCATCTTAATGGCACATTACATAATAAACCTTAAGGGAGAAACTAAAGCTGATTTCTAATTTCTTAATACTACTTTCATTTCTACTTATTTATTTTTTTCATTAATCCATTATATTTTATCTTTAAGGAATAATCAGAAGACGGGTTTGAAAACTGAGCATTTCAAGTACAATGAATCATGACATATATTAAATGACATAATAAGAAATATATTTAAATTTCAGAATTCTATAACTAATTAGGATTACATTTTCTGATTTCCATGGACAGTGAGCAAAAAAAGGTTCTTAACTTTACGGACTCAAGTACCACTTGCCTTACAACTCTTGGGGGAAAATATTTAAATCAATCTTAAATTTGGTAAGAAGAATAAACTCAGCAAACATCACTTTAACAAATGTAGGCATGTAAGATTTTAATGAGTATTTTTAACAAATATTTTCATTTGGACTTTTAATACCACTAGTTTTTTGACAAACTCAGAACATCCTAGTAACATTCAACCACTGGAAATATACCCAATATTGACACTTTACTGCTAGCTAGACTCTGAGGACCTCAAGACAAAGACTTCTTTTAGGACAAACATGAGCTCATGAGAACATACTAACTTATCTCATATAGCACATTGCTCTACTTTTTAGGAGCAAGACCTTTCCCTTGCTCCACACACATAACACCCATTGATACCCATGGGAGCCTGATGCAGGGAAAGAGCACCATGTGGCTTCTTCTAAAAGGAAAAATTTATGTCTGCTTTTGAATGTTATTTGCCACCTGGCCCCCAGCCAAGCCAATATAAACATCACCATTCATGGAGTACTGGATAATTCCTTGTCTTCAGTGAATTCCAGACTTTTGAAAAGGTCAAAACTCAATTTAAAAAGAGGAAAATCATTATACTTAAGAAAGTCCAAGGCATAGAAAGAATATCAAACAGTACAATACTGACAAATGATCCAAAATACTGTAGCTGGCATGAAAATGTATGCAATAACAGCTGCCATTTTGGGATGTTTATTATGTGCTAAGAACGCAACTACATGCTTTACATCTATCATCCCATTTCATTTCCAAAAAATCCTGTAAGTGGATACTATCCATATTTTGCAGGTAAGGAAAGTAAAACTTAAGTAAACTGGCAGAGCCAAGTTTAAAATGTCACTTTTAAAATTCATCCTACAATCTTATTTAATACTTTGCTTTTCAAAGGAGACTTTTTTAATTAATTATTTTTATTAATATATAATGTATAATTTGCCCCAGGGGTACAGGTGTGTGAATCGTCACACTTACACACTTCACAGCGCTCCCATATCACATATCCTCCCCCAAAGTCCATAACCCAGGCCCCCTACCCCCAGCAGCCCTCGGTTTGTTTGGTGAGATGAAGAGTCTCTTATAGTTTGTCTCCCTCCCGATCCCATCTTGTTTCATTTTTCGAAGGTGGCTTTTTAAAAATTTCCTTAATCTCTGTAATAGGGACACTACTGCTTAATTATAACTTCAGTCTGAAGCGTTCAGGAGTCTGCAAAATATAATAAAGAATATCTAGGAGAGTCTTGGACTGAATCTGAGTGCAAACACCTCTTATTTAAATTCACCACCGCCATTTTCTTTCTAGATAATTATTGCCTACCAACCATCTTCCCGACTACCAGAGGCAGAACTCCCTTTCAACAAGAAAGCCCTAGGAAGAAATTCCTCTCCTATAGCCCCTAATAGGAACCTTACAAGCAGACCAAACTGGCCAGCAAGTCAACACTCATTCTAACAGAGCAAGAGCTCAAATGCTGCTTAACAGTATTCCAAGATGTCACCTTCTTTTTGTTAAAGTTGTAAGACAACTCCTTAGCATGCAGTGCCATGAGAATTTCTGTGATTCATGGGGAATCTGGACAGCACAGATACAATTTCTTTGTAACCCATTCTCCTGAACTGGGGATCATGGTACAAGAAACAAAGGCAAGGTTTTCCCATCAAACAAATGCAAGGAACAAAGGCCAGGTCCATGACCCCATTTCACTGAATCTCCTACAGTACTGAATATCAAACATATGACCAAATGCAGTCTTCAAATTATTACAATTAAGTTGTTTTCTTCACAGCATGAGTCTGAACACATTTAAGTTAGATTTCTTTCATGAAATCAAGCTATCAAGATACAGGCTACACTAATGTATATATAGTGAATTAAGTAGCAAAATATGCCAAGGACTGTAACTACAATTATTTTTTATCTTAAAAATTAAATGGATGGTAATGAGATATAGATCATCTATGACTCCGCAATCTGAAGGATTTAGACAATTTCTAAATTTTCAACACCAGGTTACTACAATTATTTTTTTTAAGATTTTTATTTATTTATTTGACAGAGAGAGAAATCACAAGTAGGCAGAGGTGGGGGTGGGATGCGGGCTCCATGCTGAGCAGAGAGCCCCATGTGGGACTCGATCCCAGGACCCTGAGATCATGACCTGAGCAGAAGGCAGAGGCTTAACCCACTGAGCCACCCAGGCACCCCTGCAATTATTTTTTTGAGAGAGAGAGAGCACGCGTGCATGTGTGTGCGGGTAGTTGAGGGGGGAGGGGCAAGGGAGGGAAAGAATCCCAAGTTTGCCCAGCACAGAGCCCAGTGCAGAGCTCATCCCACATCCCCAAGATCACGACCTGAGCCAAAATCTAGAGTCAGGATACCTGACTGACTGCACTCCCCATCACAATTACTTTTAAGTCCAATTCTGGGAAAATGTGTAATTAAACAAGATGAAAAGTAAATGTTTAGATTTTATTTATTTATTTATAGGCAGAGAGGCAGAGAGAGAGAGGAGGAGGAAGCAGGCTTCCTGCTAAGCAGAGAGCCCGATGCGGGACTCGATCCCAGGACCCTGAGATCATGACCTGAGCCGAAGGCAGCGGCCCAACCCACTGAGCCACCCAGGCGCCCCGAAAAGTAAATGTTTAAAAAAAAAAAAAAACCTTTAAGGTACTTTAAGGTAGTTATGGCTCCAGTTACACAGAGATAAAGGCTTCGGCACCACTGAAATTTTCCCATTAATTTACCAATTTAAGGACAAGATACATGAAATATTATATTGCCTACTGCCCCCCAAAATTCTCAATATCCTGGGGCTTTAAAATATATTATCAGTCTCTTTTGACAATTAAAATTTGAAAAGGTAAAATACTGATTTTTCTAAAATTCCACCGCAATAGTACATTTCTCAAGAAACACAGAAGACATAGTGCCCAAAGGACCACACTTAAGTAGCTCCATTAAACACATTTCACAAAGGAGATGATCATAACTGTATTAAACCAAACTCAGATCCTCCACAGATCTTGTTAGAGCAAGCCTTTTAAACTCACAATAATAATTATCAGTGACTCCCCCCCACAAAAAAAATTATCAGCGATCCCTTACAAATAAAAATACTATTTCCCCATGGCTGATTCATAGAGTAGAATCAGCAACTTTTGCTACTGTATATTTGCATGTGAAAATTAAATTTTGGTTTCTACCTTAATGTGTTCTGTATTTCCTTTTGACTTTTTCTTTGTGCAATATTTTTTCCCAGCAATATTTAATGTTGTTAACTTTTTTCCAAATGTGTGATCCTGAAAATCTTTATTATCTTGGGTTACGCAAAAACTTCTTAAATAGGATATCAAAAGTATGCACCACAAAAGAAAAAAAAAAAGGATAAGCTACACTTCATCAAAATCAAAAAATTTTTCCTCTTCAAAATGGTCTATGTTATCCCCCTTCCATAGATACCATGGCTTCTCCTGCAGCTTTTCTGGTGAAGAATGCACTAGTCCTCCATCCAGCACAAATATCTAATCCATGTGGCAACTGCATTCTTTTCACGAGATATTAAGAAACTGCTGTTCTGGTTTATACATCAGTGTTCCAAGAGTTTATTTACCTGGAACAGGTCAATCTTCCTGAGTGGAGACAAGACTTTAGTCTTTTTATACCTTCGAAAACTAAAACCCAAACCCTGAGCTATAATGACTTCATCCAAGTAACATCCCACTGAATGCTGGGCCACCCACCCAAACTCCGGTAAAGTTTCTTATCTATTTTTTACCTATAACAAGCAGTATTTTTGAAAACCAGCACTCTCTTTAAGAAATTAACTGAACTCTCCCACATTGATTTCTTTCCCCCCAAAGATACAAAAAGTTAACTTCAGCCTCTTGGAATAGTTAACTTTTTTTAATTGTATACAATTTTATTTATTCTTTTTAAGATTTTATTTATTTATTTGAGAGAGAGAGAGAGCATGACAAGGGGAGAGCGGCAGGAGGAGAGGGAGAAGCAGGCTCCCCACTGAGCAGGAAGCCCAAGGCAGGGCTCAATCCCAAAACTCTGAGATCATGACTTTGGCCAAAGGCAGATGCTTAATCAACTGAGCTAGCCACGTGCCCCTAGAACTTTATTTAAAATTAAAAAAAAAAAAACTTTATTTTCATAGAATACATTTTCATATTAGAGATTTCTATAGTGGAAAAATAACAATTTATTACTTTTATATTTGTAGACAAGTAAAATTAATTTTAAAATTACTTCATACTTACAGAAAAGTGACAAAAGTACTAAAAGGATTTCTGTACACTTTTCACTCACGTTCCTTGAGGTGTTAACATTTTACCATATTTGCTTCATTTCCTCCTATCTACATCTATCTACGTAATCATTATATATTACAACAAACACATAATTATAAAATTTTTAAATTCCATTTGTAAAAAGGAAGTTGCGTGCATGATTCCCCTTTACTCTTTTTTTTTTTTTTTTAACATATAATATATTATTTTCTTCAGGGGTACAGGTCTGTGAATCAACAGTATAACACAATTCACAGCACTCACCATTGCACATACCCTCCCCAATGTCCATCACCCAGCCACCAGGGTCATCCCTCCCCTTCCACCCTCCACCAACCCTTAGTTTGTCTCCTGAGATCAAGAGTCTCTTACAGTTTGTCTTCCCCCCCTCCAGTCCCAACTTATTTCTTTTTTTTTTTTAATATTTTATTTATTTGACAGAGAGTTAGAGAGAGAGCACAAGTAAGCAGAGTGTCAGGGAGAGGGGGAGAGAGAGAAGCAGGCTCTCTGCTGAGCAGGGAGCCTGATGTGGGGCTCGATCCCAGGACCCTGGAATCATGACCCGAGCTGAAGGCAGCTGCCCAATCAACTAAGCCACCTGGGCGCCCCCCAACTTATTTCATTTCCCGCATGACCCCCTCAAATTCCTCATATCAGAGAGATCATATAATTATCTTTCCCTGATTGACTTAGCATAATACCCTCTAGTCTCCTTTACTCTTAAATACTTCAGTGTCAATAGCCTAAGAAAAAAGACATGTAATAATTAACTTTTGATACTAAATGCTTAGGCAAGCCTGAAAAACAAAAAGGACAAAGAGAAATGAAAGATTTAAAAATGAAAACAAAGAAAACCAGAGTCATGAATTAACAAAATCTGATACAGTTGAAGAAAAAAAACCCTTAAAATGCATGTTTGCCATTATTTTACAAAAAAAAAAATAATAAGGAAGTAGGAAATGGTCTATCATTTACCTAATATCTTCTGATCATTTCCTAAATTAAACTATGAAATTATACACAAATATATCTAAGCAACATTTCTTAATAAAGAAAACTATGAACTATGGACTACTGATTACTAGAATCAGCATGAAACATCATTCTGTTTACTAACTACAGGGCGCCTGGGTGGCTCAGCTGGTTAAGCGGCTGCCTTCGGCTCAGGTCATGATCCTAAGGTCCTGGGATCAAGTCCTGTATCAGGTTCCTTGCTTAGTAGGGAGCCTGCTACTCCCTCTACCACTCCCCCTGCTTGTGCTCATTTTCCTCCTGATTTAAAACATAAATATACACACACACACACGTGTGTGTGTGTGTGTGTGTGTATAGTAAAAATTTTTTACTTATTGCTACTCAAATTAAGCTTAATTCACATAAGTAGTAAGAAATATTCTACACTACATTTTCCCTTAGTATGCTTCATTCAAGAGGTCAAAAAAATGAACCACTGATATTTTTATAATTAGCAGATGAAGCACAATCTAATAATAGAAACTGGACATTTTCTACCACCTGCTGGTAGTCTGTGTTTATTAGTCAGTGACCAGGATTTCAATAATTTCTGAATAATGGTCAGGTGACAAATTTGTTACATGAGGCCTAGCATGATGGCAGATGCCAGACTGTGTGGTGTGGATCCCATGGTGGGCAGAGCCTTCTCTACCACCCACCGCCCTCTGTGGTTGCCTGCAGTGTCAAATCACTCAGCATCTGATGGCAAAGGGAACAGCTGGGAGGCAGGATTGTGTGAAGACTACCTACGCCATTGGCTCACTCCTCCCAAATCTCCCCACCCTCTCTTGAAAGACACTAATCCCTCTTTTGCCCCCAGATTTGCTCCTTTATGCTTTCCCTTAAGCTCCATGATACCACCCCACCCCAAATTCCTTCAGTCTCTCCCCCTCCAAGTCAGTGCCATCAGTCACAAGTATTCATGGAATGGGGCTGGCCTCAGGGAACAAACCTCAACTACCCCTCCCTGAGTAAAGAATAACTTCTGGATGGTTCCTAGCCTCTTTTCCCACTGAGTTATGAAGATGCTATCTGAAAGGAGTGCACGTACTTCAAATTGTGTATTAAACAAGCCTGTTGTAGAACTTAGTCATTTGGATGGCAGCATAAATTAAATTTTAAAATATTGCCCCCTTGAGGCACCTGGGTAGCTCAGTCAGTTAAACATCTAACTCTTGATTTCAGCTTAGTCACCATCTCAGGAACATGAGATTGAGCCCTGTGTTGGACTCCCCACTCAGTGGGGAGTCTGCTTGACACTCTCTCCCTCTCTCTCTCTCTGCTCCTCCCTCTGTCCCTCCCCACACTTACATACTCTCTCTCTCTCTCTAATAAATAAATCTTTAAAAAAGTACTGTCCCCTCGCCTGGTCATGATCTCAGGGTCCTGGGATCAAGCCCCACGCAGGGCTCTCTGCCCAGTAGGGAGTCTGCGTCCCCCTCTCTCTGCCTGCCTCTCTGTCTGCTTGTGATCTCTCTCTCTGTCAAATAAATAAATAAAATCTTTAAAAAAAAAAAAAAGTACTGTCCCCTTATAATAATCATGTAATAAAACGTGAGAAGCCTGACAAATTAGAGCCTTCAGTATACTATCATTCATAGCTCTACTTGAAAGAAAAACTGTAAATAATATAAATTGATTGTTGGTTGCTGTCGGCACACAGTTAACATAACCTCCCATCTTCTACTTGGACAGCTGGTAAAATCATAGTAAATGTTCCCACAGATGACTCACTCTGTGGCCGTACTTAAAGCGTCAGTTGTGCCTACCACCCTGAACTAAGACTGGAAAAGAGACGGATTTTAGATAGACTTTCAACCATATAAATATAACTTTTAAAAATCTTTTTTCGGTTTCCTTTTCACATCACAAATTCTAAGAACCATTCAATTTTGCAAGTTTTTAGGAATTTTAAATATGGCATTTTTATTTATCAATATTGCTTTACTTTCTTATATATGTGGCTCCCAATTAATGTTAGGTTGTAAAATAAAATAAAAGAATGACAATCTTTATATTCAGTAAACAGCTAAAATGTGTGTACCTGCTAAAAACAGATATAATGTTAACATCACATTTCTATACAACATGATTTACTCCCACCAGACACCATGGCATTTCATTAGTAATAGACTGAGATTATAACGTCAGTTATTCCTAATACATACAACTCTACATCTTAATTTGTGTTCAATGATGGGTAAAAAGTTGGTGTGGTAAAAAATCCTGTTTTGCTATATTTTAAGAACCTAATCATTTGTAATCCCCAGTCAGAAATACATGATTGTTGGGTATAATGTTAAAGCAGAAAACAATGTTAAAAGTTACTTAATACAACCCACTCACCAGATACACCAAACTACCACCACATTCAACAACAACAAAAAAGCTAAATGATTTGCCCAAGATGTCATAGCGAAGAAATAGCCCTATCAGCCTAATTCCAAGTTTCCCAGCTCCACATGTTTCATTCCTCTTGCTACATCATGTTGTCTTCATTAAACAGAAAAAGAGGCAGCCCCCTCTCCCAGGCTGGAAAGCCTCAGGTTCACAAGAGACCCTGCCCAGCCTTCCCCTGCAGCTGCTGTGGCAGGGCAGAGCTGATGTCCTGGAGGGAAGCAGGATGGAGGGTACATTCCCAGGCCAACCCAGGAGACCAGCAGGAAGCATTAGGCCCCTGGTGAGGTGTAAGACAGGAAGCCAAGAGTCTCAGCGGACACCAAGGAGGGATCCAGAGGAAAGCCAGCTCTTCTCCCCATGCTACCGGATGGAAATGTGTTGGCTGAGGTGAAAGAAGGGTCATGCACCCAGGTGTTTCATTTTTCTGAAGGAACAAGGGATAGACTCTTCCCACAGGAACCACAGGATGTTGAAGCCACCAATGTGACGCCTTGGCTTCCTAACATAGCAGTTAGGGAAACATGCTATGAGGTACTGAAACCCAATTTACAAAGAAACTTTGAAACAAATCTGTCTGTTAATTAGCTACTGACTGTTGCTCTTTTAGATTTTTATTTGTTTTAGAGTGAGCGAGCATGCACAAGCATATAAATGGGGGAAGGTGCAGAGGGGCAAGAGAGAATCTCAAGCAGATTCCACACTGAGCGGATGCAGGCTCCATCTCAGACCCAGAGATCATGACCTGAACAAACCAAGAGTTGGACGCCTAACTGACTGAGACACCCACATGCCCCTTGTTCTTTGAAAATGGGGTTAGGGGGGAATGTGATCTACAAGCTGATAATGAAACTGTGTGTCAACTTCATTATTCCACTTTCCAGGGAAACCGTAACCTGTCAAAGGTCTTCCTCATCTTCAGCAAGCCAGAATCTGATATCTTGTTGAAAACAGAAGAAAGCACCTGCTTGTCTACTAAGAGATGTAATAAGGAATATCAACTCCTAGGCAAGCAAACAACAAACATGCTGCATTTCTTAATGATTATGGTAACTGATATAAGTCTAACAATAATTCTCAGCAGATATGAGAGGCATATCTTTTTAACAGCTTATCTAATTTTAAATTAAGCTTTTCAACTGCTTATTCTATACTATTATTATTCATTTAAAAATCTACTTTTTTAATTCTTTACCTGTGTAAGACAAAGTGGATTGTAACTAATTCTAATTATGATGAGAATTTACTAAGTCTACACTAAAATTGTTTCAGAAAAGAAGTGTAAAAGAAGAAAATGTAAACCTGAAATATAAACTATATTCCGCAAAAGAAGAAAATATCCTTAGGTGTGTCTTATAACAGGTGAAATTTATCAAAGGGCAGATCTAAACTAATATCTACTTGCCTTTAATATTCTAAGATATTTATGTTAAAGTGGATTGATGTTTTATTTCTTTTAAGATTTTATTTATTTATTTAATAGAGAAACAGAGAGAGAGAGAGAGAACATGAGCAAAGGCAGAGGCAAAGGCAGCGGGAACAGCAGACTCCCCACTAAGCAGGGAGCCCGACATGGGACTTGACCCCAGGATCTTGGGATCACAATCTGAGCTGAAGGCAGGCGCTTAACTGAATGAGCCACCTAGCCACCCCAGATTAATGTTTTAAATATGACACATCAAAAACCTCAAATTCTATCATAAATACTGGATTTAAAGAATCACATGTTCACCTTCAAATCTCAAAATAATAAATATTTACACAACCCTTGATGCAACTATACTCATTTCATATGAGCCATTCATTTATGAAGCAAATATTTTAAAATTCTATTTTAATGTATTTAATTCTTATGCTGCCTAATGTATTTGTCTAAATGAACTACAAATAATAAAAATATTCCTGTTCTTTTACCTTCCATCAACCAATCTTTTACCTACCAGATTACAAGCAGAATAAATGGAATCAGCACCTTTTGTTATTCATTTTTAAAAATTACTGAGCCTAAATATGCTTTTTGTATCATTTATTCAAAATAAGTTGATTCCCAAAGAGAAAGCAATGAAGAATATGAATGCAATAATATGGTACCAACACACAAATGAAATTACTCATTATATTTATTATTATATTTATTATACAAATAAGTGTATATGGGGAAAGTGTGCTTCTATACAACTTCCCTTCTAAAGTATAAAATTCAAGTATGAGAAAAATAATCAAAGAAAATGAGCTATTTTACTTTGCTAAATTTTATTTTACTATTACACAAGGTATTTCTATATGAAATACAATGCTGTTGTTTCACTAAAAAAAATAAGAAACAAAAAGGCACTCTTTGATCAAAATCCCACCACAAATGGTAGGATTGAGAGAATGACAGAATGCTTCTATTTGGGGATGTCAGTGCATTAAAAATTAGCAGAGACCATCCTGGTGACAGAAATTGCACCTGCCACTAACAATTCTTCAGAGCAGGATCTGACCTCCTATCAAATCTATGACACACCAGAGAAAACACTTAATTGGAGCCCATCTCCTCAACCCTGTTCTCCAATAGAGCAGTTTCCTCTAACGGCCATTTGTCACAACAATAGTTACAGCTGTGCCTGCAGACAAAGAAAACCTAATCGCACCACACAACAGAACTATCAAAAGCAAACCCTGCAAAACAGAAAACAAATTCTCTACTCTTAAGACATTTGCCAGACAATGAGATGACTCCTAAGCTGAATCTAGAAGTATATTTCGGTCAAGGTATCTTATATAATATCTTAGAAGTCCAGTTGGCTCAATCAAAATATTATTGAACAAAAATAGAGGCAAAGCATATACTGAGGGGTTTTATCAATTTGTTCATTGGTACATTCACTGTGTTCCAAAGATAATCTGAGGTTACGTACACATTACAGCAAGATATCATAAATCAGAAATGGGAATGTGGTAAAGACAGCCTGGTGTTGGCGGGATGCAGGGACAGACTCCACAGTCTAACTGCCTGCACTGTAATCACAACTCCACCACTCACTATAATCCCTGTGTCATCCTGAGCAAATCACTTATCCCCTCTGCACACCCATCTCCTCGTCTGTAAAATGAAGATGAGGACACTTACCTCCTGGAGTTGTTATGCAGATTAACCTAATACATATAAAACACTTATAACAGTGCCTGGTAAGTAGGAATGTTGGCCTAAAAGGGAAAGGTTGGAGGGGAATAAAACAGGAATAGAAAATGGATCCATAAAGAAGGCCAGAGCACATAGCCCCTTTAACATACATGACTTGATTTTATCTTAGCCGTAGTTACCCATTACACGAAGGTATTAAAAATTCAAAGTTAAAATTTGGGCATTTATACCCATGACATTTTTACAGGACAAGCTGCCTTTAGTATACAGTGTCTACTCTGGCCAAATTAATTAAGTACTGTATTTAACTGGCATAAGTTTGCCACATCTTTCTAAAAAGGAGTTTGACCAATTCAGGAAATTCTTATAGCACAGTGGAAGGGTTCCACTTTTAGAACTGGGTGAAAGGTCTGTGCATATGCCTTTAAAAAGGATCACCACAAAGGGGACTGGAAGATACCCCTGCAGCTCAAACCCCAGCACCTCTGCTTTCCCAAGTTTCGGGCTTGAGGCCATTTCAGAAGACAGCAGGAGTACAAATGGGGTTAAACTGAACACCTAACCCTGAAAGTAAATTATAAGGTACTGTAAACATCCGATTTCCTCCTTTTTCTAATTTAAGTATTTTAGCCAATGGTGACCTAAAAATATTATTATATTTAAATAAAAAGCTCTGCAAAATTATATTAAATGTATTACAATTTATTGACTAACATCTAAATAAATACAGATATTTAGGACACAATAATTATTCCATATAATTTAGATAAATTTGATAATAAAATGATGGAAGTTTATGGCCACATGCCCCAGCTCCGAACAAAGTTACAACTGAGTAATTTATTTAATTTTTCTTTCTTCCTCTGTCTTCCATGAGAACTGAGAGTTCTAAATTATAAAATGTCTATACAGGAAACCCCTGAGTTTTGACCAAAGGGCAACTTTAGGTTAGAAAAATAAATATTCCAGGGCGCCTGGGTGGCTCAGCGGGTTAAGCCACTGCCTTTGGCTCAGGTCATGATCTCAGGGTCTTGGGATCAAGCCCCGCATCGGGCTCTCTGCTCAGCAGAGAGCCTGCTTCCCCCTCTTTCTCTGCCTGCCTCTCTGCCTACTTGTGATCTCTCTCTCTCAAATAAATAAAATCTTAAAAAAAAAAGAAAGAAAAATAAATATTCCAAAAGGAGTATGCTCCCAGTCTCATTAATGTCATCATCCCACTCTCTTCTGCCTAAAACTGCCTGCTGACTTAGCTTAGTTTTATACCCCAATTTAATGAATTCAATTCCATAACCTGAGGTGAACCTAAAGTTATAGGGGGTGAGGTGTTAATGAACTGATGAAAATTTATAAACCTTAGGAAACTGCTTACTTGATATTTTTCAGCTTCCTGTAATAATCCAACTAATGCAAAAAGTCATTTGTTACTCTGTCAGGAGAACAGTGAGTCCTGTTTCTAGAGCCCCTTTCATGTACATATCCCACTTTGTAAGGGGAGGAGGCTGCAACCACCTTATAGACTCAGGCCAGTACACTGAGTTAGCAGTGCACCCAAGAGCTATGGCATGTGTAGGGACACTTATCTCTGTCCCCAAAGTATTATTATAGGCCTATGGTTCAGCTGCATAGCAACGGCACTCTATTGTAATTGCTCTGCTTGCTCCTTATAGGCATCCTGGCAGTTTATTAACACGCCTTATCTACAGGAAAAAAATGTAGGGCAAGATTCCCCTATTCTCCCACAGGACTGTTGTGGAGGTAGCAGAAAACAGTGAGTTGAGAAAACTCAACAAGCCTCAAAGGTCCTAGTCTGATCAATCTATGCCTCCCTGAATTTCAAATTTCATATATTTTAAATAGAAAGATAAACTTTTAAACAGACCTTTTTTTTTTTTTTTTTTTTTGCTTTTTATCTACTTTCCATGTTCTCTCCACCATATATAAAGTATGGCTTGTTAGCAATTATATTCATATTTAATTTTGAAATTCTCTCCTACCAAGATCTTTGTGGTCTTTGCTCAATTATAATTCCACACTGCTCTAAAAACCAAGTATAAATGCAGACTTGTGAGATCCTGCACAGGGACTCATCACCAACCAATGCTCAGCCTCTAGAGCCATGGAAACTGAAGTAATAAACAGGTGTTGTTTCAAGCCACTTAAAAAAAAAAGAAAGAAAAAAGCCTAAAAAGAACTTAAAAGAAATTTTTTTTTAATTTTATTTATTTATTTGACAGAGAGAGATCACAAGGAGGCAAGAGGCAGGCAGAGAGAGAGGGAAGCAGACTCCCTGCTGAGCAGAGAGGGCAATGCAGGGCTTGATCCCAGGACCCTGAGATCATGACCTGAGCCGAAGGCAGAGGCTTGACCCACTGAGCCACCCAGGCACCCCAAAAGAAAATTTCAATGAGGGGGTGCCTGGGTGGCTCAGTTGGTTGGGCACCTGTCTTTAGCTCAGGTCCTGATCCCTGGGTCCATGGGATCAGGCCCAGTTCGGCCAGAAGCCTGCTTCTCCCTCCCCACTCCCACAGCCTCTCTCCTCCACTTGTTCTCTCTCTCAAATAAATAAATAAATTCTTTAAAAAAGAAAAGAAAAGAAAAGAAAATTTCAATGAGGACTATTACTTTTCACTTGGGCATCTCCCTTTCTAAAGATACTTCACTTAGATAACCTTACTGATCTAATCATCTCCTTGGATGAAGAATTTATTTTTTAAAGGCAAATTCACAGTTTAAACTAACTGAGAAAATAACATAACCTTTCCAAGAAAATCCAAGAGCCATTTGATTTTATTTTCCTTCTCAGATGAAGACAAATGATATTGTTTATGTATGCAGGTTGGATATTTGAAAAACAATCTGAGAAAATAAGACTTTTCATGGGGAACTGTGAGATAAATATTCATTTGGGTTTTTTTAATAGTGATAATATTTTATCACTAAACTCTATAGCAAGAAATGAAGTCATATTTCCTTTGACTATTTTCCCCCATTTTTATTCAAAACAGAGTACTACAAATTAGCCAAACTTGTTATATTTTACTTTTTATTAGATCATATTTATGTGTTAAAGGAAATCATGATGGGGGTGCCTGAGTGGCTCACTCAGCTAAGCGACTAACTCTTGGTTTCGCTCATGTCATGATCTCAGGGATGATGGGTCAGACCACACTCAGAATGGAGTCTACTTGAAAATTCTCTCCCTCTGTGCCTCCCCCTACTTGGGTGCATAAGCCTGCTCACTCTCTCAAAAAATAAATAAATCTTTAAAAAAAAAAAAGGAGGGGGGGAATCATGATGACTTTTCTAAAGGTTAGTGGACATTATCTCTGGTTTCCATTATGATCAACTAATATAGGGAAAGTTGTGCTATCTGGTATTTTACCAGAAAGTTCTAAAAATTTCTGTGGCACCAGAATAAAAGTCCCCCAGGAATCACAACATCCTAATCTTACAGAACATATAACCTATGTACCCCTCTGATTCAGTTAAGGATCCTGGGGTGAGACTATCTTGGATCATCCAGGTGGATCTAATATAATCAAAAGTCTCCTCAAAATAAGGAAGCAGGAAGAAAAAAAAAAAGCAGGAGGAGGAAAAGCAGGGGGATCGGAATGAGAGAAGATGTGACAAAGAAGCAGAAGTGGAAGTGACGTGGCCATGAGTCAAGGAATGAGGGTAATTTCTAGAAACCAAAAAGGGCAAGGAAACACATTCTCTCCCCTTCAGTGTCTAGAAGGAAGACTTTTGTTGACACCTGATTTTAGACCCTAAGACCCATTCTGGTCTTCTGACCTCTAGAACTTTAAGATACTAAATCTGTATTTTTTTTAAGCTACTATACTTGTGCTAATGTATTATAGCACAGTAGGAAACTCATACAACTTCTTTCTAGGACAAACTGCCAATTTTTTTTTTTTTTTAATAGCAAGAACCATGCTATCACGAAAGGAAGGGCCCAAGGGAGGAAAGAGTAGGAAGGAAAAGTTTCTGCCTCCTAAAGTTAAGCAAAGGATACATTTACATGAGTGTTTTTATCTTTTTTTTTAATACTTTTTATTTATTTGACAGACAAAAATCACAAGTAGGCAGAGAGGCAGGTAGAGAGAGAGGGGGAAGCAGGCTCCCTGCTGAGCAGAGAGTCTGATGTGGGGCTTGATCCCAGGACCCTGGGTTCATGACCTGAGCAAAAGGCAGAGGCTTTAACCCACTGAGCCACCCAGGTGCCCTGAGTGTTTTTATCTTTTAATAGATAGATCTGCGGCACCATGAGAAGTCATAAGACAAACCAAGTGGAGCAACAGTAATTAACCTTTTCAATATTAAATACCTCTTTATTCCATGTGCCCCACCTTTCATGAGACCCAGGGTCTGAAGAGTGTGTCATCTCCCAAATGAATTAATTTAATAAATAATAATTTTCCTTTTTAATTAGACATGTTGTATAGTAAAGCAGGTTTGGTGATCAACATAAAATTGAGAGAAAGTTAATATAAGTTCTGCCAAAAACAAAGGAACTTGATCATCTGGCCAACCTTATTTGGGATGTTTTTGTAATAGAGAGAAGGGTCCTAATCCCAAGGGCTTCAAGTACTCTGGTTTATAACCACCAAGACAGAGCAACATCACCACCTTTTAGTGAATTGCATATTTTCTAAAGGAACCAGTTCCCTACCACCTCCCCCAGCAGTTTTTCCCAACTGCTACATAAGAAAGCTTTTATATTAATGATAATGCATGTACACACAGCACTGAATCTAATCCTGGGTCATCATTCAATTACTGTTTGTTTCTTTTCCTCTTCTACTTCCCCCTTACTGCCTTTTCCATCTCCAGAATGAAGTATCACAGAAAATCCTAGATGACAAGTATATTAACAAAAACATTTCTTTCAAACCCATTCACAAATCTCAAATTCCTCATCTTCAGAATTCAGATGTCAGCACCAAAAACATTTTTCTGATATGTTTCATCATTTCTCAAAACATTTCACAATGTCCACCAGAAGTATAAGTGAGCTCTAAAATGGCCAAATTAACATTGACCAGAGAGAAGAAAGTGATGGAAAACTGGGGAAACCACAAAGTGAAACATCAGTCGCTAAGCAGTCGAAGGGAAACTGTACATTGCTGTACATTCGAAAAGGTTTGCAGAAGAAAGAGCTCAATGAATTAAAACACTACTACTTGTAACTTAAAGGTTCTAGAAATCACAGAGCAAGTTCTCACAATTTCACTAGGTCTCATAAATTTAGGAAATATCAGTTTTACTTACCAAAGTTATATAAAACAGCTTACATTGATTCTTAATATTAATTAAGAAAAAAAATTTGTTAGGCCTCTTCATCCTTATTCGAACTTAGGGTTTTTCAATAATGTTTCTAACAATACAATCAGAAGTCCTCTTTTAAAAATTTCAATTCTTGGAACGCCTGGGTGGCTCAGTCGGTGAAGCATCTGCTTTTGCCTCAGATCATGATCCCAAGGTCCTGGGATCTAGTCCCATATCAGGCTCCTTGCTCAGAGAGAGCCTGCTTCTCCCTCTGCCTGCTGTTCCCTCTGCTTGTGCTCTCACGCTGAGAAACAAATCTTTTAAAAATAAATATAAATAAAAATAAAATATGTCAACTCCTTAATGCAACATTAGGAAATAGCTTTATATAAGCAAAAGGTCAAGAAATTTTTATATATGCTTCATTAAGACATGTATAAATTAACAGGTACGCCAATAGTATTTATGGAGCCTCCAGGTTGTGCTGTGAGTCAGGCACTATGCAAGGGCTGGATTAATATTGCAAGGAACAAAATGGATTCTGTCCTTGCCTTCAAGGTTTACAAGCCATTGCTAGTCTTTTTTTTCCTAATGATTTTATTTATTTATTTGACAGAGAGAGAGAGCTCACAAGCAGGCAGAGAGGCAGGCAGAGAGAGAGAGAGGGGGAAGCAGGCTCCCTGCTGAGTAGAGAGCCCCATGTGGGGCTCGATCCCAGGACCCTGAGATCATGACCTGAGCCGAAGGCAGAGGCTTAACCCACTGAGCCACCCAGGCATTCCAAGCCATTTTTAGTCTTTTTGAACTGCCTATCTAAGTCTCTGGTCTGTTTTTCTGCTGAAGGGAGTATCTCTTTTCTTGTCAATTTATATAAACATTTCATACACTAAGAATATTAACAGTTTGTCATAAAGAAAAATTCAAATAAAGTCTAAACAATTACTTAAACAAGTCATAAGATAATTCTGAAGCATGAGTAATTTACTTAAAATTTTTCATATCTACTACTGCCTCGCATTCAAGAATATCTTTCACCTCAAAAGACATTTTAAGAGCACAGGCTTTTTGAGACAGGTGGCCTGGTTCTGAATCCCAGCTCTGCCACATTTGCCAACTTCCATTCGGGCATATTACTTAACCTCTATTGGCCTCAACTTTATTCACTGCAAAACAGAGATAATTTAAGCACTTGATTCATATGGTTACTTCAAGGATGATGTAATCATATCTAGCAGATACTACGTGCTCAATAAGTGTTACCTATTTTCAGTGGTATGTTAGTGCTGGCTAATAAAAGCTTCAGTGAGATTTAACTGTTGATTCAGGATTGTGTTTGCCAATTTTTAAAGAGACATCATTAAAAATTAAATTAGATAAATTAGATAAAACTATAATTACATAAACTACATTAAAAAATAATAAATATCCAAAACTCATCACTAATTGTTTTACTACATTTTACTGTTATCTATAATCATTCATTTATTTGCATCTATTGCATCATTGTATGCAATAGATGCAAATAAATATATTGTATGCAATATAAGAGTGTGCTACTTCTCAATCTGCAGTCAGTGATGTCAAGTTGGTAGCCTGAAATTGACCACGGTGAAAGTATTTACACCACAGAAAAGAGAAAATGCTATAAATCAAGACTTACCCCCCAACCCCCGCACTGGGTCAAATATTTGTCAATGCACCCCTGCCTGTTATTTGAGCAATTATTACAGTAAGTCACCTTTAATTTCTTGTTAAAAGGAAAAAAAGGAAATGTTGGCAAATCAATATATTAGTTATCTCTTATCTACTTCTTATCCCTATTGTTACTATGTATGCAAACTTGACTCAAGCTCCGGTTCCTTTTCAACACTGTGTCCCTAAAGGACCACATAACTTTGTCTGCAACTGCACCAGACAGGAACCTTGCCTTTTTTGTGCTGCCAAAGCCAGAGAGATTCGGTATTCTTTAAAAATAACAAGGCTAATCTACCATGGTTAACTATGAAGGCCACCTTAAGGAGATAAAAGCTAAGTGCCAAACTGTCATCAGATACAGTCCACACATCTCTTAAAATTGTTTTGACCTTCTGACATTACTTAGCAACTCAAGTCAATATCAAACAGGCCCACAGTCAAACTGAAACACAAATATTAACTTCCAAAATAACAGTCAAGCACACAACCGCCTTCCAACAGCTCATTGCATGTCATGCATCAGGACCTAATGCAATAGAATGTGTTCAAAGGGACCAATTAAATTGTTTCGATTTATGTTAAAAATGTGGTAATGTTTACACTGCACAGAAGCTTGCCAAGGAAACAGGTTGGCTGACCCTTGAGACTTACTCTACTTGGTCAGGACCAGGAGGAAGGGGGAAGTACAGCACACACATCTATCTGGGTGCTTAAGTAGCACAAGGGCTTTTGTCCTTACCCTAGCACAAGGGCAGCATGATTAAGTGGAAAAAACATTAAACTAGAAATCAGAATATGGGCTCCAGCTCCAACTCTGGTGCTAACTAGCTCTATGAGCTTAGTATTTCTGAACTTAATTCTCAGACATAAAATGTAGGAGCTAAATTACACAATCTCAGTTCTATGATTCTGCTCTATTATTCTGAATAAATGTGCTGTCACTATAAAAAGAATCTTTCCTCTATGCCTAGCCTACTATGGCAACATAGTTTTATTAAGCTGACTCAAATTTAAATATCACATAAATAGAAACATTTACATTTGATGTGAAGATATAGAAATCTTATATATGTCTTAATGCTCCAGTTACACAACAACTTTTACATTTTTAGGGTTATACCAGTACAAAGACAAATGCATGAACAGGGACAATGCTTTTTTCCCTTCTATACCCTTCACCAAACTCAGTCCAGAACTTCCAACAAACAGAAAGAACTTAATAAAACTTGTGGATAAACTGTATTAGGGATGTTGAGAATTTAAGTCTACAACATTTCTATAGCCCATCTTATTGTAATTTTTTTAAATTAAAGAGAAAAGAATGGCCTTCTACCTCTGGACATGATAAATTAACAGGGGCTGGATTTATTCCTCCACTTTACAAAACAACTTTTGTCTTTAGAAAGAAAGATAAAATTTATGAAACCAGTTTTTAGACATGAGACAATGGGCAGAACAGGTAAGAATGACCTCTGAAAAAAGGGAAATAAATGAGGTGAGCCCTACTATCACCTCAGCACACTGCCTGTGGTGAGTTTCTAGGCTACAGTGTGAGTGTGTGTGTGTGTGTGTGTGTGTGTGTGTGTGTGTGTGTGTAGGAGAGCTGGGTGCAGCCAAGAATGGGAAAAGGGAGGGGAGAAGGCCACCAGTCTCCTTCAGTTGAAGAGACAGAGTTAATCTGAGAAGGTTAAGACAACTAGAATTTGAAGGGCAGAGAACCAGAAAAAAATTCACAGAACACACTCTAAATATATGCAAGAGACTGCATCTTTATCTAAGTACTGTGTACATCATACATAAGGAAACTAACAGAAGTCAGGTAAAGAACCACCAGAATGCTACAGGCAGAACACAAAAGGCTGCTGCTTCCATAGTGGGGAAAATCAGCCCTACACTAAATTCTGCTCTGGTTCTGTCTACCAAAACCTAAAAAACAACCCTTGACATGATCAATCCATTTTAAGTACTTAACTATATCAACTCAGAAAAACTTAAAACAACCCATTAAAAAATTTTCAGAACCCAACTAAATAAAATTAACAATTTATTTACTTGTCACCAGACATGTAATGAAGCTGGAAAATAAAACCAATAATAGGAGTAAAAGTAATCAAAAGAACAGACCCAGAATAACAAATAATAGAAGTAGTAGGCAAAGATATTAAAACAGCTATTACTAACATACCCAGTATGTTCAAAAAGATAGAGGAAACCATATTAAGGAAAGACCTGGAAGACACAAGAAATTTAAAAGACCCAAAGTAAACTTCTAGGGATGAAAAATACACTGGGCTGGATTCTCAACAGATTGGACACCTGAAAGAAAAGGTTAACGAATCTGAAGATAGTAACTCTAGTTAGGTTAAGAAACTGAATTCAGAAAAACCTAAAGCTCAAAATCCTCAGTAGAAATTAATTCATCCAACCACTTATAAAACAAAATAATTAGGGGCATCTGGGTGGCTCAGTCAGTCAAGTGTCTGACTCTGGGTTTTGGCTCACATTGTGATCTCAGGGTCGTAAGATCAAGCCCCATGTCAGGCTCCATGTTCAGAGGTGAGTCTGCTTGAGATTCTCTCCCTCTCCCTCTGCTCCTTACCCTCCTCACATGCTCTCCATCTCTCCCCTCTCCCTCTAATAAATAAATAAATCTTTAAACAAATTAGTGTCTACAGTATGCCAAACATAATAAACATGGAAAGATTTAAAACACTTAAAAATGTTTCCTACAGGGCGCCTGGGTGGCTCAGTGGGTTAAGCCATTGCCTTCAGCTCGCGTCGTGGTCTCAGGGTCCTGGGATCGAGTCCCGCATTGGGCTCTCTGCTCAGCGGGCTCTCTCTCTGCCTGCCTCTGTGTCTACTTGTGATCTCTCTCTGTCAAATAAATAAATAAAATCTTTAAAAAATAAAAAAGGTTTCCTACAGTTTCCTAACTTAGTTTTGCAAGCCTCAGAAGTATTCAATGTTCCCTTATTTGATGATCTTATAAACAAATATGCAGTGTGTTTTCCTTTATCTCCCCAGTGTATTTCCATATCATCTTATACTATTAGGTACTAAAGTAAGTATACTGTAAGTATGGGGTTAGTTTAGAATTGAATACAAAGAAAAAGAAATTGTACTGTAATAGGGCTCTACCATAATTTCTTTATTCCTACTTGTTAGAGAAATAAGACTATATGAAACAAGCAAAGAGATATAGGGCACATTGGCATTTGTATATGTCATGAGTACCCAGTTTGTATATAATTCATTAAAATGAATGAAAATATTAAGTCATATAAGAAACAAAACAAACAGGAACTCTGGCTAAGGACAGCACTTCTTAGAGACCATTATTACATTTCTCTGCCTTATTCATGTCAGTGCCTTCTCGCCCCAGTGGATTTTGCCCAAGAAGACAGCCTGCAAGTGTACAATCAAATCAGATGCTGAAAATGATAGCTGAGGTCATAATGAACCACCTCAGCCATAAGCAACCACACAAACTGAAGGTCTGTGAATCCTTTATGAAAGTGGCAGATGGTCTCTTAAGGCAATGTCACTTAATAACCACAATGTTGCTTATACAGTATACCTGTCAGAATCATATGGAGGAAGCTTTTCTCAAAAACCAGCAGCTTCATCATATACATGCAAATATTTAAGAATTCTCTTCTTTTAAACTTCCCACTTTATTTGCAGTGGTATTTATATTTACTACAGAACTAATAGATACGTTATAGTACTAACAAAATTAATAGATACAGAATAGATAACAGATTTAATTAACATAATTAACAGATAATTAACAGAATTAACAGATACAGAATTAATAGATACTTTTTTAAACTGTTAATTATAGAGACTGAAAAACAAAATCTCACCCCCTAGAGCTGACCATTATTAACAGTTTGGTTTCTATCTTTCATATTTCTATGTTTTAATACAGGGGCTTTTTTGTGTGCTTTTTAACATTTTATTTATTTATCTAACAGTCAGAGATCACAAATAGGCAAAGAGGCAGGCAGAGAGAGAGAGGTGGAAGCAGGCTCCCCGCTGAGCAGAGAGCTGGATGTGGGGCTCGATCCCAGGACCCTGAAATCATGACCTGAGCCAAAGGCAGAGACTTAACCCACTAAGCCACCCAGACGCCCCAATACAGGGTTTTTAATTTAAAAATGTCATACATCTTAGTCTTCTGTCTTTTCATTTTCCTTAAAAATATATCAGAAAAATATTATAGGTAAATACTTAGAGATCTCACTCATATTCTTTATTTAACATGGAAGTATCAAACTTTATTCAACAACCCCCTACTGAGAGTCATTCAGGTTGTCCAATATTTTGCTATTATAAACAATGTCACAAAAATATATTGAATTCTAATTGTTGCAAAGATTCTAAAATTTTTGTGGGTCAGAAAGTAAATGTGCCTTCAGCAGCAACTTCCCTTCCCCAAAGAGGGTAACAAATCACATGTCACAAGCAATGCACAAGAGTAGTGTTTCCCTATATTCCTGCCAGTACTGGTTAGACTAAATGCTCTTGGAAGATAAGAGTACAAGTGATTACTGACTTTAAAAAATACACACTATTTCTAGCTTTTTGCTAAAATCTTTGAAATTTCTCCACAGACTTGCCGCCCACTGTCAAAAATTTGTCAGTTGTCTTCAATTAACCAATGAGCAATGCTACAGAAATCTACTTAAAAGTTCCAAACAACCAGCTTATAACTCATTTTTTCTTACAAATGTTGTTTAAATAAACATTATATAATCTGGACTAATACAAAGCTATATTTTTTAATTTAAAAAATGGTAAAAAAAAATATTGATAGACAATATACACTGACATTTTGTAGTTAATCTAGAATAATTAAAATATCTAACATTAGATCTATTTTTTTAAGTTTAATAAATACATACAACAGGAGCATTCCTATTGGAAATACACTTTCCAAATCACATCCTTCCCAATTACATACTTAGCTGCTGTTATCATAGAGGGAACTGAGGCCACTGGAACACCCAGAAGGAACATATATGAGCAGGGAAGGAGCTGGAGAGAGGTAAAATATATGGAAGGAAACCCAAAGGATGAGGAATAGAGAGAGTCGGGCCACCATTCATCTAAAAACCTCTATCTCCCAGCTCCCCAGAAATACCAAGTGATAAGCTTCCTCTCCTTTTTTTTCTATTATTTTCCTTCTCTCACACATATGGTATGTGTACCTTGCACAAATACCATATGCCCATTTGAGGTGTGAGCAAACTTTCCATCCCTTCCACTGCCACTCCTACCTACTCTCTAAATGTATTAGAATTGAGGTCGCATAGCATCATATTCTCCTCTTTTCAATCCTGGTCCACAGCAGAAGGGAAGGATCCAGATTCCAGCCAATCCTCAGAATGCAGGTTATGGGGAAGGGGTAAATAATGGGGGTGCTCTGTGGCCCCAATCCACCAGGAAACAGCCAAATATCCACATGCTGATAAAAAAGCTGCAGCAAAATTGGCACTGGACCTTTCAAGATGAAGGAATATTGTAATTGCATATTATAATTCCAATTTACTTTAACCCAAATCTATTTCTTAAAGCCTCAGAACACTGATGAGCCCACTGCACACAATTTACCTTCACTGACATAACACTGGTCCCTCAAATATATAACCATAAGGGGTGCCTGGCTGGCTCAGTCAGAAAAGCATGCGACTCTTAATCTCAGGGTTGTGAGTTCAAGCCCCATGTTGGGTGTAGAGATTACTTAAATATATAAGAACTTAAAAAAAAATCAAATCTAACACTGAAATTCAGCATTCTTTCTGCTTGTTTAGAATGCCATTATGGTTTCAGCTATTGCTTCACTTCCTCCACTCATTCCTTCTGTATTATTTTCCTTACTAATGCTCTTGCAAGCCAAGGCTTTTTCATTATGTAACTTAGGTTCAGCCACTGAAAGCATCCCTTCTACGTACCAGAAAATAAAAAAGGAGACCAAGGAACATGGAGAACAGGAAAGCAGGAGACCTCAGCTTCATTCTTGCTTCTCCATGTGCTGGTCCTACTTCTCTGGACATAAGTTTTCTCGAAGAGAAAATGAGAGGACAGAAAATCAGCCACTTAGTGTGTCTACCTTTTCCATTCCGATTCTCAAAGGTGGGTACGTAAGAAAGTAGAATTCAAGTTAGATGCAGAACTATCCAATATCTCTGTTACCTTGGGAGGCAGGGAAGAACAAGGGAAGGGAAAAAACAAATCTAGGCAACTTAAGCAATGGCCCAGAATGAAGATGCTTCAAAACTGAACACCACAATCCTTAGTCCTAAGGCTGCAGCTCCACCTTAGATCCCAAAAATGGTCAACGAGGACCTGTTTGTTCACATTCATTACTAAAGTGAAGCATTAAAAGTACCGTGAAAGAAATTTTCCATTTAACCAGAGATGGAAGAAGGAGGCTCAAAGGACACAACATTTAGGCCTTTCCTCAAAATCAGATATTGGGGCGAGGTGGGGGGGGCACCTAGGTGGCTCAAACAGTTGAGCATCTGCCTTAGGCTCAGGTCACGATCCCAGAGTCCTAGCATCAAGCCCCACCTCAGGCTCCCTGCTCAACAGGGAGTTTGCTTCTCACTCTCCCTCTGCCCTCCCCCTGCTCAAGCTCCCTCTCCCTCTCTCTAATAAAATCTTTTAAAAAATAATATGTGATTATCATTTAACTAAAAATAAAAGAAACACGACCTAGCCATGCAAGAACAATACATAGTGACACAACAGGTAACAATTTAAAAACGCCCAAAAAGAGCTCATTTGTACACATCTAAAGACACCAAGTTTACATATCATTAATGCATATGATGAGAATGAAAAAAAACTTGTAAAAATATGAATTTCTTCCAAACATTCTACTTCAAACATTACAGATAAACCTAATCCTCCAAAGTACTGCTTAATTCTGTACCATAAATAAACGTAATCATGTAGATTAATACAAGTAATCAAATACAAATGCAATCAATTTCAACCTATATCAGAAGCCCTGAAGGCATTTAAAAAAGGTTTGCAGGGGTGCCTGACTAGTTCAGTCGGTAGAGCACAACTCAGAGTTGTGAGTTCAAGCCCCATGTTGAGCTGGGAGCCTACTTAAAAAACAACCAAACAAACAAACAAAAAAAGGTTTCAAAGGAATCAATAATGGTTTTTGAAAAAAAAATTAAAACTGTGATTGTGGTGATAATTTCAAAAATTAAAAAAGAAACCAATGCCATAAACAGTAAATGGAAAATATGTCAGAAAGTGATATCAAGGATAAACAGATCATATCAATACAAAGTGATACGTTCCAACTCAACAAAAACATCAAAGACAGTGCTCAAAAGCTCCTCAGGGCTATCGATACAGGTTGAAGTTGATTGCATTTGTATTTCATTACTTGTGCTAATCTTCAAGACTACTGTTTATTAATGTGTCTATTACCTTAAGGATCTAACATGCTTGCTGGCACACAAAAGCACTCAATAAATGCTTTCTAAATGAATAAATGATGAATTAATTCATTAAAGCCAGTATTATAGGATGGAAAGAAATCTTGGTGACTATTCATGTTAATTTATAAATCCATCCAAGTCTAGTTAGTTAGCAAAAGAGTCAAGAATGGAAACCAGATTCCTGATTATTAGTCTTTGCTTCCTTTACTATTGTTGAATTTCTAAAATTCAGAGTGACTGGAATTTTTAAGTCAAAGATAGATACATAAATAGATATAGATATATAGGGCCAGATAGATAGATAGATACCTCAAGAATCCACTCAATCATTAATCAGGCAGTACCTTAGAAACAGTTAATTGATAAGTGACTTAAATAGTCCAGGATTTCTTTCTTATCTTGAAAACTTTTATTTCTTAAGTTTATAACATCAAAAGATATCAACGTAATAATATTCACCAACACCCAGCCAGATACAAAACTGATTAAAAGGTTTCATGACATTGTTTATTCCACTACATAATGGAATACATGTATCAATCATTTAAAAATGTTTTGAAGTAATATTTAATGGCATTAGAACATGCCATGTTATATTAAATGAATAAGCAGGATACAGAACTTTACAGTGATCCAAATTTTTAAATGTTCTGTATTAAGGAAAAAAGAGAAATGGAAAAAGATAAGGAACTATGTCTGAAGATTAAATATTTGGATAACAGAGCTACCTATTATTTTTTATTCATATTTTGCACATTTGTTTATTTTCCAAAAATGTTAGTGAGTTTGTATCAAATTTTTCATTCACATTCCCCCAAGTACTTACACAGTTCTTCCTTTTCCACTGAGTACTACAGAAATTACACCTTTAGTCAATAGGATAGTTCTTCTGTTGAAATGTTAAACTCTGGGGGTGCCTGGGTGGCTCAATGGGTTAAAGCCTCTGCCTTCAGCTCAGGTCATGATCCCGGGGTCCTGGGATCAAGCCCCGCATCAGGCTCTCTGCTCAGCAGCGAGCCTGCTTCCCTTCCTCTCTCTGCCTGCCTCTGCCTCTGATCTTGGTCTGTCAAATAAATAAATAAAATCTTTAAAAAAAAAAAAAAGAAATGTTAAATTCTAATTTTAAAATCTGCTTCTATTAACAATGGAAATAAAGGATAATGGAAGTTTTCTCTCAAGTAACTAAATTCTCAACAGCCAGCAATAGAATTTCTCACTAAAGTTTATGGTTTCTGCACAGCACAAAACCATGTTAAACAAAAAGTTTATGGATTACGGATAGCCCAAACTTACATTAAATAAAAGGTAAACCAAAATATGAACATCTATCAATCCCAGAATATATTCAGTGGCCATCCTAAAAATGAAATTTGCTTGGTTAACATTAAAGTACTGATTAAATCAATATGATAATACTTTCCCTACAATGTAGAGTGAATGAAACATGTGGTCATATTGCCCAGATGAAATGGTAACGCAAAGAAAACCCTCTGCTGACACCATCCACCCCACTTACAAACACCCCTATTGAAATTCTGCTTTCCTTCAAATAGCGCACACCCTGCTAATAAAACCCTTGGATGCTCATATCCTCCTCTTTTGTGGCACTACTTATAATGAGTAGAGCTGGTCCACCCTCTTCATCAAACTGTGCTCTTTGGGAGGCTATAGTCTTATAGCTCTATGTTCCTCTTCCTTCTGCAGGTCCTAGTTCCTCTGCACATTTTTTAATCATATGATCAATAGATATTTAGAATTAGGGGCTCCTGGGTGGCTCAGTGAAGCGGCTGCCTTTAGATCAGGTCAAGGTCTCAGGATCCTGGGTTTGAGCCCCAAGTCTGCCTCCCTGCTCAGCAGGAAGCCTGGTTCTCCCTTTGCTCTCACCACCCCACCTCCTCCCCAACCCCCACACCCCTCCCAAACTCCCACCCCTGGCTCATGCTCTCTCTCTCTCTCAAATAAATAAATAAAATCTTTAAGCATAATTAAATATTTAGAATTCAACCACATATTCCAATTTGGTCATTTCCAATTTCTCCTGGCCCCAAACGCTTCGTGCCTTCCCAGTTCTTAAAAGTATACACTGATTACAAAATGTGATGAAGATGGGGGAGACTGTATGTTAATGGTGATTTGTTCACTTCAAGCATGGAATCAATTAATTCCTGATTAGAAATATGAAGCTGGAAACAATGCAGCTTGAATGTTTTCAAAGAAATGTTAATAACAAAAGTATTTCATTCTATTTATTATTTTAATTCTACTGAGGCCAAATTTAAATTTCTACATAGTGTTCTAAATGGAAAATGATGGAGACTAAGTTAAGAACATCTGTTTTTCCACAAGGAAAGCACACTATCCTTGCATTTTGCTTTCTGTAACTTAAAATTCTTCAATACTTCCTTCACTCCCTCCAAAATTTTTCAAAGAAAAAATATAGACTACAAATTATATATAGCAGCTAAAAGTTATTGCTTCTGAGATTGCCTTAAAGATAAAGTCACATTGCAAATACCTTCATAACCATAAGTCCTCACTTAATGGGGATTATAAAATCCACACTGTACACAAAATCAAACTCTGAACAAACTTCACTCAGTTTTTTTCCTACTGTTTTCAATATTCTCTAGTTTCTGATATGTAGATCACAGAAGGAACCACCAAATACTTTCATCATTCACCTTCTTTCCCCTAACAAAGGTAGTCAGTAGTGTTCCAGCATTCATAAATGTTCAATGTGTGGCTCTTCTGAAATGAGCTGAAGGAAAAAATCAGGTAATCTTGTTCTCCCTCTTAACTCATGTGATTTTAAAAAACTCAAACATGATCACTTTGGTAAAAGCACTGCCTTCAGTCTAAGAGACAAAAGTAAAACTTTATGTTCTTAGATATTATATACATATACCATCATACCTAGACCATAATCAAATTGCCATAACAAAAACTCACTTAAAAAAAGATTAAAACCAACAACTAGCTATCTAACCCTACTTCTGATTACATTTTAAGTAAGTAATCCAATATCCTAAGAGTTTAACTTTCACATGTTTTTCAGGACATGGACTACTAATTTCAGTTTATCCTTAAAATAGAACAGTTCGAATAATTTTAGACTCAAGTGCTAAAGGCATCATAGCTGCCAATGAGCTGGATCCCTGAATCGCAGCGGCAGCACATGCAGAGACTAAGCAAACTGTCAGAGAGCTAAACCCTGAGCTACCGCGTGCAATCCCACAAAGCAGCTACAAGAGTCAATGCATGTACCCAAAACAAAGCAGTACTTAAAAACAGTATGACCAGATGAAAGAAAATAATCAGGGCCTTGGGGCGCCTGGGTGGCTCAGTGGGTTAAGCCTCTGCCTTTAGCTCGGGTCATGGTCTCAGGGTCCTGGGATCGAGCCCCACATCAGGCTCTCTGCTCAGTGGAAAGCCTGCTTCCCCCTCTCTCTGACTGCCTCTCTGCCTACTTGTGATCTCTCTGTCAAATAAATAGATAAAATCTCTAAAAATAATAATAATAATAATCAGGGCCTTATTTAAACAACATAATATGCAATGGTTTAAAAGTGTCTAAAGGAGGTACCAGTATAAAAAATTAACCATTTGCAAAACACATATCTGATAAAAGACTATTACCTGAAACATAAAAAGAATTCTTAAAACTCAACAATAAGAAAATAAACAATCCAATTAAAAAGTACGCAATGGGCACCTGGGTGGCTCCTCTGGTTAAGTGTCCAGCTCTTGTTTCCGCTCAGGTCATGACCTCAGCGTTGTGGGATCAAGCCCCGTGTTGGGTTCTGTGCTCAGTGGACAGTCTGCTTGAGATTCTCCCCCTCTCCCTCTCCATCTGCCCCACCCTGATAGCATTCTCTCAGTCTGTCTCAAATTAATTAATTAATTTTGAAAATGTGGCCAAAAGATCTGCATAGACACCCCACCAAAACAGAGATACGATGGCAAATAAGCATATAAAAAGATGTTCCACGTCATGTTGTTACACTACACACCTATTAAAATGATTAAAATCCAAAACACTGCCAATACCCACTCATGAGGATGCATCATTCTCATGCACCGCTCTCACTCATCGCTGGTGGGAATGCAAAATGGTACAGCCACTTTGGAAGACAGTTTAGCAGTTTATTACAAGATAAACAAAGCCTTACCAGATGATCCAACAGTTGTACTCCTAGATATTTACCCAAATGAGCTGGAAACGTATGTCCATACAAAACCTTGCACACAACTGTTTATAGCAGTTATATTCATAACTGAAAAAACTGAATGCAAGCAAGATGTCCTTCAATAGATGAGTGGATAAACAGAATGTGGTACATCCAAACAATGGAATATTATTCAGCAATAAAAGAAATGAGCTATGAGTATGAGACCATGAAGGGATCCAGGGGAACCTTAAGTGCCTATTATCAAGTGAAAGAATCCAGTGTGAAAAGGCTGCAAACAATATGATTCCAACTATATAATATTCTGGAAAAGGCAAAACTATGGAGACAGTAAAAAGAACAGTCGTTGCCAGAGGTTTAGGGACGGTAGGAGATGAATAGGTAGAACGCAGAGGATTTGGGGGCAGAGATACAATTCTGTATGATACTGTAATGGTAAACCCATGATATATGTGTTTGTCAAATCCCATAGAATTGTACAACACAGTGAACCCTAATGTAAACTATGGATATGAGTTAGTAATAAAATATCAATATTGGTTTATCAATTATGATAAACATACCACACCAATGCAAGATCAAAAGGGGAAACTGTGAAGGGAGGGGAGAGAGTATATGGGAACTCTGTACTTTCTGCCCAATTTTTCTATGAAACTAAAACTACTCTCATAGTCTATTCACTCAAAAAAGTAAAAATAAAAAAGACTACTGGCCTAAGAGGAGCCAGAGGATTTGAGTTCTTGGGTCTACCTCATTCACTGATGGTCCATGTAATCTCTATTGCTCAAAATACTTCCTATGCAGTACTCTATCCTACCATCATGCACCCAGAGGTCGACCTGATGCATCATACCTCACTGGCTTAATAAAGGTAGTAAAAGAGGGCGCCAAGTAATAGTATTTCATACCAAGAATTAAGAATACAAATTGTTGGGGCGCTTGGGTGGCTCAGTGGGTTAAGCCGCTGCCTTCGGCTCAGGTCATGATCTCAGGGTCCTGGGATCGAGTCCCGCATCGGGCTCTGTGCTCAGCGGGGAGCCTGCTTCCTTCTCTCTCTCTCTCTGCCTGCCTCTCAGTGTACTTGTAATTTCTCTCTGTCAAATAAATAAATAAAATATTAAAAAAAAAAAAAAGAATACAAATTGTTACACTGGCATGGCCAGATGGGGAACTCTGACACTGAAAATAAGGGCATGTTTTAATTCACTGGGACAATAGTATCTTTGTATAATGACTTTAATACCAGGATTCACTGAGAAATATTTTCACCCACTAGAGAAAAATCAGGACTTTGTCAATTCCCTTTGACGATTCTTTCCAGGAAACATTTCAGGCATGTATCAAAGTGGCCACATTCACTGGTGACATTTAAAAAACTTAATTCTTTTCAAAAACTCCTCGACCAAAATATACACTGAAAATGTTCACACTAAAATTTTATTTTCCTTTCATGGATATCTAATAATTAGAATTTATACTCCAGCTAAGATATAAAAGTTCAAGCTCCAAACTCTATTTAACACTTGAATTGAAATAAATCCCTATACACTTTTAAACTATTAATTTTAATTTCATGAATCCATTTAACACATCTCAAGCAGTCGTTGTATTAATCAAAAATCATAATCCTAATAAAAAATATTCATAAAAGCAATTTCTGCAACATTTACCAGTCAGTGTAACAAAATTCAAAATATATAGTTTATGTCAAAAAATTATCTATAGTTTATGTCAAATATACACTTTCTGTTCAAATGCCACAGACACCACTGATAGCTATATGATCTCAGGAAAATTAATTTCTCTAAGATTCAATTTTCATATTAGTAAAATGGTAGTAGTTGTAGCCAAGATAAAGAGTTATGAGGGTTAGAAATGATACATACATAATTCATTCACAATACCCAGCACTGTCCAGTATATAAGTAGGTGTATAAAAGCTGAACCCATAAACAAAGATGGCTTAGAACTTACATGATCATATAACCACTGAACTCCTTATATACCAAACAAAACTGACTCTACAAATCTCAAGTTTATGTAATGGAAAAAAGTGGCAAATGAAAAAAATTACTGAAATACACTGAAAGATTTGTTTTTTAATCATTTACAGTTCCTTCTACAAAAGATCTTAAACTAGTAATTTTATTTGCTTAAAGAAAACAAAATCTCTGCTCTAAGATACTACAAATCCTGTTCAGAGGATTCCCAGTAAGGTTGATAAGCTATTATTTAAGGAGCCCTACATTAACTAGAACATTCTAGTTTTCTAGGTCATACTACTTGCTGTATTTCCAGTGTCAAGAAAACAGCATTCATTCCATTTCATTACCAAAGAAGGCCTAATAATAGTTAATATTAAAAATTTATTTCAAAAGCATTTTCTAATAAACACACTACAAATCTTTTTTACACAAATTAAAAAGAAAATACTTCAAACTTCTTCAATATAACTTCAACAATGGAAGCCACTGCACCCCTTCCTGTCCCACACTCAAAACCAACCAATTAGCCATCCTGTCAATTTCTACCATTTCTCCTGAATCAGCCTTCTACTCCAAGCACCATAATTTTACAATGGCCTCTTAACCTGTTTCCCTGCTTCCTGAATCTTCCTTTCCACTCAATACTCCATACCTTTACCAGAGTTATCTCTCTAAACACTATTTTCATTGGTAACACCCCACTGAAGATCATCAGGGGTCCCTTCCCTACCTATAGAATAAAGCCAAAACTTGATCCTCAGTGTGGCATTCAAGGCTCTTTTCCATCTGGTCCAACATTATCCTCCGTATTTACCCATTTCCATCTTCCTACAACCTCTATGCACTGCCATCTCTAAAACTTACTATGCAACTTTAGCCAAACATTCAAACTGGATTCTCTGTCTATGCTAATGAAATGGTACAGTCACACTAGTCTCTTCTCTCAAGCTTTCCTCCCTGGGACCTTCACCTTCTCACAGGGTAAAATCCCATTTGACCCCAAGTACATAACTTTACACAACACCCAAACCAAGCAGAATTATTTGCTTCCTCTTCCGAAAGTGATTAAGAATAGGTTGAAAAATGGGCGCCTGGGTGGCTCAGTGGGTTAAGCCGCTGCCTTCGGCTCAGGTCATGATCTCAGGGTCCTGGGATCGAGGCCTGCATCGGGCACTCTGCTCAGCAGGGAGCCTGCTTCCTTCTCTCTCTCTCTCTGCCTGCCTCTCCATCTACTTGTGATTTCTCTCTGTCAAATAAATAAATAAAATCTTTAAAAAAAAAAAAAAAAAGAATAGGTTGAAAAATAACAGGAAATAAAATTGCATTAAGGAAATAAACCAAAAAATAAATAAAATCCTTATTTGATCTCTAACAGAAATAATGATATACTTCAGCAGATATCTGCCTAAAATTACTCTTTGGAAACACGTAGCCTTGACCCCTAACTTAGTAAGAGCTGAGAAATGGACACCAAAGTCTTTCTTTTTCAAAAGCCATTATAGACAGAAAAGTCCCATGTAATAGAACCACCCGACTTTCTTTGTAATGAATAAGAAAGACTAAACATTCTAAACTACGAATCTTCTTACTTAATTTTTTCATCAGACATAGACAGCCAGATATCTTATACATTTTTATTCTTAGTTGTGGAACTAAAACAGAAAGGAACATATGACAGCCTCTTTTTGTCACCTCTATAGCTTCGGATGTTTTTACAGGCTCCAATTTCATGAAGACACTTTGGGCAAACAGTCCAGCTCCCCAAAGAGCCAGGCTCCTGGGCTCACATGACCCAAACACAAAAACACAGACGTTTCTTTGCCTGACTACAGAATAACCATAGAACAATAAATTGTTCCCATTGCCTCTCCTTCCATGTCATTTATTTTATTGCCTACAATCGTTCCTGAGCCAGATAATAAGAGCCTCCAAATTGCTCAAATAAAAAATTTTCAAAAGCATAAAGCTTTTTTAAAGTCTCTGAGCAAATAAATGTTGAGATAACTACAAAAGTCTAAGTCAGAACAAAAGAAACTAAAGAAGCATCAGTCTGCTCTTTGGGTTCAAAGTTAAATTCGCTAACAATATCTAATAACTGCTTACATTCCTAGATGGATATATGTTCCTTACAGTATGAAGCAACAAGTAAATTCTTCAGCCAATTTAAATCCTAATTATTTGGGAAGAAATTACTTTTAAACCCATGGTGTAACATTATAAAACATCCAACCGTGTCATATTGAAAATCCTCACAGATTTCCATGGATCTTTCAGATATTCTCTTACACTTTAGCAAAGTCAAATATACTGTGTTAGGGATGTTAATCTGTGTCCAAACTTAAACCTTCTACTTCCAGGGCAGATACTTTACCTCTGTGTGCTAGACACTGCTGGTTGCAAATAACCATTTTGCCTGACTCTTTAACCAAGAGAACTTCAACCCTGTTCAAATGTTCATAGTTGCTATGTAGACAGCAGTGGCCCCTTTAACAGTTCTGGCCAATGAGATATTAGCGAGAGTTGCTGGGTGGGCTTCTAAAAAACCTCTTTAAAAGGAGGCTAACTCAACTAGTTTTCACCTTCTGTCCTTTGTCCTTGCAATTCTCCTTCTTCTCTCTCTCTCTCTTTTTTTTTTTTTTTTAAATATTTTATTTACTGGGGCTCCTGGGTGGCTCAGTCATTAAGCATCTGCCTTCAGCTCAGGTCATGATCCCAGGGTCCCGGGCTGGAACCCCGCATAGTCCTCCCCACTCTGCAGAAAGCCTGCTTCTCCTTCTTCCACTCCTCCTGCTTGTGTTCCCTCTCTCACTGTGTCTTCCTCTGTCAAATAAATAAATTAAATATTAAAACTTAATAATAATAAAGATTTTATTGATCTATTTATTTATTTATTTATGGGGGGAGGGGAGCAGAGGGAGAAAAACAGGCAGATTCCACTCTCAGCACAGAGCACCAGGCAGGACTCCATCCCACATCCCTGAGATCATGATCTGAGCTGAAATCAAGAGTTGGATACTTAACCAACGGAGCCACCCAGGCACCCCTGCAATTCTCCTTCTTCCATCTGGAAGTAAGACACAATGGCTGAATAGGAACAGCCATCTTGTGATGAGAGAAAGACATCTCAGTGGCTGAGCGGCCACTGAGAATCGGCTAAACAGCAATACAGAAGTTCGGGTCCCACAAATAAAAGTACCCTGCAATCCTGGTCTGCCTACCTGCCTACCACATCTTCTCAGTACCTGAGACAAAGAAACACTCTCATCTATTTTCTGTTACAAACAACCAAATACAACCTTAGCTAACATTGATTTCCAGACTAAGCCCACTTCATTTGTTAAAAGAAAAAGCCCAAACGAATGCTGTTATAACTTGCAGCACTACAGTGCTATCATGATGCCGCACAGTTAAAGTTCACTTATTACACAACTGACAAGTACATTAAGCCATGAGCAGAGCATGAGCAGATGAAATCTGAAATAAAGTTTTTGTAAAATCCTGGAAGCCAAGTGAAAACCACTGAGCAAGACCTTCCAAGACTACACAGTATGAAGCAGGGGGAAGTTCCAGAAAACTTTACAATCCAACTTTCAATCCAAATGGCACCAGAGTCGGCTCACACAACAAAATGACAGGATTTTTTCCAACCACACATCTATGCAGGCCATAAAACTGAAGTGAAGATGAAAACTACAGGTGTAGTGGTTCTCAGTCCCTTCAGTCACCAAGCACATAGGCAGAATTACATAGCCCTGAGAGAAGAGGTTAAAGCAATTACTCAAAGTTTCCATGGAAAACAAACAAACAAGCAAAAAAAATAAAAATAAAAAAAATAATTTTTGCCTTTCTTTCAAAATAATCAAAGGGGATTTTTCAGTGATGTTCTAGATAAGTAAAAAATCTGCCACTCACCTTTCACAGAGAATGATAGTGAAACATTTTTTACAGCTGTCTGAGGACAACTGCTTGATTTCCAGATCAATAGGAAAAGATCCAGTTTTTTGGGCTGAAATAATTTGCCTTCTTTCTAAATTAGGCTAAAATGTATAAAATAAAATTTATTGGGTTCACATTAATGATGTCATTTTCACACTTAACAACCTTTTCAAAAAGTGTTGAGAAAATTAAATCTTCCAATGACAGAATTAAGTAGCAGAATTTCAGATTCAGGTGAGAGCTAATATTAATAATATAAAAATGTATAATTAATCAAGATAACAGTATACAGGTGAGTTTCCTTATACTGTCCCCCCAAAAAAACAAGAGGAATCATTCTGTCCTCTGTGCTAAGCTAAACATGTTTCATATTACATAGTAAATACACTGGATAATCTAATATATATATATATGAAAGCCACTGACATGGGCAGTTTCTAGCATAAACAATAAGTAAATGTGTCTTATTTGTAAATAAGTGCCTTTATTCACCCTGACTGCGCTATTAGCTGAAGTAATGTGATGTTTTTTTAATCAGACATCCTGAATATTCCGGCTATGAGTATATCTTATAAGCAAGAGAACTACAATATGAATCAGAGCACGGCACTCTTCTCTGCAACAAACAGCTCTTTCTGTGTTGTTCTAATTCATCGAATGTCTGTTTTCACTCAGAAGTAAAGGACCAAAGCAAGACATAAGAACAGACCACATCATAAACAACTGGGGCTCACTAACTTGGTACTACTCAGTTTTCTACAACTGGGTTGTAAGTCCTCGCACAGGCCATCTGAGGACTAAGCCTAACAAAACTCTCAGCTTCTAAATCCAATACTCATAACTGCTGACAGTATAGATTATTATAATTCTACGTTTCTGACAACAGACAAATTTTGAATTTGTTCCAGCTGACTCCACCACTTACACTATTCAACAGCTGGGGCATATGATAACTTGGCAACCTGATAATACTCTAGCTGAATGCAAACTCATTCTGTAACCAAGGAACTTTGTCAGAAATAAAAATCCAAATAACCTCTCTTAAGTTCAAATGGGAATGTGAAATGTTTGAACAATGCATGATTTCAGAAAATGAGCGACTGTACTTTGAAAGTTTAGTGAACTGACACTCCCTATTCAAAGCCTACAATTCTTTCCTGATTAGATCAGCCCCCATAGCAAGTCATCACGGTTAATAAGCACTATAGTGAAGTCATCGTATTGGATACTGATGGGAAATCATAACTGGCTTCAAAACAAACTGGGAAACAAAAAAAAAAAAAAAAAAACTGGGAAACAATGAGTTTTCCAGGTCCCCAGCTTTACGTATAATACACTGGCCAATACTCTTACTTTCCTTTCCAAAACTAAATGAAACATACGACATCTATAAAGCCAAGCACAAACTGATGACCTAAGCATTTTAAGACCACAAAGAAAATGAAGGTAACATTGCTCACTTTTTCAGTGAAATTTGGGACTGTAGGTTTGAAAGAGTATATGCTATAATTAAAATGAAGTGTAGTGAGAAATGCAATGGCCTTTGGATCTTTTTCTTTTATTTCCAAAGGCAAAGAGAAACAAGCTTTTAAAGAATGCTTGCTTCTGCAAGACAAGTCAAAGCAACAATTATCGTTTTCAAAGTCACCTGAAATCACCCATACATCACTGAGGTAAAACTTGATGAGACAAAAATTCACACAGCAGTAATTTTTTTCTAAAGTATGAAAAAACTTCCAGACGTTTTTGCTTCTGGATTTTAAACAGCACAGGTGTGTAGTCTTCAATAAGGTTTGTTAATCTGCATTGCAATATTTTTCATTTTTCACGTTCTGGAGAAAACTGATTGAAAACCTTATTTTAAAATGTAAAGACAGAAATAAATATGAATGTATTACACACGCAACATAAATGCGACCGATGTGCTTTAGCCTAAAATATCAATGCACTTGCTCAGTGGCAATGTTATACACAATAGAGTCTTGGCACAAAGGAATTCTGATTGCGCTGTTTACAAATTCAACATGGATTAAAAGAATGTCAATAACAAAACATGTTCTAGAAAGAGATAAAATACATTTCTGGGTAGACTGTGAGCATTTTGGAAATTTGGAATTTAGTTGTTCAATTCAGGATTTTATATTTCTACTTTCTGCTAATAGAAAAGTAGCAATGCATGCCATTTTTAACCATATAACCCTCCATTCAATTTGCAGATATAGTTTCTTAAGACCAAAGCAAGTGTTCGAAAGATACAAAATCCTCTGAATCCAAGCTATGAATCCGGCCACTCTTCACTATTAATATATCAAGGGTCTGTCAGTAACCCTGGGTGGGGAGTGTTTTGGTCTCCTTACTGTGTCTCTTGTCTGTACATACTGAAAAATGATTTCCAGAGACAAAAAGGCTCTTTAAGATGAGACGATGCACTTTGTCTAACACTATATTTAACTATAAAGTCAAAGTAAACAATACTAAAATATAAAAAATTTATCAGGTTGGCACAGAATTTCCCAAACATAAATAGGCAGAAAAGCATTTCAAAATATACTGCTTTACATTTAAATTTACAACAGACTCACTGACTTAAGGCTTTCATCCATCACACAATCAAGTAATTTTTATGATGCATAAGAATAGGCATATACTCACAAACCACAAACTTTTTTCAAATAAAATCATTCTAAGAAAAATGATTTGGGGATGCTCTCAGTGGTGACACCGAAGAACCTTTTTTTTTTTTTTTTTTTTTTTTTTTTTAAATTTAAGAACCCAAGAACCTTTTTTTGTAGGGTTAACCAACACCCCATGCAAAGCAAGAGCAGCAATGCCTTAGTAATCCAGTGGAGAATTAACCGGCAGCCACCCTCCTAGGAAGAATTATGATTATTCATAGTACTTAAGAGCTTCTACAAGGGAGAGAAAATGCAATGTGCTTGAAACCCAAACCCCTTCCCCCCACTCCAAGGGCGTCTCCGGACCATCGCCCACCCCCACCACTCTCTCTGAGTTGTGGTCACTAAATCCTATCCAAAAAACCCTGGTCCATTCCCAAGACTGGCCCAGACACCTGTTTACCTGTGCCCAAGCAGTAGTGGCTCTGGTTAAGCAAAGATAACGGTTACCGGGCTGGTGCGTGCTAAGCCCCGCCGCCGGAGCCCGGGGCACCACATACCTTTGTACCTCTCCAGAACATCCTCGTAGGCCTGGAGGTACTCCTGCTCCTCCACGTACAGGTAAGCAGCTGGCGAGAGATACCCCGCCATACTGAAGTTTATCTAAGCGATGACTGGCCAATTCCCCTTTCCCCCTCCTAACCCCAGAGACTATCGTAGTCAGCAAGACGCAGCCTTGAGAACTGGAAAAGCGGAAGGAGCGGCGGGCTGGGGGAGAGCGCTGAAGCCGGAGACGCAGAGCCAGGGGCGCGAGGGGGCGGTGGGCGCCGGAGCCGGCAGAGGAAACGCCCAGGCCCCCTGGCGGGCTGCGGGTGCGGGGCCGCCGCTCCGGGGAGCCAGAGTCCCTCTCAGGTTTCAGCAGCAGCAAATCTCGGCGAGCCCGGGGGCGGCGACAAGCAGCGCCACGCCACGCGGAGGAGCCTGGAGCCCAGTGGTGACGGGCGAAGGGTGGCGGGCGCCGGGACCCTCTGCGGGCAGCACGGCCGTCGCCCTGGCCCTGCGCTGGGCGCCTGCTGAGGGCCCGGCTGAGGCCGCGGCGGCGGTGCCGAAGGACGGGCGCGCTGCCTCCGCCCGGGATGCTGCGCGGCGCATCTGCGGCATTTCCTGGCCGCCGCGCCGCAGACACTCGCCCGCGCCCCCGGAGAGAGGGAGGCGGGAGGGCGGAGGGCGGAAGGGAGGGGGCAAGCGCGGCGGTCAGCGCCCGGGCTGGCTGGGCTCCGACCCTGCCGCGGCTCGGCCCCTCCCTCCCCAGGCAGGGCCGGGCGCCCCGGGGCCCCCTCTCCGGCCCGCCCACCCGGGTCGATCTCACGGCCAAGCACGCCCACCCCCGGACACTGGCCGGCCTGCCCGGATCCCCAAGGGTGAGGTTTCTATTTGGGACCCACAACAGGTGCCTGGGAAACAAAGCCGCAGATCGCGGTCACCGACGAGCGCGGCAGCCCCCCCACCGCGTCCCCCCGCCCCCCCCCCAACCAAATGGGTTGAGCAGTCGGAGGTCTCCCCCGGGAAGGGATGACAGGGGCAGGAGTGGAAAATACTCTTCGACCCTGCTTATGGCACGGAGGGACTCAGGTCACTCAGTGCCGCACGGGGCGGGGAGGGACCAGTGACCCTTCCCGGGGCACATCTCGGGGGCGGGGCGGCGCGCCTCTGCAGGTGGCCCCGCGCGTCAGGGCCTGACAGCCTGGAAGCCACTGCGCCTGCGCGCCCGGCGGACCAGCCCTCAGTCCCTCCCTTCCGCCCCCCAGAGCCAGCCCGAGCATCTGCCGCGGCGCTCCTGGGAGGCGGCCACAGCGGGTTAGCTCTCAGTGCCTCCAGCTTACTTTGTCCCCTCCCTCCTGCTCTTTACCCATTATTCATTCCACACAGTACTGGTATCTTCTGAATTTGAACAAAATGGACACAATTCCCTTAACTTTGGAATGTCATATACTAAAGTGGTGAGTTTTAAGGATCCAAGAACCATTTGGTACTCAGACGCGTACATAGATGTTTAAGAGTACTGACTGAAGTCAGCATCCTGCCTCCTTACTAACTGTGTGACATGGCCAAGTTACTTACCCTCTCTGGCCTCTCTTCATCAGTAAAATGGGGTTAATGGTGCCTACCTTATAAGTCTGTGGCTTTATACATGTTAGCTATAATTATTAATAGATAAATCAATGCGTTGTTGACCATCTGACTTGACAGTTTCATCTTTTGCCCACATCTTCCCTCCCTATTTCTTTCTTTCATATGTACTGACCTTTTGTCCTTGATGAGTTTTTTTTCCCCTTTCAATGTTG
The DNA here is from genome assembly GCF_964662115.1 of Mustela nivalis. Taxonomy (NCBI): domain Eukaryota; kingdom Metazoa; phylum Chordata; class Mammalia; order Carnivora; family Mustelidae; genus Mustela; species Mustela nivalis. The sequence continues at coordinate 101,691,982 of NC_139024.1, forward strand.
TGAATCTGGACCATTTTTCATTAACTCTTAGATGGGGATAAGTACTAAAAACTGTACACTCCTGGAAAAAACTTACTTGAGTTAGAGCTGGAAATCTTTACTTCTCCTGAACAACTGGCCTACTTTTGTTATCCCAAAGCAAAACCGTATCTCTCTTTCTGTCCTGACCACTGGTTTATAATCTGAGTTTGAGTCCATGTCCCACCAAGCTCCTAGGATCAATGGTTTTCTCGCAGCTTGGTATGCTGTACACATTGGTTCATGAAGTAACAAGCATGCATCATCTGTGACACCTTCTTGAAATGAAAGGGTTAACAATTAGATCCCTAAAAGTCATTCCATTTATAGACCACACACGTACATGAATCTCTCTCAAAATTTTTTTGTCTCCTTTACAATGACTAGGGTCATTGAGGGCACAGTCTGAGCCTCCATCAGAGACTGAAACCCAGCAGCATCCAGTTTTGTGAATATAATCAATGCACTCTTAATTGATTTTAACTCTCCTTTTAAGGAGACAGTCAAAATGAACAGCAGCAGCATTGGGGTTTTCTATAAAGATAGCCTTTGCCCCATGCATTCTTGGAATGGTAATATTGGGTCAACCTGCTAATAATAATAGTCTGTTCCATAGGGAAGCAGAAGTTAAGTACAGCAGTTAAGAGGCTACCCTCTGGAGCTAAGAATGCCTGAATTCAGATCAAGATCCACCACTTGCTAGTTGTATGACCTTAGGAAGAGTCTCTCCCTCTCTCAGCAGATTTCTGGACTAAAAAATGGAGAAAATAACTATACCTACTTCATAAGGTTGTCCAGAGACTAAATGAGACAACACAGTAAATGCTATAAGAACATCTGACCATGGAGCTCCTGGCGACTCAGTTGGTTAAGGATTCGACCCTTGGTTTCAGCTTGGGTCATGATCTCAGGGTCGTGAGATCAAGCCCCATGTTGGGCTCTGTGCTTAGCAAAAGTCTGGTTGAAATCCTCTCTCTCCCTCTGCCTTTCCCCCTGCTCATGATCTCTCTCTCTCTCAAATAAATAAATCTAAAAAAAAAGAGCATCTGACCATTTGCAAACTATCATTTATATAGCATTTACCATATACCAAAGAATTTGTAAAATGTTTTGCACTCACTACTTTATTTACTTGCCACAGCCATGACCCTTTAATAGAGAAAATGAAGATGAGAAAAATTCAGTAAGTTGCCAAAGAAAATACAACTAGCTTGTGATAGAGGGAGAATTAAAATCCAAGTTTGCCTGAGTCCAAAGTCTGACTCTGCTTAGACCCTTCAATTCCAACTTTAAAGAATTTACATGGGACAAAAATCCATATTTTAAAATAGCACTGTTCCCAACAAACCGTGTACCTTTACGGGCACTTCAAGAATAAAAACTCAGCCTACCATATCCAGTAACTAAGAATAGCAGATCTATAGTTCTTATATAAAAGTCATTTATATACAATGGATATTATAAAGCCCCACTCCTTACACTCCATCATCTTTTTCTCACATTGACCCTGAGATATAGGAAAGGCGTACAGTCTCCGACTTTAAAGTGAGAACACTACAGTAAGTGCAAAAGCACTTTTAAAATCGTCAAGTGTCAGACATGTGACATAAGACTCTCTAAAATGTAAACCTGATTATATCACTGCATTGCCGAAAATCTTTCAATAATTCCTCACCACTTACAGCATGAATGGTCCAATCTCCCTCAGTATTACACATAGGCACCTTTCCATTTCCGCTATTCTCTACCAAATCCCATGTTCTACTATGCATTGCACTTGAAATTTCCATATAAACACATCTCCCTACCTTTGTTCTTATGGTTCCATCCCTCTGAAGTGGTCTTCCCTTTCCCCCTATTCCCATCAAGCTCTTTAATTCTCACTTCAAGTGGCACCTCCCCTCAGAAGCTTTCAGGCTCCATTCTCTGTCCATGTTAATTAGACTCTCTTCTGGATTCTTTTCACATTAGGTACTTATATAGCCCTAAGAACTAATCTCTCACACCATGTTGTAACAGTCTAACAACATATCCAGTTATCATATTGGACTATAACTTCTTTAAAAGCAGAACTATGTGCTTTTCTTCATTTTATTCCAGGGACTCGATCAATATTTATTAAATGTGAATGAATTTAGTTATCCCACACACCATAAGGTCTTTTTGACTCTAGGCATTTTCATGTTCAATTTTATTTTTATGACCTTAAAAACAAATAAAAATATTGGACTTTCAACTCCTTTATTACTAAGTAATGAACACAATGGACATCCTCATACCACTTCTGAACCTCACCCCATCTCTTACTAGGGATGAATTTCAAGGATGGGTGAGTTTCAGGCAGAGTGTGAAAATGTCTAATAAAGTTAAAAGTTGAAATCTTTTCATAGTATATTTTCGAACTACCCACAGCATCGAAATCGCTCAGATGCCCTGTTCCCTTATCTTCCACTGGTTGATCAGTGGTGAACAAATAACATATTTGAATTTCATATTTTAGCTACATTATTTTTAAACAGATATCGGAAGACTGGCCTCCAAGTCTTTGCTCCCAAGATATGATTATTATGATTTGTGTAGAAAACAGCCAACTTACCAATATTTATTTTTAAAACAGTAGCATATTTCCATACTAGGGCTGCTTATTCTGTTTGTAGTTTTGTTTTGTTTTTGATTAATCTCTTTAAAATATGTGACTTTGAGGTCTCAAGTTCACTAATGAATACTAACTTTATAGCTCTCCCCATATAGCTATCCCCAACTCAGCGAACATTTTAGAACAAATAAAACATGGCCCCTGCCCTCAGTGAGTTTACCGTCTACCAATATCTTCTTGTCCACTGCATCCCATCAGAACCCCCAGTTCTTCCATTTCTTCCCCAACTACAGTATACACAGATGATTAGTCCCCCCCAACTTCTCTGGACTTCTGGCCTAGTCGTTTTCCTCAATTTAAATAATCTCATTACCTCCTCACAAATTCCTGACCAATCCTTCTCTCATAACCCCTTCCTGCACTATCAAAAAGCAAATTACCCACTTCTGTCACCATCAACAAAAACCTCAAGCCAGAAGCACCTTCTTCCTTCCACAAAATGGACAGAACACAGGCATCCTGTTCTGATGAGCTAGAGCTCCAAATTCTCTCAGCACCCTCCTTTCACCTGTCTTTCCTTTCTGCTGAGCCAAAGACACCTTGCAGATACTGGCTCCTCCTCTCCATGCCTCACACCTGCTCATGGAGGGGCAGGGTGGGGAATGAAGCAGTATCTCTACCGGGCAAGGAGTCAGGCCTCAGTGACTAAACACTTTTTAATACTTGAGGAGGGCGGTGAGATCTAGGTCTGCCTCAGCTCCCCCAAACCACCCCTGCTTGGTCTCACTGGCTCCCAAACAGTCTCCCTCCAGGACCCTCCCTCCTCCCACCCTTTCACTGCTCCACCCCTCCCCTCAAGGCCTGGAAGAGAACAGGCAGCATCTCACAACAGCAGCCAGAAGAAGCTCAAGGCTGTTGCCCCAGAAACCCAGACTAGAGAATGGCTGTCTGGGAGCTGTTTGTTTTTCCTGTAATCAGAAAATCCTACTAGGGGGACTGTAGGGGGAGTCCCTGCTGCTGGCCTGGGCTCTGGACTAGTCCTCACCAGCCCCTCAGAGGAATATAAAGTACCAACTTTGTATTACAGTGGGAGGCAAAAGAAACTGAGTGGGCACACACCCACCACCCCAGAGGGAATGTTCGAGAGTGGAGAAGAAAGGAGCCAGATCCACTGGCTGCAGAAATCAGCTGGGACAAAACCTGACCTTTGGCCTTTGCAAAAGCCAGCGGCTCCCTCCCCCCCCCCCAAAAGACTTAGTCCATCCTACCCATTACCATTCTGAAAGAGAAAATTGTGGAGGGAACTGAGGACCAATCACCCCAGAAAGCAAGTCTCATGCACAGTACACATATGAAGAAACCACATAGGCACTGGGAGGTTGGAGGATTGGTTTCCTCAGTGTTCTCAGCTTTCAGCTGGGTAAAACAAGTCATCCCTTCTGGTTCGACTTCTACACCCAGTGCAAGGGAACACCGGTAACAGAACAGAAACATTGGCACTTCCCCTATATTAATTAATCAGGAATGCATGATGGCTAAACCTTCAAAAGCACCAGGGACGGAAAGCTGCTATGGACACATGGTTCTGACAGAGATGCTACAATTTAAAAAAAAAAAAAAAAAAAAAGGCATCCAAGTTGCTGGAATTCCCTCTGCAATCCCATATACCAAACACCAGGAATCCACCCCAGTTAAACCTGCGAAGCTCAGTGTCCCTGGGCAAAAAATGGAAAGGAAGGGAGCTTTCTCACAGATTCTAGCAAATACACTAGGAATCACAGAAGTTAATACTTTCAGAATGTCACAGCAGCTAGGGCATGTAAATAGGGAAAGTTTAATGCAGATGTCTGTAAATATCCGCCTTGCAATTCGAAGGTATCAATCCATCCAACCAGAAGACAGGGCCAAACAGCTTAGTCACCAGGAGGCTGAGCAAACTGCTTTCTCGATAGAAATCAAGCATAAAGTAAACATGGTCATCCTCCTCCCCCACCTTGAGCACAGATCTCTGCCCAGTGCATCAGCTCCCAGCTCTGGCTCCCAGGGGCGCAGATGGGTGAATTTCCACAACTCCCGTCAGGGGTCCGTCCCCTCCCCAACGACGCGCTTACCTGCTATCCTAAGCACTGCCCTCTCAGCGGGGTCCAGCACTGAGCCCCCATGAATCTTTCTTTTTGATCTCTCATGTTTAGGCAAATTCCAGGGTAAGGTGTCTCCCGGAGCTGGAGATGCGGAGCCAGATTTCTGGCTGAAATCATCCTCATCAGAAAAATCCGCAGAGGAAGACATAGAGCAGCGATAGGACGCGTTCCCGGAACTCTACAGAGGATGACACAGAAAAAAAAAAAAAAGCATTAACAGCATAACACTCACATATGCTCATCGATTTCAACAGCCCCCTCCCTGCCCCCGAACGGAATCTGGCATCCCTGTACCATCCTCAATGCTGAAGGGATACACAAACAAGAAATAAAACCCAGGGCTCACCATCTTTTCTCCGCGGCGTCTCCGACAGCAGAAACAAAACCCAAGCAGTCCCAATACATGGAAGATGTGCACAGAAGTGTGTGGCCTGCGGTCCGGCCACCAGCTCACAAATGACTGGCCCAACAATAAAGCCAGAATCAACAGCCTTCCTGTTACAAATCTATAGTATTTGGCTCCCCCACCAGGACAGGAGAAACATTTTCCATTAGGCTGCTGGTTAATTCATTAAGGCAACTAACTCGAAGTTTCAAAAACAAAGCACAAATGCAGGATGTTGAGTCCCAATTCCTTTCCGTTTCGGGTCGCCTCACCGCTGGAGTCTCCTTTCTGACGAGCTTTAAGCCCCTTGTCCTCTTTATTTAATTTGCTTCATGAGATTGAAGCAGGTTCCCAGAAAAGAGCAAGGAGGGAGGAAGGGCAGATTCTGAGAAGAGCTTTTCTTAAGGCTGGGAGAACACAAAAGACTGTTTTCAGAAGCCTAGGACAGCGCCAATAAACAAACATCTGAACTCAGTTGAGAGTTCTTCAGATAATTTAAACTTCTAACAAAGTAACAGCTGCCAATAATGTAAATGAGGATGATGGCAGCACAGTGACAGGAAACAGAGCCCTTCTCAGCTCCTGGTCATCACACAGGGAACGGAGGAACAGGATGTTTCCACCAAAGCACTTTGCCTAAAGTTAGTCCTCCCTTCATCACGTAGGAACAAATCTGCGGGATCATATCTTGCTAAAAGGGTTCTATCTTCCATTCGGGGAAAGGGCACGAGCGATCAGTCCTGCCTTCTTGATGGAGTTGGGTTTGTGATCCTGTAGAGAGCCACCAGCTTACTGTGGAAATCAGGATGTGATCTGCTCTGGGAACAGAGTTATAGAGTATCAAAGGGAAGTCTTCACTTTCCCATTTAGAATTCCACTTGGCTAAGTGAAGCACATCATAAAGATGGCAAAACTAGTACAACTCGAATTCCTGAAACGTATCTTGCAGTCACCGATTCCTCAGAAGCAAGTTGCAGACAGGAATCAGTGAGGCATACTCCAATTTGAGCAAAAACACTGGCTGCTCACAAAAGCGGTGGCTACTGCAGCAAAACAGGCAGTGTGAGCAACATCCCAAAGCACTCACCCACAGCCTGTGAAACAAACTAGAAGTGAATCAGTACTATTAATCTTGCCTCGCTCTATTCAGGCATGTTGTTACACACGGTCAACACCACCATTTTAACAGTACACATAATATCTCCCACAAAGTAAAGTGTCTAAGGGTTATCTTTAGCTCTGTTCTTCCCTGATAAAGTGGTCTTCCATTTTATTTTACCTGCCATTTCATCACCTTGGCTAATTAATTTATTCAGGTTTTGTGTGTTCTCCTCATGGCAATAATGTATGAGGCAAACATGAGGTAAATACATAAAATTGATTTTTCTGTATTGTAGCTAGAGTCCACAGAGAGTTGTGAGTGGCATTAAGTCAGTCACAGAATGCTATTACCAACCTAATTTATTTTCCACGCTTTTCAGAAAATTCATCTTGAGCTCTCTGAGGTGGTGTTGTCAGCTGGATCCATGAAAAAGGGGGACATTCTTGAAGACTTTCAAAAGGGTATTGGGTTTCTTTGGTTGCCTTGTCTTCCTTAAAATGGCTTCCAACCTGTCCTTACTTAAGGTCATCCTTTATCTGCGAGATTATATTTCTTGTTGCCTGCACAATTTCAGTGACTATAGTAATTTGATTGTTTATCTTTACAGACAGATTTAGGGAATAACTGTTAAAGAACTGCTCCGTTCCAAAAACCACTGGTTATTGATTTTTATAGATAGAGTAATTCTTTTTAATGACCAGAGTCTCAGCTGATTGAACAGCCAGACGTGATTTATGCCATGACATAAACACCATTAATCACACACAGCCAGATGGGAACAGTTACTACCCCAGGACCCAAGGGTGTTGACTAGGGCAGCCTCTAATCTAGTAGTGTCAGTGGTAAACAGATAAGAGAGAAAAGGAAAAAAAGACAATCAGCAACACCTCTTTCAGCAATATATCATATGAAAATATAGATACAGACACAGAGACCCAGGGAAATCATACATATTTATATTTTGGTCAAGTCTCCCAGGTTACACGATTCAAGCATTTTAAGAAAGTATTCGGGGTTTTATTGTTGTTGTTGTTGTTTTCATAATAATTTTCATAAACACTTTAAAAAATATAAGTAAACTATACAAAATTAGGCCCATTTGAATCTTGAAAATTGAGAACGGATTTAAAAGAAGCTGCTCTGAAGGCGACTGATCCCATAAGACTGTTATATGCTTTACTGATTTGCGATGACTTGCCAATTCATGTCACTATCTTGGGGGCTAGAGAGAGGCATGTAAGAGTACAGTTCTCATTTTTTTGGAAAAAACAAACATGTTCCCTGGCCCAAAATCCAGAGCCTCGACTTTGATGTGGGGCTAGCAAGAATAAGACAAAGAGGGTTCTTGCAACCAGCAAAAGATCCAAGATCTCCCTTGTTCAAACCTTGCCTAAAGTTTGATTCATATTAAAATATGAATATCTTATATATATATATACATATATATATATATGTATATATATATATGTATACACACACACACACATCTATGTCCATGAATAGGAGATGGGATAATTACAGTATATCCATATAATGAGCTACAATGCAACAATTAAAGAAAAGTGTTATCGATCTACACTTAGAAAAGTATAAAGAGTTCATATAGAATGATTCTTTTAAAAAATGTGTGTGTGTAGATGGATAAACAGATACATGATTGATAAATAGGTAGACAGATGATAGGTAAGTAGATAACCATTTACCAGTATGTAAACAATGGTTATGTCTGGGTGTTGACTAATACTATAAATAGATTTAATTTTATTTCTTGTAATATTTTAATCCAGAACAAACACACAAAAAGATTACTAAAAAGAAAGATACCATACCAACAATCAGACAGAAGAGCAAAGGCCCTAGTAGGAAGTAACTATTTAACCAGTGCCTTTAACCATTTGGGGCTCATAGGCACCCCTGAAAAGTTGAAGCAATCTATGGAAACATCTCTCCAGAACAGAGCACATGGGCAAATATACACAAATGTTGCATATGATTTTCTTGGGTTCACTGACCCACTGACTTCAAGTTAAGGACCCCAATTTACACCATCATCTATCATCACCATTTAGCATTTGCGTTGAGAACAAGAAAGCACTGTGAGTATGCAGGAAGAGAAATAAAGGTAATTAGAAGAGTAAAGACAAAGTTGACCTAGGTCATAATTTTTTTTTTTTAAAGATTTTATTTATTTGACAGACAGAGATGACAAGTGGGCAGAGAGGCAGGCAGAGAGAGAGGAGGAAGCAGGCTCCCTGCTGAGCAGAGAGCCTGATATGGGGCTCAATCTCAGCACCCTGGGATCATGACCTGAGCAGAAGGCAGAGGCTTTAACCTTCTGAGCCTTCCAGGCGTGCCAGTTCATAATATTTTTAACATTTGGCTTTTTCTTTTCTTTTCTTTTCTTTTTTTTAAATAAAGAACTCTGAACCACCTCTGGATCGATGCTGAGTCTCTACAGCCCAAAACACCAGGTTATGAGGAACCTGTATACCCTGTATTGTGTCTTATTACAACCTAATTATTAAGGCAGTTTTAACAATTGAATTAGATCACCCTAATTTTAAAGTGACTTTCCTAATAGCCAGTGCATTCACATAGTATTAAAAACAACCCAAACGCCTTAAAGCCAAGATAATTACAGAATGCAACATTTTTAGAAGGGGAACTAAACAATAACTTCTCTAATTGAAACCCCGGTGGGGGATCTGAGATAAATACAATGGAACTGCCTAAATTGGAAGCCGCCCAACCTTAGTACCCTGATCTGCAGGAAAGTGCCAGGAAATTGTCTCTGCACTAGACATTCTCTAACTGCAATGAAGAAACAAGTGCAGAGATAAGGGTTTATAAAAGAGCCAGACTTTTAGGGTCCCAGAGACTGGTAAGGTAACTTCCACAAACCTTCATATCTAAATTTTATGCACACGTCTGTAAATATATTCCCAAAAGGTTAAAAACTAAAAAGCACGTAAAGAAACAATTAGGCAGGGGTGCCTGGGTGGCTCAGTCAGTTAAGCATCTGACTCTTGGCTGAGGCTCAGGTCACAATCTCAGGGTCATGAGATGGAGCCCAGTGCTGAGATGGCTCTGCTCAGCACAGAGCCTGCTGGAGTTTCCCTCTCCCTCTCCTTTCCTCCCCAACTCACACTCTCTTTCTCTCTTAAATAAATAAATAAGATATTTAAAATTTTAAAAAAAAAGAACAATTAGGCAATCTAGATTGTGGGGCAATCGATAAAATAACTATCCTGGACTCTTCATAAACGTCAATGTCAAGAAATATACATACCCCCAAAACAGAGAATGTTCTAAATTTAAAAGACAAATAAAACATAACAGCAAATTCATGAACCTTGATGAGATTCTATACTTTTTTTTTTTTAAGCCAAAAAGACATGTTAGAAACAACATAGATCATGGATTGCTTATTAGATATTATTAGGAAATGATTGTTAATTGTCTAAGGTATGATAATGATACTGTAGTTGTGTGAGAAAGAGTCCTTATCTTGGGACACTTTATTCTTACCTTCCAGGCTGGAGAAACTCATGACATCTGTACTTATTTTCAATTGTTTTAATAAAACAGGAGGACTGGTAAATATAGCAATAGGTTAATAATAAGTATCCACTATACTACTCTTTCAACTTTTCTATTCATTTGAATATTGTCAAAATGAAGAATTGGGGGAAACACATAAGCAGGACCCTTCTCAGTTTCTCTAAGTGTTGCTTAGTCTAGGCCTGTTCTCACAAAACCAAAATCCCATGTTGTAAGTACACAGTGATAGTATCCATCTGAGTGATTTCTTGTAACATTTCTTGGTATACAGGTAGAGAATTAGATAAGCACCCAGAAAGGTGATGTGCTTGCCTCAATCCCAAGCAGAGTTTTAGATGGAAGGATATAAAATAGGCTCCATTGTTATTCATTTAAATATAGCCCAGTAAACCTAGTTGATTAAGTATCACTTTTTTTATATTTTACAAAAACAAAAAGAAAGATGTCAAAACTTTTAAAAACATAGATTCCAATTTTGTTTAAAATTCTGTTGATTAGGCAAGTACAAATACTAGCTTCTTGCATGTTATGTAAAAATGCAAAGTATGGCACAAAAAAACACTTATATCCTAGTTTTTTACTGGGAAGTAAGTCAAAAAAGCAAGGGCCCACTATCTAATAAATAATACAATAATACAATAATAATAAATAAATAATAATAAAGAAGACGATCTTTACAACAAATAAACAGATGCTGAAGAAAACAATTAATGAAAATGTAAGAAAGTGCATTTAACCACTTGAAGACAAAATGAGTTACATTTTGGGGACTATGTGCTTGTTTTTAAATTTTTTTCAAAACCAGCTGAACAATTCAAGTACTCTTTCATCATATAAATAACTTTTAATTAGTCTCCCATTGGAAACCACCTCTATTTTTTTTTTTTAATTTTATTTATTTATTTGACAGACAGCAAGAGAGAGAGAGAGAACGAGCCCACAAGTGGAGGAAACAGCAGAGGGAGCAGGAGAAGCAGACTACCTTCTGAGCAGGGACACTGACACAGGACTTGATCCCAAGACCCTGGGATCATGACCTGAGCCGAAGGCAGACGCTTAACTAAATATGCCACCCAGGAGCCCCTGGAAACCACTTTTAAACAGTAAGAGGGAAGGGCCTTCTTGTTTGGCAAGACATCAGCTGTCCCTCACTCTCTCCTTTTAGGGGAGAGAGGAAGAAGAGCTTAGGAGGAGTTAGGGGGAAAGAGAGGTCAGAAAGAAAGGAAGCTGGAAGGTTCTTGGATCTCACTCAAGCAGGAGGCTTTGGGCAAAGAATTAAGGAAGTCAAAGGTTTCTTTCTAGGTGGAGAGCCCCAGTTCATAAGCCTATGAAGGAAGACCACTGGAATTCTGGACACAGACTCTTCCTAGAGTAGAAAGATTATGCATTAGTTAAGAGTGCTCCTTGGTCTTATGTTTCTGGGAAAACTAAGATCACACAACATAATTTTCCTCTAGCTGTATAAGGAGCTCTCCAAGATAAGCATCAAACACTCATTTCTGGGAGGAGCATGGCTTCAGATTCTAGGCAGTCTTGGCTTAGCATTAAAACATTCTGCAAGACTTCCTTCCTTTCAGTCTAACCAGCATGTTTTAACTATACACATCATTTATTGAATGACCATCGTCAGGGACTTTACTGAGCATTTTCATTCACTATCTTATTTAATTTTCACTGCAACCCAAGAACGAGCTTTGGAGAGGTTAAGTAACTTGTCCGTAGTATTCTATCAGAAGAGCCAGGATTTCTATCTGGGTCCTTTGACCTCAAAGCTTGTGCTCTCAACCACATGCCATTAAATGCCCTAAAATGTGATTCATAGGCACTAGAGGAACGTCTTAACATATTGCCCTCAAAGATCTTACCATGTATTTGGGGAGCCCAAAAGGAGTAGACTTGTTCTGTGCTCAGTACTAGGCTCAAAGGATGGAAATGATGAGAGACAGCTATCAGTTTACAATGAAGAAAAACCATACAAAAATATACAACCACTTAAAAGTGGAAAGGACTGCTTCATATGGTAGTAAACATCTTCCCACTGCAAGAGACCAAGCCTTCACTGAGTGGAACGTTGATTTTATTATCCTCTCCCAACTCTAATATTCTTTGGTCCTATGTGTTCTGAAACCTCTGCAAATCTTCTCCCCAAAAAGATCACAAATAAAAGAAAAATTATATTAAGTATCAAAATACCATTTTTTAATTGTAAAAATCTTACAAGTAGACTTTTTTTTGCAAGTCCAGCTTCATTTAATCATATTAAAATTATAAAAACAGAGACAAGAACTAGTCTACAATTGAGGATCTGCAGAAAGTCTCTCAAAACTGAGGAAGAACATTTCAAATAATTTGCCATAAAGAAGGACAAACACAACACTGAAAATAGCCCCGCAAAACAGGAACACATTAGGAAGACAAACTTGAATAACAAAACCATCTCTCTAACTAGAGAATACCTCATCTTATATTTTAAATGGATATTTATTTATATCAACAATTAAAAATGTATCTTCCGCACACATAGTCTTCTGCCTTAGAGGAGCTTTAAGTCCAAACGGAAGAGTAGAGGAGATAAAACAGCCAACTTATATTCAAATATTATCATCTTAATGGGTTAGGCTGAAAAATATCTCTTCCAGTATGATAATGCAAATATATACATAAAGATGTGATTAAGGAGTGACTGGGTGGCTCAGGAGGTTAAGTGCCTGCCTTCAGCTCAGGTCATGATCCCCGGGGGCCTGTGATTGAGTCTCACATCAGGCTACCTGCTCAGCCGGGAGCCTGCTTCTCCCTCTCCCTCTGCCCCTCCCCCTGCTCATGTTCTCTCTCTTGCTCACTCTCTCTCAAATAAATAAATAAAATATTTTTTAAAAAATAAATAATAAAGATGTGATTAATAATATAAAGCCAGGGGCGCCTGGGTGGCTCAGTGGGTTGGAGCTTCTGCCTTCGGCTCGGGTCATGATCCCAGGGTCCTGGGATTGAGCCCCACATCGGGCTCTCTGCTTGGTGGGGAGCCTGCTCCCCCCTCTCACTGCCTGCCTCTCTGCCTAATTGTGATCTCTGTCTGTCAAATAAATAAATAAAATCTTTAAAATATATATATATATAAAGCCAATTAGTAGAGAGATGCTGACTCAGAAAACAGACTAGAACATCTACAGTCCCTTTAGAAGCCAGGATGGAGATTCAAGAGTTCCCAACCTCCCTCATTCCACCAACAGTGTCATGTCCAAAAATGCCAACTGCTGATAGAGTCATCCCACAGATGCTTTGTGATGAGCCTACTCATTTTTAAAAACTTACTAATGATAAACATTTAAAAAATTGCAAATTTTACATGAAATGTGGATGTGAAGCATTGAAACTAGCAGTATTTTCCCTTTTTGGAAAGGACATGTGCTTTCCATTCTGACACAGTCCTTATCTGTCTCACTTCATTTATCTATCTATAATACCTGGTCTATGAGTTTGTGGCCCTAGCATAAATTAAGCCATAAAGAAAGGAACGGGCAACACTGTTGCATTCAGAAAGTAAAGGAGGTAAGAAAAGTAAGGGATAATGGTAAATCAATAGGCTGACAGTTTAAAAAAGGAAACTGGAGAGGAAGAGACAAAACAAAAGGAGAGGGTTATCAAAATATCTCAGTTAAATTAGTGTTAAATAGGAATAGGTGATTCCATGTTCCTGCGGGCATCCAAGTGCTAATCTCATTCTGCTCCATCCCCAAGAACCCTAGTTAACATTTCCAATACCCAGGAAGTGGAACCAAACTGTATGAACTTCCATAAATGCTGGCTCATTATCTCCATCAATCTGGTGGGCTCACCCACTCCACTACTGCAGTTCACCCCCACTGTTGTCTGCTCCAGCCCCTGCCCATGGTCAAATCTGCTACCAAATGTTTCTCCTACCTTTGAGTAAGTCATGGAGGGTGTTTATACCAAATACTTTCAACAGCCAGGTTATAGCTCTGATTTCTGCTTGAAAAAAAGATGTAGGCTATGATCATATATATGGGGCCCTAAGATAGAACAAAGGACATTTGCAAAAACCAAATCCCAACTACTATCTATATTGTCTTGTTATAAAGTTAAAGATACATGCATACTGTGCCAAAGACTGAATGTTGGGAGAAAGCTATATGACCTTGGGGTAACTGCCTGGCCTCTCTGGGCTTTGGTTTTCTCATCTGAGAAATGGGAAACCTAACAGTGCATAAGACATAAGGCTATTGTAGAAGAATAAACAACACATGAAAAGTGCTTTAGCAATGCCCAACATGGAGAAAGCGTTAAGTAAATTTAAGTATAAGTGATGTTACCTATTCACCTTGGGATGATCCAAGGGTAGGTAACTTATTCCAGCTGAGCGAATATGATTGTCAGTCCAGGGAATTTGAAGCAATGAACAGAGACACAGTGACTAGAAGTTATTGGAATGAGGTCACATTAATAACAGCTCTCAGCAAACAAGGTCCATATAGTTTGGCATCTATCCTTCCTATCTTTCTCAAGAGTATTAGTTGAACATTTCAGTTCTTTGGGATATCCTTGTATCTTTCCAATACAGGCCTCTTCTGTTTCTTTTAAATTCATTATCTTCATTGTTGAAAACAACAACCAAAACTTAGGACAAACACATTAGTATTTAAAAAAAAAAAAAAAGGCAATTATAGGTATTTAATTCTTCCCTGCAGAAATATAAGCAGGGTTATGTCTTTATACCTTCATTTTTATTACCTATCTTCATTAATACGACTTCAGAAAATTGCTTTTGATAATAGCTTTTACATAGTTATTTGCTCACTTCAAACAGCTACTACTTAAATTAAGTGGAAAAATTACTTTTTCATTTAAAAAAAAGTGCCTTATTATTGCACTGAAGCCAAGTACATGAAATTTTAAGTGCTTGGCACTTCCATGGTCCCTTTTTGAGGAAAACAGTGCTGGTTCCCAGGTGTGTTATGTGAAAACAAGCCTGCCACCACCAGCCACAACTGACTGGAACCATGAGTCACTGCCTGAACATAAAGAAGCCCACTGCCCCTGGGCTGATTCTTCATACTGGATGGTGGTAGCCCAATCCAATCATAGCCTCTCCACTGGGGAATAAAGGCAAAGTACACTCCTAAGGTCCCTAACTACTATTTGGATTTTCCTGAAGATGTGCTATACATCCCACTCTTGGAACACTTGAGATCCATCTGGAACAACTGTGTGGCTCAGCG
Source organism: Mustela nivalis (assembly GCF_964662115.1). Classification (NCBI taxonomy): domain Eukaryota; kingdom Metazoa; phylum Chordata; class Mammalia; order Carnivora; family Mustelidae; genus Mustela; species Mustela nivalis. The sequence goes on from NC_139024.1 coordinate 101,707,019, forward strand.
GACCTACATATACACTAAAGGCTCCCTCAGATTTCATTTTCTCTTTGTGATGGATCTCTCTTTCAGAAGGTAATCTGGCTCTGCCCCTTCCTTGCTTTATCCCTAGGGGAAGCTATGTGTCAGGGCAGGAAGCAGGAACAGACTGCAAGAACATTTGGCTTTTGTTTTCCACAAACCTAATCTGTTGAGACTAGGGTTGTAGAAGGGAGCAGAGGATTCTGGGGAAAAGGACTTTGCCCAGCCTTAAAAGAGGCCCTCTTGGGCTACAGGGAGCATCTGTGGATCCTGGAGCAGGGAACTTCTTAAATCCCAGCCATCATAAAGAGATGGCTATCTGGTATGTCTAGGGGGACAAACCCTGTGGTTCACATTTCAAGATCCCTGTGTCCTAAGAGTAGCTCAGAAACAGCCTAAAGGGCCCAATGGGCCATCATGGGGGGTGTGTCAGCACAAGCTGGGGGCACAAATATTCCCCCCATTCAATGACACTTTGGCATCTTATAAGAACCCAGAACATTAACACAACTCCAAGATGCAGGAAGCAAAGAACATGCAACCCAGCATAATGGGAGCCTGGGAGTCAGAACCTAAGTTGACAGGAAAAAAGAGAGAGAGAGAAAATATGTTATACTAGAGTTCATAGCCTAAGATTCAAACTCACTGTATGTCAGTGAGTAACTGTGTAACTGTGTTACACAGTAACTGTGTCATATTTACTTTAGAATCCCAATTCTTAGGAGTGGGCCCCTCATGACTATCTATTGAATGAATCTACTGGCTCAAAGCTTGGCTTCAGCAGGGGGGTCCCACGGGAGTAGAGGTTCAAAGAGGAAGCTCTGCCAACTAGGGCTATAGATGTACTGAGTGTCTGTCTGTCTGTCTGTCTGTCTGTCTCAAAAACACACAGAACCCATCAACAAAATTACCACAGCAGCTATCTCCTCCTACATCTTCTTCTTCCTCCAGCATCATTTTTCTTTTTAAGACTGTCTTGAATTACTCTAGAACCAAAGTAGAAGGAAATATACTTGCTTGCTTACTTGCTTACTTGCTTACTGCCGCCTTATTTCAAAGTGGGTATTAAAGGGGCAGCTGGGTGGTTCAGCCAGTTAAGTATCTGCCTTCAGCTCAGGTCATGATCTCAGGACCCTGGAATTGAGTCCAATGTCAAGCTCCCTGCTTGGCAAGAAATCTGTTTCTCCCTCTCCCTCCACCCCTTCCTCTGCTTGTGCTCTCTCTCTCTCAAACAAATAAATAATATCTTTTTTTTTAATAGTGGGGAAAGGGGCACCTGGGTGGCTCAGTGGGTTAAGGCCTCTGCCTTCAACTCCGGTCATGGTCCTGGGGTCCTGGGATCGAGCCCCGCGTTGGGCTCTCTGCTCAGCAGGGAGCCTGCTTCCTCCTCTCTCTCTGCCTGCCTCTCTGCCTACTTGTGATCTCTGTCAAATAAATAAAATCTTTAAAAAAAAAAAAAATAGTGGGGAAAGAGGAAAAGGAATTTAATACCTACAAGTTACCTAACCAATGATATGAGACTCCAGAATGAGACATAGGCAAAGCATGAGATGCTTTGGGAAGCTTACAGTGAGAGGGAGCAGATGAGGATGGGGACGCAAGTGATAAATGGAGATCACAGAGGGCCTTGCATGAGTGCTAGAGCCTGGACTTGACCTTGCTGGAGCCAGAGTGCTGCTGAAGGTTTGTAAGTAGGTTGTCCTTCTAGATGGATGACTCTGACAGCCATAGAAAGTGGACTGTCTAGGGGTCAACCTCAGACAAGACTAGTTGGCAATTATTGTTATAGTCCAACAAATGATGACAGCCTGAGCTAAATCACTAACATTAGCGATGGAAGGAGAATGAATGTGAGAAATATTTGGAGACTGGAAAAGAGAAAGTGAGAGGAAGGCTGGGATGTGGCGGGTAGGGTAAGGCAGTTTACGTAGAAGGAACTAACAAGTCACACAGAGATGTAACAGTAGGGAGCCAGAGAAGGGCGGCAGAAAAATGAGTGGGCCCCAGGCAAGTCATACAAGGAGGCTCAAGATGTGGGGTCTCTCTGATAAGTCCCCAAGTTCATGGTGACTCAGACTGGTTTCAAGGAAAAGGCTGTCTAGTCACCGATCTCCAAGAGACCTGCATTTCGCTCCAGCTACAGCCCGGGGCCCCCAGGTGCTAGTGAGTGATATGGGAATCCTGCCCCTTAGGAGAAGCTGCAGCTGGTCAGGGTCGCACAAGGGTCTGTTGAGATAGTAGCATGCTGGTGTACCAAAGCCCTACTGAACCATTCATTCCTTCGGTTGTCCTTTTGCTCAGGCACATGGAGAGTAAGAGTGCACAAGCGAGCTTGTTCACTGTCCCCTTTCACACAGGAATTGGATAGGAGACTATAGTAAACATACCCATTTCCGGTAACAGTTTCAGAACAGTGATACTAGGCTACTTAAAACAAAAATGGCAGGGGCGCCTGGGTGGCTCAGTGGATTAAAGCCTCTGCTTTCGGCTCAGGTCATGATCTCAGGGTCCTGGGATTGAGCCCCGCGTCGGGCTCTCTGCTCTGCGGGAAGCCTGCTTCCTCCTCTCTCTGCCTGCCTCTCTGCTTACCTGTGATTTCTCTCTGTTAAATAAATAAAATCTTAAAAAAATAAATAAATAAAAAATAAAACAAAAATGGCAATACCCATATTTTTCTGACTTTTAATTGTCTACAGCATGCAAATATGGTACAGTATTCCCACTGTGCTTGTAAAGCAATTTCACCCATTCTTTTCCAGTGTTCAGTGCAGGGTCTCTCAGCAGTTATCTCCCGTGCCCTGGCTTTCCAGCCCACCCCTCCTCTCCTTAATCCTATTGCACACTAGGAGTTGTGTGAGTTCCAACCCACCGACCTTCCTCCTTCCTTCAGGCGGTTTTCTCCTCCCTTTCTCAACGGGGCCTTCAACCCAGCCGGTCCAATAGCTTCCTCCAAAAATAACTTAAAGCCTAAAAGAGTTTTTAAAAATGTATATCCACGTCCAGAAAACAATATGATGAATTCCATCAGAAACACACGCATACTGTGGAATAACCAAAGAGCATTCCCTTCTGCCCTCCTGTATTATTACTTCCTGAACTGGTCCTGTGTCTGTATCCACGCACAGGAACCAGCTGGAAAGTTAGCTGGTGAAGAATCCAGGTACCTTCAAAAATATCTTCAGGGGCGCCTGGGTGGCTTAGTGGGTTAAAGCCTCTGCCTTCGGCTCAGGTCATGATCCCAGGGTCTTGGGATCGAGCCCCGCATCGGGCTCTCTGCTCAGCAGGGAGCCTGCTTCCTCCTCTCTCTCTTCCTGCCTCTCTGCCTACTTGTGATCTCTCTCTCTGTCAGATAAGTAAATAAAATCTTAAAAAAAAAAAAATCTTCAGTGAAAATCAGCGTTTATGGATGTGATGGTTAATTTTATGGGTCAACTTAGCTAGACCCTGGGTATGAGCTGGCTTCAGCCAAGCAGCTGAAGGTCTTAGGAGCGAAGACCAAGATTTGCTATCGTTGAAGGTGTTTTTTTCTCAAAACTACAACAGAGGAACCTTGCCTGAGTTTCCAGCCTGTAATAGCAACTCTTTTTTTTTTTTTTCTTTTTAACTTTTTTTAGAGTGGTGGGCAGTGGGGTAGGGCAGAGGGAGAGGAAGCAAAAGAATCTTAAGCAGGCTCCATACCCAGTGAGGAGAAAGTGAAAAGAGAAAGTGAGAGGAAGGCTGGGATGTGGCGGGTAGGGTAAGGCAGTTTACGTAGAAGGACCTAACAAGTCACACAGAGATGTAACAGTAGGGAGCCAGAGAAGGGCGGCAGAAAAATGAGTGGGCCCCAGACAAGTCATATAAGGAGGCTCAAGATGTGGGGTCTCTCTGATAAGTGGGCCCCAGGCAAGTCATACAAGGAGGCTCCATCTCACAACGCTGAGCCCTGACTCAGGGCTCCATCTCACAACGCTGAGATCATGACTTGGGCCAAAATCAGGAGTCGGACACTTAACCAACAGAGTTACTCAGGTGTCCCTGTAACATCAACTTTTACCTGAATTTCTGTCCTGCCAACCCACACTTCATATTTTGGATTTGCCAGCCCCACAATCTCATGAGCCAATTCCTTAAAATAAACCTGTGTGTGTATCTGTTCTATTGGTCTGTTTTTCTGAAAAATCCTAACTAACACAACTGGCTCCAATATGACTTTATAAGAGTTTTATAAACCACCTTTACTGCATTTCAGGGAACTAGAAACTCGTGACTATAATTCATACTTTACACTTTAATGGAAAGAAAGACCGTATGGAACTTTTATCAGGCCAAGTTAGGAGGCTACCGTGGTTTCACCACTGATACTACCATAAGAAAGTTATTTAACCACCCTAACTTTCCCATATTCCAAATGTAGATGATCATACTTTCTTCACCAATGTTAGACAGCATAAAATGAGATAATGTACATAAAGCACCTAATATGAGGCCCACCTAGGACATAACAGCCAATATATTTTATAGCATTTCTTTCCAAGATGAAAAATAAAATGAAAACCAGGTTTTAAAAAGTACATAGATTAGCAAGGATTACAGTTACATTACCAGAACATGTATTGTTTTTAGGACTTGAAAAAATCTTTCCAGCTTTATTGAGAAATAATTGACATACATCATGGCATATGTTTAAGGTATATAACATGAAGCACTGATTATTACATAGTGTGAAATGACTACCACAATAGGTTCAGCCAACATCCATCTCCTCACACAAATACAATAAAAAGGAAAAAAGAATAAAGAGGGAATAATTGCTTCCTTCTGATGAGAACTCTTGGGCTTTACTCTCTTAACTTTTCTGTACAACATTACAGTACATTATAGTATTAGCTATAGTCATCTTGTTGCACATGGCATCCCTAATGCTTATCTTATAACTGAAATTTGTTACTTCTTTTAAGATTTTATTTATTTATTTGACAGAGAGGGAGAGGCAGCATGAGAGGGAACACAAGCAGGGGAAGTGGGAGAGGGAGAAGCAGGCTTCCCGCTGAGCAGGGAGCCTGATGTGGGGCTTGATCCCAGGACCCTGGGATCATGACCTGAGCTGAAGGCAGATGCTTAATGACTGAACCACCCAGGCACCCCTGAAATTTGTAACTTTTGGCCATCTTCTCCCAATTCCCCCACCCTCCACCCACCACTTCTGGTAACCATAAGCCTGATCTGTTTTTCTGAGTTTGGATTTTTTCGGGTTTGTGTGTGTGTGTGCGTGCGCGTGTGCATGTGTGTGTGTTTAGATTCCACAAATAAGTGAGACCATACAGTATTTCTTTTTCTCAGCTTGTTTCACTTAACATAATGTCTTCAAGGTCCATCTTTGTTGTCACAAATGGTGGGATGTCCTCATTTTTATGGCTGAATGATATCCCATTGTATATACATACCGTCCGTCAGTTCGTTATCCATTCATCCATCAATGGACATTTAGTTTGTTTCCACGACTTAGCTATTAGAAATAGCACTGCTATGAACAAAAAGATACCTTTTTGCTGAGTTAGTGTTTTCATTTCTTTTGGATATATTCCCAGAAATGGAATTGATGGATCATAAGATAGTTCTATTTTTCATTTTATGAGGATCCCCTGCATTGTTTTCCATCATGACTGCACCAATTTGCAATCCCACCAATAGTGTACAAGTATTCCCTTTCCTTGGCATCCACATCAGCACTTATCATCTCTTATCTTTTTGATGATGGCATTTCTAACAAGTCTGAGGTGACATCTCATTGTGGCTTTAATTAGTATTTCCCTCAACATGTTTTCATGTATCTGGTGCCCTTTGTATGTCTTCTTTGGAGAAATATCTATTCAGGTCCCTTGCCCATTTCTTAATTGGATTATATAGGAAAGGGAGTTGGTTTTTGTTTTTTCCTTTTTGTGTGCGTGTTGTCAGTTTAGTTTAGTTTTGTTTTGTTTTAACTTAGGAGGTGGTTTTGAGGGTTTTTGTTTTTGTGGTGGGGGTTGTTTGTTTTTGCTATTGAGTTGTAGTTTTTATATGTTTTGGATATTCACTTTTTATGAGATATAAAGCTTGCAAATAGTCTTTCCCGTTCCATAGGTCGTTCTCACTTTGTTGATGGTTTCTTTCGCTGTGCAGAAATCTGGTTGGATGTAGTCCCACTTGTTTTATTTTTTATTTTGTTGCTTGTATTTTGGTGTCATATCCAAAAATTTAGTACCAAGGAGCTTTATTCCTCTGTTTTCTTCTAGGAGTTTCAGGTCTTACACTTAAGTATTTAATCCATGTTGCATTACTTTTTGTGAGTGGTGCAAAATATGGCTCCAGTTTCATTCTCTTGTATGTATATGGATCCAATTATTTCAGCACAGTTTATTAAAGAGACCATCTTTCCTCCCCTGAGTATTCTTCACTCCCTTGTAAAATATTAGTTGACTGTACATGCTTGGGTTTGCTTATAAGCTCTCAATGATGTCCCATTTATCTATTTGCTTTTATGCCAGAACGGTACTGTTTTGGTAACTGTAGCTTAATAGTATACCCTGAAAGCAGGAAGGGTAATATATCCTATTTTGCTCTTCTTTCTCAGGATTTCTTTGGTTATTTGGGATCTTTTGTGGTTCCATATAAATTTCAGCAGTTTTTCTACTTCTGTAAAAACACTACTGACGTTTTAACAATATCCATTCTTCCAATCCATGAACAAAAGGTACCTTTCCATTTATTTGTGTCTTCTTTGATTTCTTTCATCAATGTCTTGTGGTTTTCAATGTAGAAATCATTCGCCTCCTTAAATTTATTCCTATCTTGTTTTTTATGCTATTGTAAATGGGGTCAATTTCTTTATTTCTTTTTCAGAAATTTTGTTGTTAGTATATAGAAATGCCACTGATTTCTGTACATTAATTTTGCATCCTGCAACTTTACTGAATTCAGTGATTAGATCTAACAGTTTTTTGCCTGAGTCTTTAGGATTTTCTATATATAAAATTATGTTGTCTGCCAATAAAGACAATTTTAATTCTTCCTGAGTCTAATACCTTTTTTTTTTCCCCTTGAGTAATTGTTCTAGCCAGGATTTACAGTATTCTATTGAATGGGAGTGGTGAGAGTAGCCACCCTTGTCTTGTTCCTGATCTTAAAGGAAAAACTTCCATCCTTTCACCAGTAGGTTAGCTATGGGCTTATCATATATGGCCTTTATTATGTTGAGATATGTTCCTTCTATGCCTAACTTGTTAAGAGCTTTTTATCATGAAGAGATGTTGAAATTTATCAAATGCTTTTTCTGCATCTATTGAGATGATCATATAATTTTTTTATTTCATCCAATGAACGTGATTGATCACATTGATTCATTTGTGTATGTTGAGCCATCCTTGCATCCCAGGGATAAATCCCACTTGATTATGCTAAATGATCCTTGTAATATGCTATATTCAGTTTACTACCATTTTATGGGAAATTTTTGCAGTTATATTCATCAGGGATGCTGGCTTGTAGTTCTCTTTTCTAATAGTGTCTTTTTCTGGTATTGGTATCTGGATAATGCAGACCTTGTAAATGAGTTTGGGATTGTTTTCCACTACCCGCCCCCCTTCAATTTTTTGGAAAAGTTTAAGATAGATTTGTGTTTCTCCTCCTTTAAATGTCTGCTGAAATTCAGCAGTGATGGCATATGGAACTGAGCTTGCCTTCATTGGGAGATTTTTTGTTACTGATTTAATCTCTTTACTAGTATTTGGTTTATTCATATTTCTATTTCTTCTTTTTTTTTTTTTTTAAGATTTTATTTATTTATTTGTCATAGAGAGAGAAGCGAGAGCAAGCACAGGCAGACAGAGTGGCAGGCAGAGGCAGAGGGAGCAGCAGGCTTCCCGCCAAGCAAGGAGCCCGATGTGGGACTTGATCCCAGGACGCTGGGATCATGACCTGAGCCGAAGGCAGCCGCTTAACAAACTGAGCCACCCAGGCGTCCCTCTATTTCTTCTTGATTGAGCCTTAGTAAGTTGTATGTTTCTAAGAATTTTCCACTTATTATATGTTGTCCACTTCACTGCATATAGTTGTTCATAGTAGCAACTCCTAACCCTTCGAATTTCTGAGGTATCAATTGTAGTGTCTACTTTTTCACTTATAAGTTTGTTGACTTAGGTCCTCTTTTTTCTTTGGTAAGTCTGGTTAAAGGTTTGTCAGTTTCGTTTACCTTTTCAAAGAACCAACCCTTAATTTGGTAAATTGTTCCTATTGTTTTTCTATCCTCTGTGTCATTTATTTTTGCTCTACTCTTTATTATAATTTCCTTTCTTCTGCTAATTTTGGGATCAGTTTGTTCTTTTTCTAGCTTATTATGGGCTAACGTTAGATTATTTAGGAGCTTTCTTGCTTCTTAATACAGGCTTTTATTGCTATGGACCTCCCTCTTATTTTTCTTTTTATTTTTTTAACAGAGAGATAGATAGCAAAAGTAGGCAGTGCGGCAAAAGGGAGAAGAGAAGCAAACTGAGCAGAGAGCCCAATGTGGGGCTCAGTCCCAGGACCCTGGATCATGATCTGAGCCGAAGGCAGAGGCTTTAACCCACTGAGCCATCCAGGTGCCCCTGGACCTCCCTCTTAGAACCACTTTCGCTGGATCCCATAAATTCTGATATGCTGTGTTTCCATTTTGGTTAGTGTCAAGAAACTTTTTTTGTAAACAGGAAGAGGTTTATTATAAATATTTAGGTGAGGACACAAAACTGGGTAAAAAAATTTCATCTAGCTTCCCCTGAAGAACCAGGGTCATAGCCACTGCACTCTCCCCCAAATCTGTTCTTCCTGCCTACACCACTTCCTCCGGGCATGCAGTTGCACCTGGAAGCTCCACCATGTGCATGTACCTAAGTCACAAGGAAGTCTAGAAAAGGCTTTCAGCTTCACAAAAGTACTAGAGACACTAGAACAGAAGCCAAAGGAGCCAGATTCAGCATCTGCCACATCAGGTTAAGAAGTTTTTCCTCTCCCTCACTTATTCAGAGTCCTGCTGCCCACCCCCCTTGAGTGGCTGTGAACCCTTGACCCGGCCCAGGGGGCAGAGCTCACAATCTTAGTCTCATCCCATCGCCTGGAACTTAAGGACATCAGGCATGTTGGAGGATGCCCTTGCAAGATGGTGAGTGAGACTCCTGGTCTCAGCTGGAAGTTCTGTTACGTCAAGGAAGGTGGGGATGCCTGCCCTCTTAAGTGGAGTGCGTTAACTTTGCCCAGTTTTGTCTTGAGGATCCTCTCTGCTGATCCTTGGGATTCTGTTTCCTCATTCCTCCTCTTTATTATTTCCTTCCTTCTGCTTCCTTCAGATTCGTTTTATTTCTCTTTCTTGGGCTGAGCCCTTAAGTCATTTTATTTTACATCTATTTTGTTTTTAAATATGTGTGGCACAAGGAAGTTCCATCTAGCCAGGGAGATATGCCAAATATTTAACAAGTGGTGCAATGGGAATACCAGCCACAGCAGATCCTGGCAGAGGGAGAGGGTTCTATTGTTTACCTGCTGGTTTGGAAACGCAGCAGCAGCACTGCTCCTATGTGTCTGCCACATCTCCCGCTGGCCTCCCAGCAGCACTCTCGCTGCTGCCCATGAGGGCGTGGGGCTGTTCAGGTCAAAATATTTCACAAACTGCATTGGATTGTTTCTCTAACCCATGAGTCCATTCAGTCTTTTTAGTGCTGATTTCTACGGCACCTGCCCTGTGTTCAGAGAACAAGGGCTGTACCACTTTGATTCTGTTATTTTGCTGCCATTTCCCTTATCACTGAACATGTGGTCAACGCTGTGAGGGTTCCACAATGGAAATCATGGGTGGAGAGCACAAATGCTCAGTCTTCAAGAAACTTTTCAATTCCCCTTTAATTTCTTCCTTGATCCACTGATTGTTCAGAAGAGTGTTGATTAGTTTCCATGTGTTTGTAAGTTTTCCAGTTTTCCTCTTGTTACTGACTTCCTGTTATTGAAATCTATAGATTTCATGTCATTTAGGTCAGACAAGATATTTAGTATGACCTCAATCTTCTCAAATTTGTTAAGACTTGTTTTGTGGCCTAACATATGGTCTACCCTAGAAAATGTTCCATGTGTGATTCAGATGAATGGGTATTTGGGTGTCACTGAATAAAAGGTCCCCTATATGTTTGCTGAGTCTATTCGGTATGTAGTATTATTCAAATCTGCTGGGTTTTGTTTTTGTTTTTGTTTTTGTTTTTTTAAGATTTTATTTATTTGACAGAGAGAGATCACAAGTAGAAAGAGAGAGAGAGAGAGAGAGAGGAGGAAGCAGGCTACCTGTCTAGCAGAAATCCCAATGCAGGACTCGATCCCAGGACCCTGAGATCATGACCTCAGCTGAAGGCAGAGGCTTAACCCACTGAGCCACCCAGTCAGCCCCAAATCTACTGTTTTTTTATTGGTTCTCTGTCTGGATGATCTATCCATTGTTAAGGGTAGGGTATTAAAGTCCCCAACTATTGCTATATGACTGTTTACTTCTCCTTTTAGCTCTGTTAGTTTTTGCTTTATATATTTAGATGTTTTTATGTTGGGCACATATATATTTACAATTGTTTATATTGTAATTGTTTTTATATATAGTATATATATGAATGTATATTGTTTTATAACAATATTGTTTATATATTTATAATATCTTTTTGATGTATTGATCCTTTTATCATTATTAAATGACATCATCTCTTCTTACCATTTTTAGTTCAACGTGTATTTTATCTGACATAAGTATAGCTATCCTGTTTGGTTTTGGGGGGTGGAGGGCCTACCATTTGCTTGAAATGACTTTTTCCATATCTTTATTCTTTGTCTATCTGTGTCTTTAGAGCGAAAGTATTTCCCTTACTGGCAGCTTATTATTGGATCTTATTTTATTTATACATTCAGCCACTCTCTGTCTCTTGATTAAAGAACTTAATCCATTTACATTTAGGTAATTACTGATAGGTAAGGATTTATTGCCATTTTACTAGTTGTTTCCTGGTTGTTTTATAGATCCATTGCTCCTTGTTTCTTACTCTGCTGTCTTGTTTTGTGTTCGATGTCTTTAATATCAGTATGTTTGACTTTATCACATTCTTTTGTATAATTACTATAAAATTTTTCCTTCTAGTTACCATAAGGCTGACATAAAATATCTTACATTTGTAACAACCTATTTTAAACTGATGACAACTTAACTTCAATAGAATTCATATACTTAACACTTTTCTTTTCCCCCTCACATTTTAAGTTATTGCTTTTACAATTGACCTTTTTTTTACATCATGTAACTAATAACAAATTATTGTACTTACAGATACTTTTGCTGTATTCATTTTTCTTACTTTTAAGCTAGAGCTGTAAGTTATGCACCATTATTACCAAATTGCAGACTCTAACTATGACTCTCTGTATTTACCATTATAGTGAGATTTACACTACCTTTTAGTGTTTTTATGTTAATTAGTGTTCTTTTACTTCCATTCAAAGGGCTCTCTTTACCATTTCTTGTAAGGCAGCTCTAGCAGCTACAAACCTCTTCAGCTTTTGTATGTTTAGGAAAGTCCTCATCCCTTCTTTCTTTCTGAAGGACAGCTTCACCAGGTAGAGAAATCTTGGTTGATGATCATTTTCTTTCAATATTTTGAATTCTTTCCTAGCCTAAAAAGTTTCTGTTGAAAAATCCACCAGTCATCTTATGGGAGTTCCCTTGTATATAACTTCTCTTTTTTCTGCTCATAAAATTATTTGTCTTTAACTTTTGGCAATTTGATTATGATGTGTCTCAGTGTAGCCCCTATTCAGGTTCAAACTATTTGGGGTCCTTGGCCTCATAGATCTGGACATTCATTGCTCTCCCCAGGTTTGAGAAGGTTTCAGCCATTACTGCTTTTTTTTTTTTTAAGATTTTATTTATTCATTTGACAGACAGAGATCACAAGTAGGCAGAGAGGCAGACAGACAGAGAGAGAGGAGGAAGCAGGCTCCCTGCCGAGCAGAGAGCCCAATGCGGGCCTCGAGCCCAGGATCCTGAGATTATGACCAGAACCGAAGGCAGAGGCTTTAACCCACTGAGCCACTCAGGTACCCCAGCTATTACTACTTTAAATATATTTTCTGTCCCTTTCCCTTTCTCTTCTTCTGGAATTCCCAAAAGGCAAATATTTTTTTTTTCATTGTGTCCTGTAATTCCAGTAGGCTTTCTTCACTTTTTTCTTTTTGCTCCTCTGACTGGTAATTTCTAGTGTTCTATCTTCCAAGTCACATTCTTTTTTCTGCATGGTCTGTGTCTACTTTTGAAACTCTGTTGAATTCTTCTGTTCAGACTTTTTTATTTTTCAGCTTTAAAATTTGTTTGGTTTTTTATTTTTTATTTTGATGGTGATTTCCATCCACTTACTTTGTTGGCACATTGTTTTCCTTATTTCGTGTAGTTATCTGTGTTTTCTTGTACCTCGCTAAACTTCCTTAAGAGGATTATTCTGAATTCTTTGTCTGACAGTGCATGAATCTCCATTTTTTTTTTTTTAATTCTTATTTACTTTTTAAGTAAGATCTATGCCCAACATGGGGCTTGAACTCAGAACCCTGAGCTCAAGAGTCCCATGCTCTACTGGTTCAGCCAGCAAGGTATCCCATAAATCTCCATTTTTTAGAATCAGTTACTGGAGCTTTATTGGTTTCTATTGGTGATGTCTTATTTACCTGATTTTTCATCATCCTTACATTGGTCTCTTACTCTGGTCATCCCTCATTCCAATGTAAGGGATGAAGGTATGACCAATACCCTGCACATTTGAGTAATGGAGCTCTTCTTTCAGACTCTATAGATCTGCTTTGGGAGAGACAGTTCTTTATCAGTCAGCTCAGTTTGGGTTTCTGGGTGTGTCTTCTACTAATGTCTTTGGGCAAAAGAGACCTACTATTATGGTCTATTTGGGGGCAAGGCACCTGTTCAAGCTCTGAGGATGGGAATGAGAATCTGTGCCACTGCCTGAGAACAGTCGGATAGGACTGCTGGTTTGGTTCCTTACCCAAGTGAGGCTGTAAGATGGGTTCCACAGTTGCCTGAATTCTCTGGTGAGGCTTGCTAGATCATCAGAACTGGAGACTACATTCATTAATAGATGAGACTAGGAATCAATTTCCTTTCCCTAGCAGGGCAATAGGGCAGAACCCAGGGCCTTGTTACTTGTTGTTTAGGGGCCTGAATCAGGTCTGGGTGGGCACTGAATTCTGTGGTCAGGTGAGACCACTGGTTTCACTCTGCAAACAAGGAAAGCCATGGGCTATGCTCTCTGTCCCTATATATGGGACTGTTGAATGGGCTTCACAGCTTCTCAAGTGCTCTGGTTAGGTTCCCTGGTCCCACAAGCTGAAGGCTGTATTTGGCATTGAATGGGACTATGAATTAGATTCCCTGCCCAAGCACTTAGGGGAAGCTGCTGAAAAACTAGTAAAGTTTTTTGTTATCTTAACTCATACTGACCTGCACCCCCAAGTTCCCTAGCTAAACAAGGTCACTGGCTTTGTTCTGTAAACTCTTGGCTCTGAATGCCTTCTTCTCAGCTCAAGTGGCACTGGGCCACAGAGCTTCCAGGAGCTGTCTCCAACCTTAGGTTCAGATGAGGCAGAAAAACAGAAAGATACTCTCCAAGTGGGTAAAGCTGTGACTTAGCACCTTGTCTGCATGTGTGCAAACGGGGCTCTAGAGCCAACAAAATTTTTCATTTGAGAATCTGAATCAGGCAGATCTGGGGCCCTGTCTCAGCTCCTTTGTCTGGACATGAGGGGATAGGGCTACTTCCAGCTACTGTCAATTTCACAAATCAGCTCTTTAGTTGGGAGGGACCGAGAGTTACCTTCATTCTTGGCTATGAATCAATCCCCCTACCTGCGCAGTAGCACAAGAAGGCTCCGCAACCAGTATTGGCTTTGCTCTGGGGACGATCTGCTCTGCTCACCTACCTCTTGGCTTGAATACCACTATGCTACACAGCTTCCAGGAATTGTGCTAGGCCTTCTGGTCAGATGGAACTGGAAGGCATTTTCCACAGCAGGTGGGGTGGCTGAGCGCCTTGCCTGGCCGTGTGCAAACTGAGCTCTCGGGCTCAGTTCCTTGTTTGGGGATCTCAATCAGGCAGCTCTGCAATCTGCCAAGTTCCCTGGTCAGAGTGCACGTCCAGCTTGGTGCTGCAGATGAGCTAAACTGCTGACTGAGATTACTGCTTGGGCACAGGTATTAAGTCAGTCGGCAAAGATCTGTGTGCAAATTGAGACAAGCCCCTCCCCTTTCTCCATTGGTCAGATTCCCAGTGACTGCAGATTTTCCTGCAGCCCCCGTGATGAGAGATCAGAGTAGGCACTCCTAAAAAATGACCCTCAGTATTAAGAGAGGCTGGCTATCCCCACGGAGTTCTATTTTCCCACTAGAGGGACTAGAAGCTCAGGGCAGACCTGTCCATGTGGTACTTCACTGACCTGGGGGAAGGCAATGTGGTCAACAGGTACCCACTTCTCTTACTCTTCTAATGTGTCTGTTTTGGTCTCTGAGGTGTAGTGGGGACTTCAACCTCACCCCTATGTTCTAGGGTTATCTCAGAGGTGTCTTATTCTGAAATATATGTTAACTGTTCTTCTTATGATGAGGAGAAAAGTCAGGAATGGTCTATGTCACCATCTTGGTGACATTATCCTGAAAAAAATTTTAACCTCCCTTCATATCATCTGCACACTGATGCCTAAAATTCTAGTAATAATGATTCATTCTTTATATTTAAAGATTTTATTTATAATTAAGACTCTCAGGGGTAGAGAACAGTAAGTGATATCAGCCATTTATACTTTAGTGTGAAGAAGGGCATCAGACTACATCCTGAAGAATAAATAAACATAAGAGGGAACATTGGCGCTTTTAGCGGTAATGCAAGTTAAGTTTTGCCTACATCACAATTTTTCCTAGAGCTAGTTCTGCCTGTCACAGGACAGAAATGCAAGGAGCCAAATGAGTCTCAGTACTAACAGAAACACAGCCTGGTCCTAATTCACAATACTACTCAAGAGAAATACTGCCTGGAGTACATGCTTTTAATTTAAATGCAACAGTCCACTCCTCTGTTTCCCTAGTTCAGAGTCCAGGCTCCTCATCACCACTCTGCTGAGTCAAAGAGACAGATGATGGCCTTATCTTCTCACCTGCCTTCCTGATTCTCCAGGGAGAACATAATCTTTCATGAGATCTGATGGAGTCAAAAGAGCTACCAATAACTGGGGCCATAATGTCTGAAATTTGCCCACTGGAGATTCACTCTTCAGTGTTCCTTTCCCTGTGACAGTCTTGTAAACTACGTATACTTCTAGGAGGGAAAATGAAGAACGGAGATCAGAGTATGACAGAGCAACATGCC
The DNA here is from genome assembly GCF_964662115.1 of Mustela nivalis. Taxonomy (NCBI): domain Eukaryota; kingdom Metazoa; phylum Chordata; class Mammalia; order Carnivora; family Mustelidae; genus Mustela; species Mustela nivalis. The sequence goes on from NC_139024.1 coordinate 101,722,465, forward strand.
TCCCGGTCCAGCTTCACCACTTCTTAGCTAGGTAACTGTGGACAAGCTATTTAACCTTTTTAAAGTTTGGCTCTCTAATGTATACAGAAAACCTACTTCCTAGGGTTGTTAGGAATAAGTGAACTATTGCCCATTGCCCAGCACAGTGCCTGGCTCACAGGAAGTGCTTAGGAAATGCTAGCCACTTTTACTGTCATTAATTAGCAACAATAAAAATGCTGTCGTCATAAAATGTTTATGTCTTTATCACCTCTTTTCTTGTACAGTTTCACTTATTTATGGTTATCTCTGGAACTACAGAGCTGATGATGTTTCCAAACAGTTTTTAATAGGATTTAAAAATAGGAAACAATGGTAGTCATTTGTTTATAAAAAGCAGCATTCTTGTTTCAGAAGAAGCTATTTTTCACTTCCCTAGTATCCTTAAATGTCTGCATCTCAGACTTCCTGATTCTTTTGCTCTAATAAACAGACAAGATTGCCTGGAGTCACGGTGATTACCCATACTCTAGAAATAACCTTAAGAAATCCCCGTTGCATGCTTAATACTCCCATAAATCCCAAAGATTATAGGGTTTTTTAAATGTAAAATATCTAGGTTTTCTAAATTAATTTTAACCATGGGGAGGGTGTCAGTTCATTTTACAAAATGTATATGTCTTTTAAATTTACGGAAATAAAAAACTTGAAAAACTTAGCAAAACATGGCATTAAAGAGGAAAACAATACAGCATATTCCAGATGTGACTCTGAAGGTTTTGGGACATATGATGTGGGCATCTTAGGTCATTTTTCTGGTCTTTGCTTCCTCAAAGTGATAACCCAACCTGGATGACTTGAGATTTCTAAATTGTCCGTGAGTCCATCTCTGAAGTCTTTTTAATGCCCAAACGCCAATATCTTTAATGTTTTGCCTTCAAACTTACACAGAGCCTGTTTATAAATAAACTTATAAATTTATTTATCCTGAACTATAAATTTATCCTGAACTAAGTTTAAAATCTAATGGATTAGAGCTAGTATATACTGAGTATCACATTTAAGGAAGAAAACAAACAAACAAACAAACAAATCCTTTCCTAATCCCATAACTCTTCCTTCCCTCTAGAAAGTGTATTCTGTATTATAACATTTTCTTAGAAAGTTGTTAGTTACCAAAAACAATTAAAAAATTAATAAATAAAATAACCTGACAACCACAATTGCTAGTTCAGAATTTATCTGGATTTGCTTGTGATTAAAAAAATTACATCAATATTTTCTCATTTGAGATTTTATGTTCAATTATAACAAAATATTATGCAGTTAAAAAGTTGGCTTGGCTTCATATGTAATGAAATTTGACCCTTAAAAATAAGTGAGTCACTAGAGTATTTCTCAATACCCTACGTGCGTATGAATTCTACTGTCTGCGGGAAATGAAGGTGCTTTGTCATCAGCTTTAAGCCTAAGAGATGAGAAGCAGCTGGCTCCATGCACTGCACAGCCCTCTGTAGAAATGAAATTATACTAGAAATGCTTGAAGTCATGTCTTGACCTCCTAGCTGGAGCAGGGAGAGTATAATGATCATATTTTTTAACTTTTGATGGCTCTAGGGATGGAACCTAAAACTTTGGGGTACACATAGCTCTGACCTGAGAAAACCCACTTGGGGGAACCTCTTTAGTGACAAAAATAAGACAAGGGTTTCTCAGCTATACTGTAAATTTGACATCCTCATCCTTCCTCTTATATAATACATAAAAATGCTGGATGAAATAACAACATATATTTTAGAGGCATCAGTAAGGTGGCAAGAGAGTGCTAAGGAAATCCTCAGAAACCAGGCAGATGAAGAAGCAAAAACACAAATACAGAGATGATTTGCTGATCCCTGAGACCTAACAGTTCACGTTGATGGCCAAGCACCTGGGCAAGGACGGAAGACAAAGAGGAGGCCATGTGGTTAGAACACTGACAAATAAAGCCAGGAAAAGTATGAATTAGATAAACAAAGTAAAATACCCTGAGAGAGCAAGAGCACTTACCTGTCTGAGGCCTGAGGCTGGACCTAGTAGGAAAAACATTTTATAACCGCAAGCTGACTCTCATGTGTGTTTTGTGGCCAATTACACTACCTGTGCAGTATGTAAAGCTCTGATGCTGAGAATTTATTTTGAGATTTCCCACAGTTAATAAGGTCTGGCAAAAATAAAAGAAGATCCTCTCTGGAAAAATGAACCTGCAATCCATGCCTCAAAAACTTCCACAAAATTCCAGCTAAGGAAAGCTCATGATAAAAATTTGCAAAACAGGGATTGGGAGGAGGGGTGTGAAATGGGAGAACAGAGTCAAAAGGCACAAACTTTCAGTTATAAAGTAAGTCAATGGTGATGTAATATACAGCATAGCAACTATAGTTAATAATACTGTATTGCGGGGCGCCTGGGTGGCTCAGTGGTTAAGCCGCTGCCTTCAGCTCAGGTCATGATCCCAGGGTCCTGGGATCGAGCCCCGCATCGGGCTCTCTGCTCAGCAGGGAGCCTGCTTCCTCCTCTCTCTCTCTCTCTGCCTGCCTCTCTGCCTACTTACGATCTCTGTCTGTCAAATAAATAAATAAAATCTTTAAAAAAAAAAAATTAAAAAAAAATAATAATACTGTATTGCATATTTGAAAGCCACTAAGAAAAAACATTAATAGTTCTCAGACACAAAAAAATTCTATTAACTATGTAAATAGGTGATGGATGTTAAAAAGACTTATTGTGGTGACCATTTTGCAATAAGCAGAAATACTGACTCATTTTGTTGTACAACTAAAACTAGTATGTTATATGTCAATTACACCTCAATTTTTTAAAAAGTTGCAAAACATAATGAGACAAGGCCCCACTGGTGGGACTACCAAAACAACACACAGACAAAAACCCAAGACAAAAACCCATAGAAAAAAAAATCATCAAAAATAGCAAAGCAATGAAAAATACAATAATTTAAATTAAGGCCTGGAGAACAGAAATATATAAAGAGCTCCTACAAATCAATAAGAGAAACAGTAGCAACCAGATAACAACCAAGAAAAAAGGCAAATGAAATGCACATTTTTAGGAGAGGAAGCATGTGTGGTTAATAAATATACGAAAAGATGTTTGGCCTCATTAGTGATCAAAGTAAAGCAAACCAAACCCACAATGAGAAAACATATTACATGAATTTGATTGGCAAAAACATTTAAAGTCTAAAGCCACCACATGCAGAAAATAACATGGCTCCACATACTTGTTTATCCATGGCTGATGGAAATATAATTGGTACAAGTACTTTGCAAAACAGTTTGGCATTATTTTCTACAGTTTTACTTTCATGTATGATTGTAGTAATTCTGCTAAGCATATACCCAAGAAAAACTTACACATACAAAGCAAATGGATTATGCAAGAAACATGGAGTAGCACTGGAACAAGGAAAAGCCTAGAAACAAATGCCCATCTACAAGAGTGTGAATGAATGAATAAACTGCTACAGTCACAGTTAAGTCAAATGAACATACTACAGTAGCATCCAGCAGCATGGTTGAATAGTAGCAATGCAATATGAACTGAAAGTGAGTTCTAAATAATTAAATAAGGTGTGATCATCTTTCTTATTAAGTAAAAAAAAAAACAAAAACAAAAACAAAAACTAAAAAATTTTAAATATGGACTTCCTAAGAATGCACTGAGATGTAATAAACTCTGTGAAAAGGTAAACAAGAGAACGATATAAATGTTCAGAATGGTGGTTACCCTGAGTATTGAGAGTCAGGTGTCTGAAGAGACCATATGGTCAGACAGAGATGAAATCCTAGCTAATCCTAGCTTTTGTTTTGAATGGTAGGTTGTGGTAGGTAGGTAGATAGGTAGATAGATAGACAGAGAGAACAGCCAGCCAGGCGAGGCATGGAGCCAACAATGAGAGTGTCCGGTATTAAATATCTTAACTTTCTTTTCATCCCTCTTTATCACCATCATGTCACCTAAAACCTCTGTCAATCATAACTACAGTTTTGGGACATTTTGGAGCTCCTAAAACCTTGTCAAAATATTACCTTGTTTCATCCTACAGTTCTATGAGATAGAGATGGCTATTATTCTCATTCTATATCAAAGACAACTATAGCTCAAAGAGATGAAGTGATTGTTCCAGCTTAAATTGAGTTCTTAAAACTCCCAGTTCTGGATCCTTTCCAACATGAGCCTGAAGAAAACCTGTCCTTCCTAATCCTTCTCACCTTCCACAACAAATCACATGACATTTAAAAGATCCCAAAGAGGGGATTCTGGGTGTCTTAGTGGGTTAAAGCCCCTGCCTTCAGTTCAGGTCATGATCCCAGGGTCCTGGGATCGAGCCCTGCATCGGACTCTCTGCTCAGTGGGGAGCCTGCTTCCCTTCCTCTCTCTGCCTACTTGTGATCTGTCAAATAAATAAATAAAATCTTTAAAAAAAAAAATCCCATGCCCTCAGAGAAAGACAACTATCATATGATCTCCCTGATATGAGGAAGTGGTGATGCAACATGGGGGCTTAAGTGGGTAGGAGAAGAATACATGAAACAAGATGGGATTGGGAGGGAGACAAACCATAAGTGACTCTTAATCTCACAAAACAAATTGAGGGTTGCTGGGGGGAGGGGGGTTAGGAGAAGGGGGCTGGGGTTATGGACATTGGGGAGGGTATGTGCTTCGGTGAGTGCTGTGAAGTGTGTAAACCTGGCGATTCACAGACCTGTACCCCTGGGGATAAAAATATATGTTTATAAAAAATAAAAAATTAAAAAAAATAAAAATAAAAATATCTGGGGAGAAAAAAAAAATCCCAAAGAAATAATAAATTAGTTCTCCAATCAACAAAGGCAGATTCCAAAGCTAACACCATTGAGAGAGAGGAACCTCAGAATGATGGACCCCCTCCCAGCCACCTGAAGAAGGCCATATGAACAGCCTTGTCATTCTTTATTAACCTTCTGCACAATTCCTCCTGAGCTTATATTTGGAACCTATGCCAGAGACGTTTTGAGACATTCAGAATCCTGTTTTAGAGGTTCTGTCCATATCACATCAGACTTATGATCAGATACATTTAACACATTTTTCATTAAAAAGTTGAAAGAGCTTCATTATGTCAATAAATGTTTGTAAAACAACTTCTTGAATTGATTTTAAACTTCATTCATGTATAATTATATAAAAGTTGAATTACAACAACCCAGCTGAAATAATGATACATCTTGTAGTCATTTAATGAAACACTGTTTAAGTTCAAGCTCCCAACTTTTTATTTTAGAATCAATAATATATTTAGGTCTGTCATTCCAAAAGTCTTTGAGGAGCCCATACTCTACAAAGAGACTGGAGTCTAATGGACACACCACCCGGCCTCCTGGTCTTCACTGTGTGGATGTAGAAGGTTGCCTCTGGCTCCTCTGAGGTCCAACCCTAAAGCTGCTGAGACCCCTGCCATCCTCAGCTACTGCCCCAAATCCAAGACCCATAAGAAACTGTTCTCTCAAAGGCTATCATCCTTCTATCTCTACCTCCTCTACCACTACCTTCCCTGCCAACTTTTTCCAGGTGCCCTTTGGAACCTCCATTTCATAGTCAACAAGCTCTACCCTCTCACAGAAAGTGACAACTCCACTGCTTGTCTTACCTTAATCATTTATTAAGTGTCCGTTCTCGGCACCCCTGCATCCCACCACAAGTGGCTGCTCCTTCTCCTGTGTGTCTCATCAAAAGCTTGCCCCTCTCTTACATCCACAGCATCATCCAATGTCACAGGTCTCCTTTCTGAATTGTCTGACCTTTGGCCACACCCCCTCATTCACTGAGGACTTTGGCATCTGACTCACTGCTTCTTCTCCACACTGAGTGTCGTCATCATCCCAGAAGATTTCCACACCATTTGGAAAAGCATCTAACACCTCAACCATAAAAGTTCCTAACCTCCTGAACTCAACCTTCTCTCCTCTTCTGACCCATGGCCTCATTCTGGATGACACCAGCACCTGGAAGTGAACCAACTATGAAACTTCTCATTCTAATCCAACAAAATGACCTCAAATTTCTGGCTAATTCTCTCACCCTTTTTCAAGTTAATCACACCTCCAACCCTTATTTGTTGTTGTCAGATGTATTCCTGCCCTTGTGATTTCCTCTTCTTCTTCAGCTGGTCTCATGCTTTGTCATTTTAAGCATTCTCTTGACATCAATATCCCAGCCACCTTCTCTAGAGCTCTCAATTCCATCCTCCATCTTGAACCAGCCTGAGCTTAAATTGCTGAAGCCTGTTTTCAAAATATCATTCAACCAGTCAGTCTGATTCCCCAACAAATGTAAAAATATCAAATACCAATTCACAGTGCCCACAGCACTGTTCCTATTTAACCAACTCCACCAATCCCAAAATGTATCTGTTTCTCCTCTTACCCCACCTTCATTCTGTGCAGGTCCAGAGAAGTCCTCCCTTTCTTCTCACCAAAACATCTCAAATGCTTCCCACCTTAAGAAAGCCATGTCTTGGTGTAGCTGTGTGGCTCAGTTTGTTGAGCATCAGACTTGATTTCGGCTCAGGTCATGATCTCATGGGTCGTGAGATCAAGCCCCATGTTGGACTCTATGCTAGGCATGGAGTGTGCTTAGGATTCCCTCTCTCCCTCTCTCTCTCTGCCCCTCCTCACCCTCTTAAAAGAAAGAGAGAAGAAAAGAAGAGAAGAAAAAAGAAAAGAAAGGAGAAAAGAAAAAAAGAAAGACTTTTTTGAATCCCACATCCTCCCTAATTTACTGCCTAATTTCCTCATTCCCTTCTTAGGTAATCTACAAATGCTCTCTCCATGTCCTCATCTCCCATTCATTTTCCCCCATTCACTTTCAAATTTACTTTTATTTTTTATCAAAGTAAGACAGACTCATAAGCTAAGGAGCAAAAAAATGCTCAAAAGCATTTGGCCTAAAAGTCTTTTATGCAGATAGATGGTTCTGTCCCTGATACAGATCTCTGACGAAATGTTACTTTATCAAAAAAATATTCTCGAGGGGGCGCCTGGGTGGCTCAGTGGGTTAAAGCCTCTGCCTTCGGCTCAGGTCATGATCTCAGGGTCCTGGGTTCGAGTCCCGCATCGGGCTTTCTGCTCGGCAGGGAGCCTGCTTCCTCCTCTCTCTCTCTGCCTGCCTCTCTGCCTACTTGTGATCTCTGTCAAATAAATAAATAAAATCTTTTAAAAAAATATTCTCGGAGTATGCTACATAAAATTACAGCCCATTATTCCATTCCCACCTTTCTTTCCCCCTTACTTCAAGTATTTTTTCATACAATTTATCATTTCCTAACATAGTATATATTTAGTTATATTTTTACTATGTCTCTCCCTTTTTTAGAATACCCATTCTGTTTTTATAGGATCTGTCAAAGCAGACATAATAAATATATTTATGTAATATATAATAAATATATTTAGTGGAATTAGTGAAGACATAACTATAATAGGATATTAAACTATAATATACAAAAAATACATATATTTTTGGTCTGTTTTGGCTAATGCCCCAAAGGCCAGAAATGATATTAAGTCCTCCTTTCTTTCAATTCTGAAGGGATCCTAAGGGAAAATGCTAGAACAGCAAAACTAAAAATATGCCATGGAATGCTGCCAGCCTGACAACTGTTTTACTAGTTTGCTACAAGGTAAATATGGAAATTTAGAGTATTTAGCAACTTTTTGAATGATTTGACATTGCTCTGGAAATGGAAATGGTCAGTAGACTCGCCTTGTTGAACATACCATTTCAGACACTGCTGAGCTCATGTGTTAAGTCACCCGTGATATGAAATGAAAAGACCAGTCATGCATTAAAGGACCATATGTAGATCTTCAATGGATCAAAAATTAAAAAAAAAATCTTCCCCACAAATGTGTGAAAAGTATTGTACTAGAGCATTTATGAAAGCCATGTTAAGCTTTAACTATAATAATAATTAGAGCAACTAGAGTCCATTGTCTACTCAAGAGAGGCAAACAAGGCCAGAAACCAAGAGAGATTGTTTGGCAGAAAGCTACTGATGCCTTATACATTTTCCTCCTAGAAGAGAGGCCGGTGTGCTTGCCCTGTACCTTGTAACAAGAAAGAGCATACAAGCAGATCTCCTGAAGGGTTAAGCATGTATCCCTGAGGCTGGAGCACATATGACTACAATATGACTCTCACCAAGAGAGTCTAATGATGAAGAATATGGTTGGAGGAAAAGAGTTGACTGGGACTGAGCTACCCACCCCGATAGGCAAAGGCACAAGCCCTTTGGGTACCTAATGTAGGTCCCAGGAGAGAGGGAGCTAACTTAGGTGCCTATTTAAGGGGATCTTTTCAAAAGGACTTTGTGTATGGAAGAAGAGACAAACTGGGGCGGGGGGGGGGGGATCATCAGAAGCTCGGGGCCAAGGCAGAACACACAAAGATTTTTCCTACATGAAGGGAAATGCAACACACGAAGAGAGCACAGATGCCAGATCTTAACTACATGGGCTCCCATCTTCTCCTTGGGCCAACCTAGAGCAGTCAGAAGCAACAACTGGACAGTATGGGAGAAAACAAAGAAGGAAAAAAGAAGTCAACCATGTCCTTCACCTCTTCCCCAACTCTGGCTCAGGCTCAGAGAAAAGAGGAATATTAACTTCAAATACGGAGTTGTGACCATACATAAGATCAGCCTGAAGTAATGCTATTACTAGACTGTGCCAAAATCTTTAATGTTTGAAAAAAAAAAAAATAAGGACTTCATATTTTTACATAAAAGTTGTGAGACCTGTTTTATATTTTTCCTTAGATGCAGAGAGTAATTTAACTAGAGATTGGTAAGGAGTAAGTTTGAGTTCTCATTGCATCCTAATCAATAAACAGACAGTGGGCACCCAGGTGGCTCAGTGGGTTAAAGCCTCTGCCTTCAGCTCAGGTCATGATCTCAGGGTCCTGGGATCGAGCCCCACATCAGGCTCTCTGCTCAGCAGGGAGCCTGCTTCCCTCTCTCTCTCTGCCTGCCTCTCTGCCAACTTGTGATTTCTCTCTGTTGAATAAATAAAATCTTTTTTTAAAAAAAAATAATAAACAGGCAGTACACAAAAATGGTGGTCTTAGGCTTTCCTCCCTCTCTTCCGAGATGCAGCTATGTTCACATCCTTGGTTCTTACCACTTTGACATTTATGGATCTACATAAAATGCACATAGTGTATCTCTAGATTCATTAATTTTAGATATTATCTATTGAGTTTCTATTATGGTAGACAAAGATTATACCTTTCTTACATAAATTTTGCTTAAATCCACATTCAGTGATTTCATGATTAAGTCTATGACAATAACATTCCCTGTTAAATCAAGCATATATCCCAATTAAATTTCCTTGCGTATTCAAACTTCCAGTTAATAATTGCCTCATTTCTTTGTATTTTCTTTCTTTTAATCTCTATGGTTTCTGGTTTGTTTGAAAGACTCACCCCAAGGTCCCAACTCCAAGGAGCTGGAGTACGAAAGCTGACTGGGGAGGGAAAGATCCAGCCCAACCAGACCCCAGAAAACTCAGGGGACCTACTGGGGTACTGGCGAGGATGTAAGAGCAGACCTGTCCCATCTGTGCCAGAGGATAGTACCCAGAGGGGACTCTGTTGGACCTGATGAACCTAATTCTTCCGCCATCCAGGAAAGCAGTGGCTGTGCTGATGGAGGGAAGTGGTCAGTGCCCTAAGTCTGCAGTTCTCCTCTGTTGCTGCACTGGCTTTGGACTCTGTGCCAGGTCTCCACCTGAAGTGCCATCCTCAACAGCCATCCCAGGAAAATGAGGTTCACCTGCCACTCTGACTACTTCTCTCAATGTAAATGGTCGATATGGTCAATGTGTCCTTCTGTTAGTCCTATAGAAATCTCTTCAGGAGCCTTCCCAGCCTCCCATCTCTGCCGGCTATTAGCTAGCTCTGCTGCACAGACAGGAGTTCAGGACCATCTTGCAGATCGTCCTCTACCTCTTTCCTGTGCTAATCCTTAGTTTCTTGGATCTCACATCTTCTTCCTTTTTGTTTCATTACATCCTTTGAAAGAACTCGTCTCCTACCAGTCAAGGAAGAAAAGGTTCATTTGATGGAAATTGTGTGAATCCCTGCATGACAAGTGTCATTATCCTCACACTTCACTGACAATTGGGGCTTAACATTCTGGATTGGAAGTCACTGTCCTTCAGAATTTCAAGAGCAATTCTCCATTGTCTTAAAGTTTCTAGTATTTTTCTAAAGTCCAACAGCACTCTATTTTCTCATTCCTTTTTTCTTTCTTTCTTTCTTTCTTTTTTTTTTTTTTTGAAGTAGGTTCCCCACCCAGCCCAAAGACAAGTGAAGGGCTTGAACTCACAATCCTGAGGTCAAGACCTGATCTGAGATCAAGAATCAGATGCTCAACCCACTGAGCCACCCAGGCACCCTCTATTTTCTCATATTTTGTCTTTTTCTAAATCAGCTCTACTAAGGAATTGTTCACATACCATAAATGTACCCATTTTAAGTCATTACGCTGATGCCTTCCCTTCCACCCTCCATCCCTCCACCGTTCCCTCCTTTCTCCTTCCCTCATCCCTTCCCCTTTGGCCCCTCCCTCTCCCTCTTTCTCAGCTTCTAGGATCATCTTATTCATCTTATTATCCCTAGTGTCCTGCTCACACACTAATGTGTCTTAGCATATATCTTTTATTCATTCATTGTGTTAGGCACTCATTTTTTAGGTCTTCTCATTTTTTTTTTCAAAGATTATTTATTTATTTATTTAAGTGATTTCTATGCCCAACATGGAGCTCAGACTCATAGCCCTGAGATCAAGACTTGCATGGTCTTCCAACTGAGCCAGCCAGGCACCCCCAATCAGTAGGTCTTTTTACTCTAAAGACTTCCTCCAGTTTTGAGACCTTTTGTTTTTGTTTTATCTCTGACAATTTCTTTTTTGAAATATGGGACCACTTGGATCCATTCTACAATGTTCTTATCTTTTCTCTCCAATTGTCTGTCTTCTACTTTCTAAAAGATTTCATCAACTATAAATTTCGGGAAGGAGGGGCGAGTGGGTATGCTGTCGTTTTTAATTTCTAAGAATTCTTTTTTTATGTTTTGCTCCTTATTATTTTTTAATTTCACATTGCTTTTGTCTCACGGATGTGTCAGAAAAAACTGCCCAAGACATGGAAATAGGCAAAAGAGAATATTAGGTGTTCTTTCAAAGGAGTGTTAAAGAACCCCATTGAAACCCTCTGGGGATTATCTAATTCTGTAGAGGTAGGCACTTTCGATGGAGTTTCTATTGACTAAATCAAAAATTTTTTTAAAAAAGAAAACCAAACCAAGCCAGGGGGAGCAGGGGGCTCCTGACTGGCTCAGTTCATAAAGAATGCAACTCTTTGATCTTTCAGTCATGAATTCAAACCCCATGTTAGGCATGGATCCTACTTAATTAAAAAAAAATTAAAAATAAAAACAAAAGAAGATGACTAAATCAGTAGTTGTCCTGCTTTATAATGCATCTATCAGTAGCACTCAGAGGGCTTGCTAAAATACAGACTGCTGGACTTGGCTTCCAGAATTTCTGATTCAGTTAATCAGAACAAAGAACAAGCTCCCAGGTGATTCTGATGCTGGCAGATCAGGAACCAAACTTTGAGAACCACTAGACCAGGCTATTTATAAACCTGTAAGAGTAAAGGTAACTTGTAATAAAGCAAACGATTCTTGTCCTTAGCAATGCAAATGAATTTTGTCCATTGATCCAATTGATTTCCACCCAGCAAAAATGACAACCCCGATATTACATATTATTCATCCATAAGATATTAACAACTTTTGCCTCTATTAGCAAATTCGCTTTGGCATTCCTGACTATATATCTCCTTCAGACTCTGCTTTGAATTGATCTTATCATCTGACAGGCTACCCAGTAATTAATGAATTGAATAAAATCCTTAATATATGCTCAACTTATATTAATAGACGGTCCTGTTTTTTAATTTTTTAATTATATTTAAATACATATTTCGGGGTGTCTGGGTGGCTCAGTGGGTTAAAGTCTCTGTTTTCAGCTCAGTTCATGATCCCAAAGTCCTGGGATCAAGCCCCAAATTGGGCTTTCTGCTCAGTGGGGAGCCTGCTTCCTCCTCTCTCTCTGCCTGTCCCTAAGCCTACTTGTGATCTCTGTCTGTCAAATAAATAAAAATAAAATCTTTTGTAAAAAAATACATATTTCATCTTCTCTTACCCTTTTGAGGATGTTGGGAATTTTCATCTCTCCATACTGTCACTATTTCCTCTGAGTTCCTCTTATTACCCCTTTACTCTGGGATTTTTGTTTTCTCTCCTTCATGTTGGAAGCTTTCTTCAGTATCTGGTGATGTTTAGCCAGCATCCATTCACATTCAGGACTGAGATACTAAAAAGCTCACTACAAAAATTGGGAATATAACTTAGGTTTGTCCAATTAGTGGGCTTTGCCAAAGCATGACGGATGAAGTGTGTCAACTGGTGGGACCAAGCAATAAGGTAGCAGTTGACTTTTTCATATGATCCCCGCTAAAATCTCTTCCTCAGGGTGGTTCAATTTCCTCAGAGAAGAGTCTTCTGTTCAACTATCTGGGAAGCATAAGCCTGGATGCTGGCATTCTGGAGCTGGGGGTGTGGTAGTGGGATGAGGGTGCTGAGGTATAGATGCCTTATCAGATGTACTCACCCCCACACCTCATCGCTACCTTCTTCAATGGCTGTTATTCCTAAGTCCACAGTCTCTTTGATTTAATTTCTTCAGAAAGTATAAGTTTTTTAAAGATTTTATTTTTAAGCAATCTCTCCACCCAACGTGGGGTTCAAATTCACAACCCTGAGATAAGAGTTGCATGCTCTACCTAGCCAGGTGCCCCAGAAATTATACTTTTCATCTGTAGCAGTGAGGAAGAAGATGTCTGAATAGTTACGAAGGTGCCTAGTCAAAATGCTCCTCATGGAGCTTTTCAAACAATTCCTACTTGCAATCCTCACCTCATTTTCACCTGCAACAAAACAAGGTGATTCCTATTCCTGTCCATGAAGACTCTAGGGTGCTGGGAAGGGGGCGAAGACTAGATTCTCTGTACATATTTTCTATTCTTAGCTAACTCATTTACCTTTCTCCATTTGCTTTCATCTTCATGTACTATGGTTCAAAGTTACAAATGTCTCTCACTTTCATCAAAGATTGACTTTGCCTTTCCATTTCTTGTTCTCCTTGTTGTTTTGGAGTGATTTGGCAAAGAGAATCAGGAACTGAAAGCTACCTACTTGCGACCTAGGTACTCTTGAGTATACTGAAATCTGGTTCCTGCCCAACATCATACATCTAAAATGTCCTCCCACTAGAACACTTAGGTCCTCTTCGTTGCTACTTAAAATTCAGAGCACAGATTCAGCCTTCATCCCTCTGTCTTCTTGTACTATTTTATATCCTTTCCACTCCTTTCTTGGAATTCAGTCTCTCTTGGCTTCTGGGACACCATTCTCCCCTGGTTTTCCTCTCTGGTTGTATCTTCTGTTTGTTTCATCCTGATAGCTTTCTATTCCACCATTTAGCCCTCAAACACACATACAAAATCCAACGTATCTTCCCACTCCCCCACATCACATCATATTCCTCTCATCTTGCTTTCCTCCCATTTTTGTAATACTCCAGAATCTACCTATTTTCTAAAGCTAGAAACCAACTATATACATCTATAATTGTGGAGGGTTTTTTTTCCTTTTTCTTCATCCCACATAGTATTTGTTACCAAGTTATATTTATTATAATCTTTTATGGCTCTCAAATAAATTTCTCTTTGCATCACATTATTAACTATCTTAATTTAAGTCCTAATCATTTCTTACTTGGACCAAAGCATTAGTGTTTTTGACTCTAACCCTGTACTTTTCTAATTCAACTTGTACACTAGGACTAGACTAATCTTTCCAAACTGTAATCATCTTCCCAGCCCTCTATTACTCACTATCCTCAGGGGTCCCAAATACCAAAAGATAAAGGACCACATTTTTTAGCACGGCAAACAAAGCCCTTTGTGACCTTACCCATTCCCAGCCTTGAACTCTCCACCAGCTTCATCAGCAACTATTTCTACTTCCCCAGAAGGAACAAAGCTCTCTCACACTGCTCCTTCAAGACATTTTGCTCCCCTGCTTGAAAGGCCTTTCCCTATTTCTTCAACAGTCCTTCAATACTCAGCTCAGCACAGCACTTCCTCCAGCAAGCCTTCTCTGAACTTCCTATTTTGAGATAAGCGACTCTCTAATATTCTCTTAGAACACCCTCTATAACACTACATTGGAACCATCTGTTTGTCCCCTTCCACAAGACTTTAAAGTCAGAGACCTTATATTATTCACCTCCATATCACCAATATCTCTAGAACCCTGTCCCATACCTAGGTTGTGTATAAGTAATAATAGTGGACAGATAAAGCATTCACTGTATGCCAAGTGCTGTTCTGAGCACCTTAAAAAGATGAATCTGCATAACGATATAATATGGTTATGACCCCCATTCACCAGTTGAGGAATCTGAGCCCCAGTGGAGCTAAACGACTTATAGGACCCAAAGGCAATATGAGGAAATATGCACTAAAACCAGAATTTACTCTCCCTAGGCAGTGTGGTTCCAAAAGGCACTCTTAGCCACTCCATCATACTGTTTATTATATTTGCGGAGAGGCTGATTTTTTTTTTAAAGAAGTTATCTATTTATTTGATAGACAGTGAGAGAGGGAAAACAAGCAGGAGGAGTAGGAGAGGGAGAAGCAGGCTTCCCAGCAGAGCAGGGAGCCCGATGCGGGGCTGGATCCCAGGATCTGGGATCATGACCTGAGCCGAAGGTAGACGCTTAACAACTGAGACACCCAGGCGTCCCAAGGTTAAGTCTTAACTCAAGCAAAACTAAACTGGGCCCAACCCATTAATAAACCAGGTGTTCTTATAGCATGTGATATAAAAAGTTAATTTTCTGTCCCCATGATAAATAACTCTTAAAAGAGTAACAAGAAAAGTTGTTTTGAATTTATAAAATACAGTCTAACTTGCAATTTGCTACAATAACTGAGCCTATGAATTCCCTTTCCTGTATTCCTTCTCAGTCTGACTTCTCACCTTACAACTGTCTCCTAGTCTATGATGGCTAAACAACAGCTACTTGGGCAGAAAAAAGTAGACCAGAGATTCATTATTAAAAATTTATTGTAATTCCTCAATGCCCTAGGGCTAAGGGTTAGAACACAAAGCCCAGTCTCTTTCTTCTCGGAGAGACATAATTCTTCTCATTATTAAAGTCAGAACGTGAGACAGAACTACTATGAAGAAATGACTTTGGAAAAATAATTTTAGTACATTTCTAAGAAAGCAGTGCTAGTCTGTTTTTCAACTTATCTGGCTCCACAATTAGAGATGTTTTAAAACACCAACTAATGAAATACTCCTACACTGCCTTATAATATAAAACACTCTCTTACTCAAGGTTATAGATACCTAGGGAAATAAAAAGAACAGTGAAAATAACTGAGAATATAAAGCAAACACTAAGTAACCGTCAAAAGTATCAGACAATGCCTAATACCCAATTTACTCATCTTCCCACCCCAACTCCCACCTTCAAACCACAGGTTCATTTGTATATTACAAAACAAACCGTCTATTTTGTGTGTGTGTGTGTGTTTTTTTTAAGATTTATTTCTTTGTCAGAGAGAGAGAGCACAAGGAGGGGGAGCGGCAGGCAGAAGGAGAAGCAGGCTCCCCACTAAGCATGGAACCCAATGTAGGACTCGATTCCAGGATGCTGGAATCATGATCTGAGCCACAGGCAGATGCTTAACAACTGAGCTACCCAGGCGTCCCAAAAGGAACTATCTAAATTTTTAGGAGCAGGCCATGAGCCCCAGAATTCTAAAACTCTCCTACCATACTCAGTAATTTACTCCTGAAAATAGTATCACAACTCAAAAACAAATCAACAATTAGATATTGAATCCAAGTGGTTTCCATTATCGGTGAAAATCACAAATTTGTCTAATTTGTCATCAGTGAAAGAAATCAAGTCTGACTGTAGTTCACATTCATTAAACGGGAGTCTAATTGTCTGATTCATAGACACCAAAAAAAAAAAAAAAAGGACCAAACAGATAGAACAAGGTGCCAAGAATCCTGGCTAGTGTGACTTCTTAGCATCTCTTCTTCGAACTCCAAAGAGCTGAATGAACACATGGCTCTGTACTTTAAAGTATATGTGCAGCCTGAATGTATAATTTTTGCCCTTCTGAACTCTTGGGACAAAGAATCATACTAAATAATGTTTAACCTTCTTGGAATGCAGGAGGAGGAGAAAAGGCTGAAATTGATATGTCACAACTGATTATAATCACAGTTCAAGGGATGTGGATCTTGATAGCTAAGAAAAAGGAGCTCATTTTCAACACTTATGCTGGCTATTTAAAAATAATTTTTCTACAGCTGCAAGTTGTAAAAATTAATAGCACAAAAGCACATATCCTGTAAGGACCCCATGGCTTCTTAAAGACCCATGTCTCGCTATCCAGTTTTTGCAAAAGTGAACAGAGTTTTGGTGGGGGTTTTGTTCTTGGATTTGGCAAAGCAGCAAAATAAATTTATTTTCAATTATCCGTGTCTATTTCTCTTTTTTTTTTTTTAAGATTTATTTATTTATTTACTGAGAGAGAGAGAGAGAGAGAGGAGAGTGGGGAGGAGAGGCAGAGGGAGAGGGAGAGAATCTCAAGGAGACTCCCCACTGAACATGGAGCCCAACATGGGATTTGATCTCAAAACTCCAAGATCATGACCCAAGCCAAAACCAAGAGACAGATTCTCAAACAACTGAACCACTGAGGTGCCCCTCTCCATTGCTTGTTTCTAGTAGAGCTAATATAAAAGTAAAATTCACAGATAATTTTAAACTACACTAATAGTTTCAAGCTTTCTTAAGTAAGCTTTAAATAGAGCTAGAAATGTGTAAATCGTCAGCTCACCTTTCTAAGCAAAGAAAAATGGACGTCTGAGCAGCAAAATGAAAGCAAAGAATCTACCTCAGGAAAACCATCTCCTGAATAGAGAGTCACATAATGGAATGTGATGTCAATATTAAAGATTAACTAAAATCGATTAGGTAGTTCAATAGCTTGCATTTCCACCATCATGAAAATTTCATGAGCTCTGTAAGAAGATACAAGTATAATCTGCTGGAATAAAGTAACGCTGCAGTGGAAGAATTCTATTTACAATGAAAAAAGTTTAAGATTAGGAATCCTTGAGTTTCACCAAGACAAAGTCAAGCAATGTGGCGATGTGCTGCCTTTTGGGTCCGTTTTGTTTTAATAATGGTACCATTTTCATATCAATAAATCTACAAAGAACAAAAATAGCAATCTCAGTGAAAATCAGTTTTTAGATATTAAAATGAAAGAATATGCCTATATAATTCTTCACCTGTTTTACATCATTTGTTAAATTTTAAATAACAGCACACTTTTTACGCCATCCACTAACATGTTATTATAAAATGTTCTCGGTAAAAAGCTGACAAATAAGCAACAGTCCTTTGTTAAAGAAATCAAAAGCATCAAAAGACAGCCATGGGAATATTGCCCCCTTGTATCTTTCTAAAACCCTTCTATCAGTAAATATCTGAAATCTGGAAGTATTATTAACAAAGATTTAGGCTCACTCCATGAAAAACAAAAGCCAAAAGAGGGACTTAATGAAGCAAAGTACTGATGATATAAATTTCACCACAAATATGTGTTTTACTTTTTAAAATGTCTAAAACCTTTCATTATGGGACATCTCAGGCTTACACATAACAAAGTTTAAGGAACTACCATTTACACATTGCTCACCTTCATCAATTAAAAAGTCTTGGTCAGTGTCGTAGAGACTATATTCCTTCCCACATTTGCTCCTCCACCTCTTTGGATTCCCAGTGGATCCCAGAGATCTTAATATTTCATTACTAAATAATTTAGTACATCTCTCTAAAAGATATGGGTAGCTTTTAACAAAATCACAACACCATTACCAATCTCAAGCATTACTATCAATTTCCTAATATCATCAAATATCTGGTTAGTCCCACCTTTTCTCAAAAATTGTTCTTTTTTGCATCCAGTCTGTTCATCCAAACAAGGACTATACATTACACTTAATCAATAGGTCTCCTCAATCTCTTTTATAATCCATAAATTACCCCCCCCCCGTTTTTTTGTTTCTTATAATGTGTTTGTTGAAGAAACTGGACTGTTTGTCTGAAGGTTTCCCCTAGTCTGGATTTTACTAACTGTATCTTTAGAAAATCTTTCAACATATTCCTCTGTCCTCTGTGTTTTGTATAAATCTGTAATTAGAACTAGTGGTTTGATCTGATGTAGGTTCAATGTGTTTTGCAAGAATATTTCTCAAGTGTTATATATAAAGCACATAATGTGTGGCTGCCTCTCTTGTGGCGTAAGAAGTCACTGATGACCACTGACGTGGTTCATTCCTTCGCTACAGTCTGCCAAATGGTGACATTCCAATCTCATCATGCTTTCTTCCCTCAACAGCTATTCGATTACCATAAAGAATAATTTTTATAGCAAAGACAGGATAATGCTTGATTCCTTTCCCTTTGCTATTTTTTCAGAAAAGTGACTTGGCTCATTTATCTTTTTCCAATGGGCACTCTAATCCGGTGGTTTGTTGGTTTTTTAAAATACCATAAATTCATGGATTTTTAATATATTGATGTATGTTGATCCACTGTGATCATTATTCTTACTGATCAGGCAATAGGAACCTCTCCAAGTTTACTCCTCGTCTTTCTGACAAAACCTCAGTAATCTTTGATGCGTCCTTGCTTTCTGGTTTGACAGGATATGCCAGGTTCATTCTATATTTCTTGTTTCAAATCTGGATCAGCCATTTTTCCTAGAAGTATATGATGGCTGCTGCAGATGTCCCAACTGGGTGCCCCACGCACCCCCCACCCCCCTACCCACAGCCAGTGCACTCTCAGCAGCTGCTAGTGTTGACTGTTAATGGCTCACATCTGTCCCTTCTTCAAAAAAACTCCCCTGGGCTAAATCCAGCTTTCTCACACCCCCATCTCAGTAGCCCATGGCCAGTGATGAACTGAACTGAGGGACTAAAGGGTCGCCTCAAGTTGAGACTAACTCTAGAGTACAATTCATGCTCCAGGCTGAAACTAGTCTCTGGCCAAGCTTTGTCCTTGTTTATTAGCTTTTGCCCCCTGCCTTGTCCTGCTTCCCTTATTCTCTTCCTGAGAGCTCTCCTTCAAAAAATCACTTTCACAAGAATGTCCCTTCCTCAGGCTCTGCTTGAAAACCCTACCAATGACACAGCATTAGTTTATTTCCATAAGAAATGATATAAGGATACTGTAATATGGGCATTACTATTGGATTGGTCATTATTCCTAGACCTGTTTAGTGGACAGAACAAGGAAATATTTCTTTCAGTGAAAATATTCATGGGGCACCTGGGTGGCTCAGTGGGTTAAGCTTCTGCCTTCGGCCCAGGTCATGGTCTTGGGATCCTGGGATCAAATCCCGTATCAGGCTCTCTGCTCAGTGTGGAGCCTGCTTTCCCTTCTCTCTCTGCCTGCCTCTCTGCCTATTGTGATCTCTCTCTGTGTGTCAAATAAATAAATAAAATCTTAAAAAAAAAAAAAAGAAAGAAAGAAAGAAAACATTCTTTATGAGTTACAACTGATATCCCCTTTTTTAAGATTTTATTTATTTATTTAACAGAGAGTGAAACAATGAGAGAGGGAACACAAGCAGGGGGAGTCATGCCCACACTGTGCCCACAAGGACATGTCCTCCCGTTAACAATTAAGTCCTTTTCTTGGCATTTGCTACTTGTAAGTACCTCTTATTTACCTTGTGCCTCTCATACTTCATAATAGTTTCATTTAAAATAAGCTAAATAGGGGCACCTGGGTCGCTCAGTAGGTTAAGCGTCCAACTCTTGGTTTCCGCTCAAGTCGTAATCTCAGGGTCCTGAGATAGAGTCCTGCATCGGGCTCCATGATCTGAGGGGGAGTCTGCTGGAGAGTCTCTCTTACTCTCCTTCTCCCTTTGCCCCTTCCCCCTCCTCTCTCTCAAACAAATAAATAAATCTTTAAAAAAATAAATAAAATAAGATAAGCTCAATGCATATCTCCTCTAATGTTTTTATGATTGGAGCCCTTATTCCATTCACCTTTATTGTTGTTCTTCTGTAAGAGTTGTTTCAACTCAATTTCTTTTTAATTGTGGTAAAATACGGAAAACACAAAATGTATTATCTTAACCCTTTCTTAGCGGACAGTTTAGTAGTTGTAAGTACCTTCACACTGTTGTATGACCATCACCATCATCTACCTCCAAAACTCTTTTCATCTTGCAAAACTAAATCTCTGTTCTGATTTAACAACTCCCCATTCTCTCTTCCCACCAGCCCCTAGCAACCACCATTCTACTTTCTGTCACTATGATTGTGCTACTCTAGGTATTTTGTAGAAGTATAATCATGCGGGATGGATTCTTTTTTTTTTTTTAAGACTTTATTTATTTATTTGATACAGAGAGAGAGAGAGATCACAAGTAGGCAGAGAGGCAGGCAGTGAGAGAGGAGGAAGCAAGCTCCCCGCCGAGCAGAGAGCCGGAAGCGGGACTCGATCCCAGGACCCTGAGACCATGGCCTGAGCTGAAGGCAGCGGCTTAACCCACTGAGCCACCCAGGCGCCCGGGATGGATTCTTTATTTGTGACTGGCTTTTTTCACTTAGTATGATGCCCAAAAGCTTCATCTATATTGTAACATGTGTCAGAATTTCCTTCCTTTTGAAGGCTGAGTGATATTCCATTGTACGGTTCACCCTTGAACAACACAGCAGTTAGGAGCACTGTCCTCCCATGCAGTCGACATCCATGCATAACCCTGACTCCCCAAAAACTCAACTGCTAATAGCCTACTGTTGACTGGAAGTCTTACTAATAAGAAACAATTGATTAGCATATATTTTGTATGTTATATCTATTATATGTTGTATTCTTACAATAATACCTAATTTTTCTTAATTTTTTTCAGTATTTCTAAGCTACAAATTTGTCCACAAATTTTTTCAAATCATTGCAAATCTCCAAAAAAATGTTCCACTATATTTATAGAAAAAAAATCCACATATAAGTGGACCTGTGCAGTTCAAGCCCATGTTGTTCAAGGGTCAACTGTATGTATATATCAAATTTTGTTTATTTTTTCATCTGTCAATGAATACTTGGGTTGCTTCTACCTTTTGACTAGTATAAATAATGCTACCATGAACACAGGAGTACACATATCTCTTTGAGACCCTGCTTTAATTCTTTTGGCTATATATTCAAAAGTAGGATTGCCGGATCCTATGGTAATTCTATTTTAAACTTTTTGAAGAACTGCCATACTATTTTCCTCAGAAGCTGCACCATTCTACATTCTCAGTAACAATGCACAATAATATTTCAACCTAATTTTAACACCAGATTAAATCAGGTATCTAATCTTCCTTTATCATAGTGATGCTGAGCTGCACATAGTGGGAATCGATGCTAGTAAGTCAGTGATGTTTCCCAGCATCAGAGTCAATTACTTATTTGACCATTTGATCAGTGAGCAGGATGTGTGCAGGCTGTGGCATAAGCCAGGTGGTCTTAGACCAAAGCAGACTCGCCAATACACTGGTACCCTAGGGCGTCCAGTATAGACAATGCACACTGAGGAAGCTCATGAAGGTATACAACTAATACTCCCTGGGAATGAATCAGGTTGGGAAGATGAATAATTCCTACCGTCTACTGGAATCTATATTCTTGTCCCTGAAATTTCTCACTGAATTCCCCAAATGTTATCTGAGTTTGAGCTCATCCAAGAGATTACAGGGATAAGGGATGTCTGTCTCAATCTAGACCGATGACCTGGGGTCGGTCTCTTGCTCCCTGTGAGACACAGCTTTGTCAGATTGGGGTAACAATGTATGCCCTACCCAGTGCACAAGTTGGTTGTGCAGATTCAATGAGATAATGAATACAAACATACTTTTAAAAAATAGGAAGTATTATTTAACTACAAAATGCCACCGCAAAGCAATACTGTTCCTGAAATACTACTGTCATTTCCAGAACTGACCTCTCCTCTCCAGAGACACAAACTAAGCTCCCTTTGGATATGTTCAATTTCCAGAGTTTGATTTTCTTGAACCATACTCATCACCTGACAATCAGGGGGCAGTGGGAAAAGGGAGGAACTACTGAAAGAAATCAGATCCTTACACTCACCAGGAGGTGGTTTGGAGAGTGCAACGAAGGTGATATGTAGAAAAGTTGAGAAATAGATCTAGGAGAAAAGGTCCAGAGAGATGGAACCATGAGCCCATAAAACAACTTATTTTTTTCTTTTATTTATTTTCAGCATAACAGTATTCATTATTTTTGCACCACACCCAGTGGTCCATGCAATCCGTGCCCTCTCTAATACCCACCACCTGATCCCCCAACCTCCCACCCCCCGCCACTTCAAACCCTCAGATTGTTTTTCAGAGTCCATAGTCTCTCATGGTTCACCTCCCCTTCCAATTTCCCCCAACTGCCTTCTCCTCTCTAACTCCCCATGACCTCCATGCTATTTGTTATGCTCCACAAATAAGTGAAAACAACTTTTTTATTCCAAGTTCAATTAACTTGCTACTTTGGAGCTACCTAACAATGGGTGATCTTATCACTCAAAGGCCTGGAGCAAAGGAGAATCTTGCTTTAGGAGGACCTCTGAATCAGATAAGCTCTAAGATCCCCTCAAACTTGATCATTTTCATTTCTCAAGGACTGAAAGGAACACAGCAGCAGGTGGGCGAAGCTAGACCCTCTTCACAGAGGATACAACAGAGAAGGGTCTTCTATTGTAACCCATGGTATTGAGGACAAAGATCAAGGAGTCACCTCAGACAAAGACGGCTGTTAAATGCCAAACAGATTTCCAAAGGAAGCTACCAGTGTGTCCTACTTTAAAATAAAGGAATTTATACCCACCCACATTTCCCTCACCATTTAAAGACCACTGTTGAAAGGGCTTTCTTTTCAGTCCTTTGATCCAAGGTTGTTCATGAAAACTTTGGAGGGATAAATGGCTATCTAACAGAGTCTCTCTAAGGCTTGAGTTTTCTTCAAGCTTCCTTTGCTTGGAGCTGAGAGAATTAAAAGTTTTTAAGACAATAGGTAACCTGGAGTACAAGAAAGACTTAAAAGGAATGGCAACAGGTCTTGCTGTATTCGAAATGCTGACACAGGAAGTTAGAAAGATGGGCTTCTTTTTCTCCAAGCAAAGGGCAAGAATCCTTTCACCAAATTAATCTTGGTTCCATGAACTGTTTGCAAAATTAAATTCTGCCTGTATTAGCACTACTCTTTTAACGCAGTCCACCTACCTTGCGTGCTGTGCACCAATATTCTTATTCCTAATGTTCGCAAATTTATAGTAAGCGAAATCTTTTGTAAGATTATGTGAGGGAGGCATAGCAATGCATAGCAGACTCGGTAAGTTGCAGGGGTATAATTCAATAAATCCTTCTGAGGCAGTTAGTAAAAGAAATCTGACTTTATTAATTCAGTTCACTCTCTAGAATTCCAAAGAGAAAAAGAAAACAAACATTTCCTTTAGAAGCTTTGTATTTGCTGATTAATTAAGCCAGAGTAAGGCTGTACAGTCAAGCCTTCAACAGAAAGGGAAGTGTCCTAAGGTTATGCAAATAAAGCTGCCTGGTCCTACATATTTCAAAAGGAAAGGGAACACCATTTAATAATCTAAGCAGGAAAGGAACAGAGACACATCCTAGTATATTTTCAATGAGATCAAGGGTGTATAGTTAGCTTTTCCACACGGCAGCAAGTTTCCAACTACAAAGATGACCTGAAATCCTGCTAATACTAATTAAAAAAAAAAAAAAAAAAGAAAGAAAACTATGCAATGTTCCAAAATATCCTGCAGCCTTACAATGAGCCAAGTTGCAATCCGAAAAGCAGATAATTATGGACATTGGGGAGGGTGTGTGCTATGGTGAGTGCTGTGAAGTGTGTAAACCTGGCGATTCACAGACCTGTACCCCTGGGGCTAATAATACATGATATGTTAATTTAAAAATTTAAAAAATTTTTAAAAAGAAAAGCAGATATATTCCCCAAGACTGGAAACCAAAATTGAGCAGCATAAGACAAAGAAGGGTGAGGTCAAGGAATCGGTGTAGTAGGAGAAGGAGCAGGAAAGAGTAAGGAGTGGGTTTGGGAAATCCTTTTCTGCTACTTTCTGTAGTTTCTACCTGAGTTTGCCTTTTCTTGGTCTAAGATGAATACCCTTAAATGAAATTTAAGGGCCCTAAACCCATCTCTCAAGGCATCTGTATTTCGTGTGTGTGTGTGTGTGTGTTTATGTAGGGTTTATTTTTCTCTGTCACTGACAACACCACATGCATTCAGATGTGTGCACTTTTTATTCTCATATCCCTACCCCTGGCAACCACCAAATCTGTTCTCTCCATCTGTATTTCTAAGGGAAGAGTTGGAATTATAAGGGAGCTTTATTTTTTTCTTTCCAACCTCCCAGTATTGGAGGACCCCAAGGCTCGGTCCTCAAGTCTCCTCTCTATTAACATTCGCTTCCTGAATCATTCCTTTCAGTCTCATGAACTTGGTAACATTTCTGTACTAATGACCACCAATCCAGGCTCATGTTCTCCAAGAAACTGAGATATTAGGATATCTAACAGATAGTTCTTTCTTTAAAAAAAAAAAAAAGATTTATTTATTTATGTGTGTGAGAGAGAAAGAGAGCGCATATGCATGTCTGCTTGCACAGATGAAAGGGACAGGCGTAAGAATCTTCATGCAGACTCCACCTCCCATACCCGGAGTAGGAGCCTGATGCAGGGCTTACTCTCATGACCCAGGAGATCATGACCCATGACTTCACCCACCTAAGACAAAACCAAGAGTCAGATGCTTCACAGACAAGCCACTCAGGCACCCCTCTAACAGATAATTCTAATGTAACATATCCAAATTGGAAATTTGATTTCCATCCTCAACCCAGATCTGCTTCTTCCTCAGCGTTCGCCATTTCAGAAAGCAGGACTACCAATTATCTGTGCTAAACCAGGGGCCAACTCCTGAGTCAAAATTATCAGGCTCAGTAATCCAATTAATAGGGGTGGTGGCTTCAGGGGCTAAAGTTTTGCCTGCAGGGGGAGCGAGCTACAGCTTGGGCTGTGACCTGGGAGCACCAGTAATTTTTAATCAGATATTCTTGCACGTCCATGAGAAAGTCTCGGGAATTCTAAGTCACAAGGGAAGGTAGGGTATAAAAAACTGGGATCAGTGAAATGTAACAGGAATGGACTCAGCATGCCTGATTATTTGCAAGTGCTCTAAAATTTTAATTTCCCCTCATCCCACTCCCGACACAAACATAAATACCTGCTGGGGCTTAGTGTTGGTATACAGGTTAACAGGTTGGTTAACAGGTTCATGTGGGAGGGCAAGAGATAGAAAGGCTCTTACCACTCCCTACCACGAAGAGAGGGTCAGTAAAATGCATGGCAAAAATGAGGTTTGAAGCTTATCTAAGGTTTTCTTTTTTTTTTCCCTTTTTTTTTAAGATTTTATTTATTTATTTGACAGACCAGAGATCACAAGTAGGCAGAGAGGCAGGCAGAGAGACAGAGAGGAAGAAGCAGGCTCCCCGCTGAGCAGAAAGCCCGATGTGGGTCTCTATCCCAGGACCTGGGATCATGACCTGAACTGAAGGCAGAGGCTTTAACCCACTGAGCCACCCAGGCACCCCTTACCTATGGTTTTCAATACCATTTCTACCATCTATGCAAGCAGGAAAACTTGAGACTCAACATGATTAAAATGCATTAGGAGAGTTCATTAAGATAAACATCTAGCACTAAAAATATGATCATGTGAACTTCTCCATTCTCAAACTGCTCCAGTCAAGGTGCTTGGATTTAAATCTTAGTGCTGTTATCTACCAGCTGCATGACAAGCTTCCCCTTCCAGAAAGTAAGCACCTACCCCAGAGAAGCACTGGGGAGATGAAATGAGAAAAAACAGGGAAACACCGGAGAACAATGCCCACATGTTGCCCACATGGTAAGCAGGCAGTAAACGTGAGAGATCTTGTTTATTATGTGTATTGTGATGATGAGAAGGTTTAAAAACTCTAGGATTCTGGTACTCACCCAAAAAAGGCTTTGTACTGTCAAAATACTAAAGAACAAATGGAGATCGGGAACTAAGTATCTTTTCTGCTCCAAGGTGGTGGAAAATTCCTTAAGTGTTCCAGTGACATGTCATAACAAAAGTCCCAAGGCAAATTTACTAAGAGAAAAATCAGGATTATTTTTTTTAGCTAACTCAGCTTCAGAAACATTCCAAAGGAGTGAAATAAAATGCACATACATTATTAATTAAGTTTATATTAGTGATCTCTATTATGAATGCATCTAGGCACATTTGAGGATAAATTATGGATTGAGAAAAAGTACACAGGTTAGAGCAGCCCAAGATCCTGAGGTATAATGCCTTCCATGTGGCCCATGGCCTGCTTCATCAAGAGGCCAGTCCTACGGAAAGCTCACTGAAACAGTGCTTTCACAGCTTCTGACCCCTGTCCTTCATGGCTACATCCTAGTTCATTCTTTCTCAGTCTCAGGCCTGTTTATTATTCAGATTGAGATGTGAAATGTCTGGACAGGTGCCTGGGTCGCTCAGTCGGTTAAGCCTCTGACTGCTGACTTCAGCTGTGGTCATGATCTCAGGGTCATGGGATCAAGCCCTGTATCCAACTCTGTGCTCAGTGCCGAGTCTGCTTGTCCCTCTCCTCTCTCTCTCTTTCTCTCGCAAATAAATGAATAAAATCTTCAAAAAAAAAAAAAATGTCTGGAGCGCTTCATATAAAGTCATTCAAATAATCCTGAATCACCATAGCTGATTTAGTTTTATTGCATCTCCAAGACACCATCAGAGTTGACCTCATGGCAACCTGTGGTAACACTGATTTTCTCCAAAGGTATATGTCAGGAAAGGCACAGGCTTCAGGTGTGTGTCTTCTGGACTTGGTGAGGCACTACCGACAGCACCTAACCAATTACAGAAGAGGAAGGCACAAGGCCTGGACTCAAGTCCACATATGGCATAAACACAGGAATGTATCAGCAGAGGCCATAAGATTCCAGGAGGCTGAAAGGGAATCATGTGAGATAAGGTACCAATAGCTTCCTCACCTACTCTGACAATTTCCAGTCTCCCAACAACCCTAACAGATGCAGACAGATGGAGGAGGTGAGCTTTACCTGCCCCAAAGAACACTCTCCAGATTTTTTGCCCTAAGCAACAGAGTAGCCTCCCCTGCCAATTCCTGCCTCTACTCTCTCCCTTCTAATTCCTTCTCAAGAAGTCAGAGCAAAGGTCATCTTTGATTCCTCAGAAGCAGTGATCACGAGACGACAGCACGTCTTAGGGTCAAGTTCCAGCCCTAATTACCTCCCACCCACATTCCTGCCCTAGTTATTACCCGACCGCTGTCCTGCTCCTCCCTGACTCGTCCTGCTCACGTTTAAGCTTCCTAAAATTGTGCTTTGATCATGCTCTTCTAGAACTCCACGATGCACAGACAATGAAGTTCAAACACAGGGGTTGCCCAGAATGTATTTTGGTCCCAATCTCTTTTTCCAGCTCCTGTACTTCTCTCTCATGGAAATCCCCACATCCAATCAAGTGATTCTCAGTACTTCTGTTTATTCTACTTGTCATACCTAACTTCTGCTGCCTATTGCATTCCTGCCAGCCTTTTATTTTATTTTTTTAAGATTTTAAAAATTATCCACTTGAGACAAAGAGAGACAGAGCATGAGCAGGGGGAAAGGCAGAGGGAGAAGCAGACACCCCGCTGAGCAGGGAGCACAGCGCCCAACGCAGGGCTCTATCCCAGGACCCTGATATCATGACCTAAGCAGATAGAAGATGCTTAACTGACTAAGCCACCCAGATGCCACATTCTGGCCAGAATTTTAAAGACCAACCCAAACCCATCTTTTCTGTGAAGGAGTTACCCCCCCCCCATCCACCCTATGGGGATTCAGGGAGGGAGGTGCAGGGAGAAAGGGTAACCCTCTCTGTTCTCTAAATCCCTATAGTGCAGAAGCTATATGTCATCTGTAAATATCATTCATTCTTTTACTCAATAAAATACATTCAGATGTCATGGGCCAGGAGCTACCAGTTGATAGAGCCCCCAAATAAGTCAAGGTACAGGAAGGAAAGGAAAGGAAGAGAAGGAATTACCACTTATTGTTGGTTCTAAGCAGATGACTGTCCCATCTATTTCCATGTCAGCTTAATTCACCCTGCCAGCTCCACAGCTAGCTACTGTTATTGTCACTCTTCAGTAAGAAATTGGAGTCTCAGAGAGTTACACCATCTGGCAAAGATGACCTGGTATGTTCTCTTTTATTTTCTACTGTCCCTATCCTCTCTCATACTCTCTGCCCACCTCTCCCTTGCTCTGTCCTTGGGAGGCTGATCTCTGTAAGGTGCACCTCCCAAGGCCCTGCCCAAGCCCAGCAGGAGCTAAGAGAGCACTCCCCTCACTTTCTTCCTGCCTCTGCAGGTTCTGGCTGTGGCCGCACTCCTCAATCACAATTCCTATGAAAGTTTCTTTCATGGCCCCAGTAGTTCTCACCAGGATCCAGTAAGACCAGCGTCGTCTGCTGCCTGTTCAGGCCAGGAGTGGGTAGGTGGGTAAGCTCCACCTAAAGGTTAGCGAAGCATCTTAGCCCTGTCCACACCTCTGTAAATAGTCCTTTCATTAAACTCTCCTCAGTTAAACTCTCTTAGCATGCCACCTGTTTCTTGCCAGACCCACAGAGCCAAACTTGAACCCATGCCCATTTTCTTACAGAGCCTGATTTTTTTCACTTGGATAACTGCTATATAGGAGATCTGTACAAAGTACTGAAGATCAAACCAAAAAAGGTATCTCACTATGATAGGACAGACCAGACAAGACTTTTCTGAACAAGTTGCTGATCATGAGTCACTCTTAAGAAGTCAGTTGTAATTCACCAGGCAGACAAAGAGAGAAGTTAGGCTGGGGCACCTGGGTAGCTCAGTGGATTAAGCCTCTGCCTTCAGCTCAGGTCATGGTCTCAGGGTCCTGGGATCAAGCTCTGCATCTGGCTTTCTGCTCAGCAGGGAACCTGCTTCCCCTGCCCCCTGCCTGCCTCTCTGCCCACTTGTGATCTCTGCCTGTCGAATATAAAAATCTTAAAAAAAAAAAAAAAAAAAGGAGAGAGAAGCTAGGCATTCAAAGACAAACTGGATACCAATTTCAAAGTCAAACAGGAATACATCTTATTACCCAACGTGCTCACATACAGTGCTCACAAGAGAGTAATGGTGGTTGATGGTTTCTAAAGTGTGATGATAACCACTTATCCAACCTGAACCCCGTGGAGATTAGAAGCAGCAAAGAGTTAGCTAACTTCTGAGCGAGAAAACCAACGTGCCTATTCACCCTACCCTCAGCGGATCCCCACCCCAGAAGGTAAAGCCAACTCTTCAGCATAACATACAATCCCTTGGTGATCTAGCCCTGCCTGACCCAGCTAGCCTCATCTACCAGCACCACCTCCAGTTCTTGCTGAGTACGCCAGACCTTCCACATCTCTGTGCTCTTGTACATGATCCTCTCATCAGAGATCCCTACCTCCACTTTCCACCTGATATACTCATCTTTCAGGACTCATCCTTGGCGTCTGCTGTTCCTTCACAGTGCTTCTCCGGCACCTTGTTCAGAACTGTATAATAACATTTTCAGAACACAGACATGCATCTCATGTACTTCTTTGCATGTCGGTCCATGAACTCAGCTGT
The DNA here is from genome assembly GCF_964662115.1 of Mustela nivalis. Taxonomy (NCBI): domain Eukaryota; kingdom Metazoa; phylum Chordata; class Mammalia; order Carnivora; family Mustelidae; genus Mustela; species Mustela nivalis. Next base: position 101,752,517 of record NC_139024.1, read on the forward strand.
CCGAGAGGCCATGTACTACAGGAAGGTAGCAGAATGGACAGCCAAGAAGCTAGAAGCAAGCTGCCTAGATCCAAACCCTAGAGTGTCCTCTAACAGCTAGGTAAACCTAGGACTGCTATTTATACTCTCTGAGCCACTGTTTCATCATTCAAAAAATGGGAATAATACCATTTACCTCATAGGGTTATTAAGGGGGTCCTGTTATACAGCGAGCTCTTAAGAATCATCAGTTATGAATATGCATCTGTGTATCCCTTATTTCCTATATAAAAAAGCTTATTATGTTTGTTGAATGAATAACTTTTCCTACCACTTCATAGTAGATACCACATAGATACCAAATTCTACATAGCTTGTTTCCTTAAATCGTGAAAAGAAGACTCTGATCTTGAAATATGAGTTTATTTTACAATTGGTCAAAAACATGTAGGACCTTTCCTGTAAGGGAATTTAGCTTCTTGCCATTGTCTCTGGCCAGTGCACCAAGTTAGACGTTCTCTTGGCCTCCTAGCAATCTCCACTGTGCCTGGGACACAGTTACTTCCACAGAAGGGCAGTTCTGTTATAATAATTTACAAAAACCTATTATCAATCCAAATAATGATGGTTCCCCTAGGTTAGCATGAGAAATGCTCCCCACAACAGAGCAATGAACCACAGGAAAACCTCATTTTAATGCTAAATCAATGTAACATTATTGCAGTTACGAAATGCTTTTGAGAATGTTTTACAGTGGCATTTTCTAAGCCCCAAATCCTTAACCATCACAACCTTGCATAAGAAGTCCATGGGGGAGGACCCGAACCGAGAAAAAATATCAGAGCACGTAGAACAATGTGGTCAGGCGGTGGAGACCGGTGAGCTCAACTTTCCCAGGTAAGCAGCACTGCAGCCCACAGCAACACCTAGCACTTGGGCAGAAAAGGACAACACTGATTGCTGCCCTGGTCCAGAACAAAGGCCACAGCCAAGAAGGCTAGCACCCTTGTCACCCTGGCGGGCTATAGACCACAGCACTGGCCTTGGCGGTCCGAGAGCCACATCCCAGCAGGGCTCAGCTACTGGCCCAGACCCCAGCCTTACCCTTCCCTCCTCTGCTTCTCTTCTGTCTTGTTCACCCTCTTGACCAACTCCGATCTCACCATTCTGGCCCCTCGGCTTGTGGACTCTGCAGCCCCTGCTCTAATCCTCGACCCTGCCTCTAATGGGGCTCAGAATTCACCCGTTTTTAAATCACCCCGTCTGCAGCGACCAGCTCTAGCCTCTTGGACAACTCTGGCCCGGCACTTTCTATGGAATCACACTCCTTCCTGGGATGTGTATGGGTTCAGGGCACTGGCCAAGGATAAGGACAGAACAACCTGACGATCTCATCTGACAATTTTCTAAAACGAAATGAACTACACCATGGATTTAACATTCTTATAAAAGTTCTCTACTCACAGGCCTTCTGGTTGAGGCACCTTGGACGGAGTGATAGAATTCTGGCTGGACTCGGCTGTTTTTCTTGATTCTTCGTTTCCTCACAGAAATCTCTTGCTCACTCTGGTGGTGAACCTCCACCACAGGCTTGGCTTCTTCCAGGCGAGCAGCTGCAGCCGCTGCAGCCCGTCTTCTGAGATGCCGAGGGCTCGCTCTGAATCCCTGTAGTGGAAAACAAACCCACACAAATCCAGATTTGTATTGAGTTCATTTCTGGAGAGTCTGCAGCGCTAATTCTACAAAGAGCTCTGAAAGTCACAGAGCTCAGTGAGATCATTTACATTCCTGAAGGGAGCATGGATGTAGAAGGAGGCTCAACATTAAAAAATGCTTTAAATTCAGTGACAATATTTTAAAAAAAAATAAATAAAAAACAGCAGGTGAGCACATTGCTTTACTTATGTGTATATACATCAGACCGCATGTGAAGAAGGGTATTTCTACTTAGGCATGAGGCATGGTAGAGGAGCAGGGCTGAATACTGTGACGTGGCAAAGTGTCACTCTATGTTCCTGAGAACAGACTCTGAAGGCAGGAAAGCAGGAAGGTAAAGCAACATTATAAAACACCAAAAAGTGAAGATTCAAAACTAAACAGAGGCAATGCCATAAAGAGAAGAGTACAAGTTCAGTTAAACCATATTACACAGAGTGCCTGGGTGGCTCAGGGGGTTAAGCATCTGCCTTCGGCTCAGGTCATTATCCCAGTGTCCTGGGATCAAGCCCCACACTGCTCTCTGCTCAGCCTGCTTCTCCCTCTACCCCTCCCCCTGCTGGTGCTCTCTCTCTCTGTGCCAAATAAATAAAATCTTTAAATAAGTAAGCCATATTACGCATTTGGGAATATATGATTTTGGAAAATCTCGAAGAATTACATAAAATAGTCTCCGCCCTCAGGTAGCTTACAATTTCTCAAAGAGCAGCAATTCTTGTATACACTGGCCTGTCTGATTAAGAGTTAAGGTGGGCAGTTGAGGACACAGTGCCGGCAGAACTCAGAGAGGGAATCAATGAATGAAACCGAAAATAGTCTATATTTGGCTTCGATATGTGGGTGGCATTTGAAAAATGAATAGACTTTATATTCCAGTCAAGGGAAACAACAGAAGGAATGAATGAATAAGTAAAATAATGGACGGAGGATAACATATTTATGCAGCAATTATTTCATGACATACTAGGATAAACATATAAGCTATGCATGAGGTACAGTGGGAAATTAGACGATATAGGGTGTTAAAGGCTCCAAGGGGGGCTTCAGTGTGGTTGTGGGTCTTCTGATCTTCTTTTTCAAAGTAGACTCCACGCCCAGGATGGATCCTAAAGTGGGGCTTGAACTCATGACCTTGAGATCAAGACCTGAGCTGAGATCAAGAGTCAGATGCTTAACCAACTGAGCCACCCACTGGCCCCAGGGGTCTTCAGACTTTTTTTTTAAATAGAATTTATTTTTTTAAGATTTTTCTTTATTTATTTGACAGACAGAAATCACAAGTAGGCAGAGAGGCAGGCAGAGAGAGAGAAGAAGTTGAGGAGAAAGCCCGATGCGGGGGCTCAATCCCAGGACCCTTGGGATCACGACCCAAGCCAAAGGCAGAGGTTTAACCCACTGAGCCACCCAGGTGCCCTGGTCTTCAGACTTTTAAAAGATGTCTGAAAAAACTTTTAGACTGCGTAAAAGCATAAAAAATTAAGAGAAAGAATTTCAGGGGGAGAAGCAGTATGAGATACTGAGAGAGTAATGTGCACACGGGAATTCCCACTGAGGGACATGGAAGAAGGTATGGAGTCTGATAATGGAGACCCCAAATACCAGGCCTAAGGACAAGAAGGAGGAGAAAAAAGACAAAAGTAGGGTGTGACCCACAGAGTCAAAATAGCACTGAGGTCAACAGAAATCAATAAGGAGGAAATGCAAATGGAAGAGGCAAAACTGAGGTCACTCTTCGGTGCTTTTCTCTCATCCCCAAACACACGGGCCTGTTCCCATCCCTCCTCTGTGTGCAAGCTCAGCTGGAACCTCTTCACCCAGAATAGTCTCAGAACATCCCCACCATTCCCACATAATCAAGAGATACTCCAGCAGCTGCCGGAGAAGAGGATTAGGAAGAGGGAGCTGGGCCAATCCCTAAAATGCCTTCTAAGTGGAGTTAGGACCAAACCATGAGAACCAACGCCACGTGGGGCTGCCTTTTAAACACGGGCATTCCTGGACACCCTTCCCTAACACAGACGCAGCGCACACTCTCTCTCTACTCTGCTTCCTTCTGAATTAGACTCTCTAGCTGCGAGGCCAAGAGGGTTAGTTTTTGGCTTGGGTTTAGGGATTTGGGAGGGGGGGGGGGTTGTTCTCCTTTTTCCTTCTTATTATTTATTTATTCGTTTACTTTAAAGTTTTTTGTTTTGTTTTGTTTTTTTAATTTAGAAACAGTGCATGAGCGGAAGCGGCAGAGGGAGGAGGATAGGGTGGGAATCTCAAGCGGAGGCTCCATGTTCAAGCTCACAACCCCGAGATTATGACCTGAGCTGAAACCAAGAGTCCGACGCTCAACTGACCTCACCACCTCTTTAATTTTTTTTTTTTTATTTTTATCGTGGTATAGTTGACGCACAATGTCACACTAGTTTCAAGTATGCAAAGAACCTCTTTTTAACAATCTCCCTGGTATTTCTGTGGTTCAAAGATTCAGAACCTCCAGGAGTCAGAGCTCAGTCTTACCACTAGGTGGCACTAACTTCCACATCCCCTACATTCTTTCCAGCTCAGAAAGTGTGCACTGGTAGAATTAACCAAGTATTTGCTGGTATACTAGTTCCTGTCATGCTGGGGTGAGGTGAGTACATGTCTTTGGTAAGAAGTAGATCCTCCTTCTCTTGTGTTCCTATGAATAATAGGCAACGTAATTTAACTTGTATTATTATCTATATTTCTTACTGGCCTACAAATTCTAAAAACACTTTGGGGAGGGGGGACTCCCTTAATGTGATGCCCTCAAAAAAAGATCAAGATCCAAACAGGTTGGTGCAATCCTTCTGGACAACAATAGCTGAGGAAACCTGCATCCCTGTATCTACTCTCAACAGATTCTACCAAGTGTGAAGGTACTTAAGGTACTACCTTACTTGTGATAATAGAAATTAGAAACAGTTTACACCATCCTTCTTTCCCTAAATTTCAGTCACTTTCTTCACGCTTTCTTTACACGTTCACATTTTTTTAAAGATCTGAGCAGCACCATGTAAGCCTCTGTGGTTTCTATTATAGCTAAATACACTGGCACTATTTTTAAACAACTTTTTATAAACATTACAGTATATAGTACACAGACCACAGCCAAACTATCTGGGATTGACTACTGCCTCTGTCACTTCTTAGCTGTGTGATCTTGAATAGTTACTTCATTTCTTCATCTGTACTATGGTGATGAAAACTAGGACTACTTTCATAGGGCTACGGAGATGAATAAATGGATTACAGTATATACTTAGAAGTGCATCTGCCGTGGAGTGATACATATATGTTGGCTGGGTTTATTATGTATTTCATTTGTATGAATAAAAGATATTCTTTTTTTAAAGATTTCATTTACTTATTTGAGAGAGAGAGAGAGACATGCAGGCACGCAGAGGGAGGGGTAGATGGAGAGGAAGAACAAGCAGCCTCCCCGCTGAGCCGGGAGCCTGATGCGGGGCTCAATCCCAGCACCCTGAGATCACAGCCTGAACTGAAGTCAGGTGCTTAACAGACTGAGCCACCCTGGTGCCCCATAAAAGCTATTCTTTTTTTTTTTTTTTTAGATTTTATTTATTTATTTGAGATCACAAATAGAGAGAGATCACAAATAGGCAGAGAGGCAGGCAGAGAGAAAGGGAGAAGCAGGCTTCCTGCTGAGCAGAGAGCCTGATGTGGGGCTCGATCCCAGGACCCCGAGTACATGACCTGAGCCAAAGGCAGAGACTTAACCCACTGAGCCACCCCCCATAAAAGCTATTCTTAGAGACAAAGCGTGTTATTAATCAGATATAAAAGGAAAATGCATCATGCCACAGGTGTGCCTTACTGACAGATACACATGGGTACTGTTGAGATACCAGCCACCCCTGACCATCAGGAGAGAGAATTCTTTGCTCCAGAGAATCCGGAGCATTTACTCTCTAAAGACTGAATCTAACCTGGGCTCGAACACAAGCTCCATCATGGAGTAGGAAAGCAAATTACTTCCCTGTGCCTCAGTTTCCCCATCGGTCAAATACATATACCTCTCTCATGGAGTTATGATGGTGTTTAAATGAGATAATTCACATTAGGTACTCACAACAGGACAAATATAACAATAAGTAATCAATAAATTATCACCGTTATCATCACTATTTCATTTCCTAGATGTTGCAGAAGCAATTCACCTGTCGGGTGTATAGTTATGATTACAGACACATCAGCCACATGGAGTCATCACTGGGCAGCCACCTGCTTATTTTCCTAAACTATGTACAGAATTATAGGCCCTAGTTTTATTGTATTTGCTTGTCTTAAATGCTACATTTAAAAAGCCTTTGGGGTACCTGGGTGGCTCAGCTGGATAAGCGACTGCCTTCAGTTCAGGTCATGATCCTGGAATCCCAGGATCCAGTCTTCAATCAGGTTCCCTGCTCATCGTGGGGAGTCTGCTTCTCCCTCTGACCCACTTCTCATGCTCTCTCTCTCTCTCTCATTCTCTTGCTCAAATAAATAAAATCTTTTAAAAAACAAAAATTAAAAAAATATGAAAAAGCCACAACCTGATAGAAGAAAATTTTATTTTAAAAGAGTAGGTTCTTACAGATGTTAACAGGACCTGATTGTGTCGGTATAATATCCATTTCTCTATTCACTTGATCTTGCCTGGATCCCCTTTAACCAATAGGTGATTAACACCTGGAAGTCTCTCAGCAGTGAACTTCTGCCATTTTTAGGCTACCCCATTTTATCAGTGCCTTTGGGGTAATAACTTCTCAAGATATGCAGTCTTGAGACAGAGTGCACCATATCGCACTCTAGATCCTGCCTCTTAGTGACCTGTACATTTAATGGGTAGACACATGGCCAAGTCTCAATTAATTGAAGTTTCTCCACTTGAACACTGAATACTACCTGGAGGGATGTAAAGACTGAAAAAAATCAGCAGGAATTCATCAGTCTAGTGGCTACACCAAAGACCTTCTGAAACGACCTAGTTTTGCCTGTTCTAACCAGATAGTCTTGATTGTGAATTCTACCATATATTTCTAATAAATTCTCTTTGGGTTAGTGACAGAGTCTGTGGCCTGCAAACAAAAAACCCCAATGTATACTCTTCTGTGATGCTTTTAGATGCTTCGCTATTTTCCTATAGGTTGAGTACTCAGATTTAACCAGGCTGGTTGTGTCGATTAGCATAAAAAGGGAGGAGACATTAACTGCAATTAATTTCCTAAGCACTACTTAGGTGCTAAGCCTATGATATCCACTTCTTAAGGAAGCAAACTGAGACTTATCAGGGCTAAGTAATCTATGTAAGGCAAAAACTTGCACTTAGAAAAGTCCAAATCAGAACTCGGGTCTACCTAACTCCAAGCCAAGACCAATGCCATGAGGCAGAAATTATATATAGGGCACTCGTGCATTCAGAGATAGTGCTCCACATATATTTGCAGGACTGGGCACCAAGAAAGTGCTTAGAAATCTATGCAGTTGATTAAAATAAGAAAAGGTCTATAAACAATTTAGGTAAGCGAAGAAGAATTTGAAAAGTTAACATTTCCAGGTAAGAATTATTATTAGAAAAGATCAAGCTACCACCTAGCTTACTGATCAAGCACCTGAACAAATGGAAACTTAACACACTGAGTCACTGAGCATTTAAATAGAATTGCTTGGGGCGCCTGGGTGGCTTAGTGGGTTGAGCCGCTGCCTTCGGCTCGGGTCATGATCTCAGGGTCCTGGGATCGAGTCCCGCATCGGGCTCTCTGCTAAGCAGAGAGCCTGCTTTCCTCTTTCTCTCTCTCTCTCTGCCTGCCTCTCTGCCTACTTGTGCGCTCTCTCTGTCAAATAAATAAAAAAAATAAAAATCTTTAAATAGAATTGCTTTTGTGTTATTGCTCTACCTGAGAACAACAAGGTTGATAGGTATATAAGATATGAATTTTCCATATACAAATATTATGATACTCAATAAGCTGATATTTTCATAATAATATAATATGATAATTGATAATAATACCTCATAAAACCTCTATGATTCTCTTCATCCAAGGCCAGAATTAAAGAGTACAGCAGAAGTTTTTGGGTCCATGGATAAAATTCAAAGCAGATGAAGAGGATAACCAATTAATTTGGATGGGAATAAATTATGTTTTTTTTGTCACTGACATCTACTTGAAATTTAGCATATCACTCAATTATGAAAGTACGCTATAAACCTGATGTTATTAGCAGTATCAGTGACTTTTGCCACCAAAAGGAATCAAATACATATATATATTTAATTATAGTGGCTGCAGGCATCTTGAAATACTATTTATAATCATCATTACTTCAGAGTCACAGTAGTTAACAAACCTGTCACTAGAACTTATTATTTAATTCATTAATAAAGAAGTACATATATTGCTCTGTCCAAAATGTTTTTAATAATTTATACTGATCTTTCAATATAATTGACTTCCTTTATAATTATACACATACACACACATTATAAGATTATGCATTTTAAAACATTCTGAGGGGCGCCCGAATGGCTTAGTTGTTAAGCATCTGCCTTCGACTCAGGTCATGATCCCAGGGTCCTGGGATGGAGCCCCACCTCGGACACCGTGCTTCTCTGTCTCCCACTTCCCCTGCTTGTGTTCCCTCTCTTGCTGTGTCTGTCTCTGTCAAATAAATAAATAACATCTCTAAAATAACAAACAAAACAATTCTGAGTCTGAATCCATGGGCTTCACTAGACTGTCAAAGAGGATTATGGCAAAAAATGGGTCCCCATTTCAGAAAACCTCAGAAATGAGTTTATGACTGAGACTGTTAGCTGCTCACCAAAAACCATGCTTGCCTCTTCCTCTTGGGCACAAGCTAGACTAGACATTTCCCAGCCTCCCTTGCACTTAGGTAGGGCCATTAGGCAGAACTGAGTTCTAGCCAATGGAATATGGACACAAGAAGCATATGTCATTCCTGGATCTAGCCCATGAATATTTCTCATCGCCACTTCTCCATGCTCTTTCTTTTGGTTGGGATGACCTTCAGAGCAGACTTGAAAGTCACATACTGAAGATGGTCGTGACTTTATCAGCAATGATCCCTGAATAACTGCATGGAGGAAACCACTCTGCCAACCTGTCACCCACTACACCCTTAAGTGACTGACAAGTATCTTTCTATGTTGTTTGAGCCATTAAAGTCTGTGTTTGCTATGGGAGCTACCCTAATTCAGTGGTTCTCAAACTCGATCAAGAATCAGAGCCACCTGGAAGGCTGATTAAAACAGACTGCTGGACTCCACCCTCAGAGCTTCTAATTCAGTAAATCTGGGACGGGGCTGAGCACTAGCAATCCTCAGATAATGCTGATGCTGCCATCCCAAGGCTGTACTGAGAATCCCTGCTGTAATGCCAGCTCCTGCCCCTTGCTAGGTATTAGTCAGTAATTCTGGTCATAATAACACTGTTCCCTATTGCACTATGTGCAGAGGGACCTTCAAGATTAAAGCGACTTTGTCACTTGTGATTTTAATAATCCTATACTAAAAGAATGGCCATGGAAGCCACTCTTTCAGCTGGATGAGAAATACTCTATCTGGAGCTACATTTTTGTTTTCAGAGAGGAGGTATTCTCTGACAAATAAGGGATAATGGGACAAAATATTACCTTTTCAAAGACTTACTTTCTAATAATCATTCTTTGGTATAGATCACTGGTTCCTAGCAGTGTGATGATAGTAAGAAGTCAATTTTTAATCTTTAAAACATCTAAGGAATTGTATACTTATTTTATTATTTTTTAAGATTTTATTTATTTGACAGACAGACAGTGAGAGAGGGAACACAAGCAGTGGGAGTGGGAGAGGGAAAGGGAGAAGCAGGCTGCCTGCTGAGCAGGGAGCCAGATACAGGGCTCCATCCCAGGATCCTGGGATCATGACCTGAGCTGAAGGCAGACACTTAACGACTGAATCACCCAGGCAATTCTTTTAGATATGCTTATTTTAGACAAGGTTTCATAGGTTAGTATTACAGTGTTTCTTTTTTTTTTTTTAAAGATTTATTTATTTGACAGAGAGAAATCACAAGTAGACAGAGAGGCAGCCAGAGAGAGAGGGAAGCAAGCTCCCTGCTGAGCAGAGAGCTCGATGCGGGACTCGATCCCAGGACCCTGAGATCATGACCTGAGCCGAAGGCAGCGGCTTAATCCACTGAGCCACCCAGGCGCCCCTACAGTGTTTCTTTTATACTGACTTATAGTCTATTAACTGGTTACTAGTTTCTGCCGATCAGAAGCTCTGGTTGGTGACGGCCTCCAAATGTCAAATGTATTGTAACTCGATCAAGATAAATGCAGTTTTATAAACAGAAATCTTCTAAAATCTCTTATTGATGTCAATCATTCCCTTCTTGACATATGTCCCACCCACGGTTCCTACTGCCTGGGAAAGCATGGTTTGTACCATAGCACCCCACCCCTCTGGGTCACACTTGCTGGGTCTTGATATTTGGGCTGTGTTCCTCTCTTGACAGTTTGACAGAGAAATACCAAGAGCTTGGGCCACTTGGCACAGAAGTTAAAACTGGGGGTGGGGGGGAACAGTCATTCTGTAGACCAGTGCTTCTCAAATTTTAATATGTATACACATAGCCAAGGATTCTGATTAAAATGCAGGTTGTCGGACCTGAGATTCTGCATTTCTAATGAATCTTCCAATGCTTCCGAAGCTTCCGATGCCACTGATCTATAGATCAGTCTATGGGTAACAAGGATAGAGAAGGCCTGATAGAAGCTCTGTGGCTCCTGCGTAGGCTAACAGTAACAAGGCACAGAAACCATGGTGAGGAGACAGGTTGATAGCAGGAAGAAAAGCAGCAGCCAGTGAACAGTGAAGTAGTTGTGAGTCACACCTCAGGCATTTCACTATGGCGAGGAGTGAGGCCTTGAATCCACAACCAGCTCTCCATTCATCTCTGTGAAGCCAGACCTTACTATGGGTCTTTCTTAAATTCCATTAGGGGACACATATATCCTTAAAATACTGTCGGTCCCTGATACTGCACCCAATGAGCCTAAGACGCAAAACGTGACCTCCGCGGTTGGGGCAGGGAGAAGAATAAAAGGAGACGTTGAGGCTGAAACCACTGGAGATACATCTCCTTTAAGAAGCTTAAGGGTGAGGCGCCTGGGTGGCTCAGGGAGTTAAGCCTCTGCCTTTGGCTCAGGTCAGGTTCCTGGGGTCCTCAGATGGAGCCGTACAACAGGGTTTCCGCTGGGCGGGGAGTCTGCTTCCCCATCTCTTGCTGCCTGCCTCTCTGCCTGCATGTGATCTATCTACCTCTCTCTCTCTCTCTCTCTCTCTCTCTCTGTCAAATAAATAAGATTTTAAAGAAAGAAGAAGCTTAAAAGGCTTTTAAATTATAACTGTTAGATAACCTAAGCAGGGATCCTAAGGGTACACGCAGAAAACAACTATATTCTCTCTCCTTACTGTCCTTCAAAGCCGCGATGAGGAACTCATTTTCTCCCACTGTAGAAAATTTTGAGTGGTCTCTATAGTTTTTCTGGTCCTTCTCAGATAATTAAGAAGCCTTCTAGCCACTTCTAGTCACAAAACCAGGGCCACTTCAGTGAGCTCCTGTCACTCTTCCTGGTTTCCTCTTACACAGAGCTTAAAGTGACTCCAGGCTCTTTCTCCCAAGAGATCCATAAGAAATGTTCATGCATCCTTTGTCCCAACACATTCTGGGAAAGCAGGCTCTTTCCCATGCAGCCAACTCAGCTCGTTCCTCCATTAGAACAGCAGGCCAGCCAATGGTCTCTACTCCTCTGAAATTATCCCACATGGTCTGGCACCCTCCTTGGCACATGGACTCTGAGAACACAAGTCAAACTTTCCCAGGGGTCTCCCTAAGGTCACTCTTGCAAGGCTTAAGAGGGCTTAGGGTGAGCCTCCAGAACACTGCTAAGTCACTTTCCAGATTCTAATCCTGAACTATCCAGTAGGGTAGCTACTAGCCACAGGTGGCTGTTTGCACTTAAATTTTAATTAAAATTAAACTACAGATTCAGTTCCTCAGGCATACTAGCCACATTTCAATTGTTCAGTATCCCATGTGGCTAGTAGTATTGGATGATGCAGATAGAACTTTTCCATTTTCATGGAAGGTTCTATTAATAGTACAGCTCTAATCTCTCATAACTTGATCCTCAGCCTTTATCCATTTAGCCTAAAATCGGTGATGGGTGATTATAAATGGCAGCATAGGCTAATTGCTGAGGCAAGCAACGCCAAAATCTCAGTACGTCTCGATCATGGATCAGCAAAGAGCAAAGGTACTCTGCTCCCTGGAGTCATTTAGGGTGCAAGGCACCTTCCATCTTGTGCCTCTGAATCAGCAACGTCCTCTCCACTCTACTAGTTTAGGGAGAAAGAGACAGGGATATGTGGGAGGTTTTCCGAAGGCCAGGCCTATAGATGCCAGGCCTATAGATGCCAGGCCTATAGATGGCCAGGTCTATAGATGCCAGGCCTATAGATGCCAGGCCTATAGATGCCAGGCCAATAGATGGCCAGGCCTATAGATGCCAGGCCTATAGATGGCCAGGCCTATAGATGCCAGGCCTATAGATGCCAGGCCTATAGATGCCAGGCCTATAGATGGCCAGGCCTATAGATGCCAGGCCTATAGATGGCAGTCATCATTTCTCCTTACATTTCATTAACTAGAATTCACTTACATGGCCATCACCTAACTGCAAGGGAAAGTAAAAAACGTATTTCAGTCCTGTGCCCAGAAAAAAGAGAGCATAGATATCGGTAAGCAATAGCAAAACTGCCACAGAGCTATTGGCAAATTCAGTTTTATAGCTACCCCCTCAACAAGAAGGGGACTAGATCTTCTCACTGACAACGCGAGCCTTACCAACCACAATACTTGGGGGCCTCTGGCCTGACTCAGACAAAAAGAGTTCCATTTACACAACATACTACGTAGTGAAACATAATTTGTCCCATTTATCTCGTGTTTTCCCAACATCGTTCAGCTGTTAACTACATTCAATTTTAATTCTTTATAGGTGCAGAAATAATGTTCATTTCTAGTATCAAACACCGTGCATCCTTGATCTCATTATTTCTTATAATATGTCTGGGAAGCAGATACTATTTTGATGTCCACTTTACAGATGAGAAAATCGACATTTCCCTGGGATTGAAACTCAGGCAACCTGACCCATACTCTCTATCAGGTGTCAGCAACTATGGCCAAAACTGACTCACTATTTTTCCAAGTTATATTGGAATACCCACTCATGTATGTATTATCTATGGCCACTTCTGTGCCACAAAAGAAGAGATGAATAGATGCAAAAGATTCACATGGCCTCCAAGTCAAAAATTATTATGATTTGGGCTTTAACAGAAAAACTCTGCCAACCCCTGCTCTAGAGGATTCTGTAGGGCCTTGAGCACTCTGCTTCCATCATAGACTAAAAAGTAACTCTGACTCGGTGTTTTGGTCTACAATCCGTGGTCTCCCTCAACAACCTAGTCTATGAAATATAAGGTTAGTTTAACTTCCCTCCGGCAGCCAGGTCTACCCCATCTGCTTGTGGTTTCATACGCAGATTAAACAACATCTGTTCTGCTGTTTCATCAGCCACATAAACAATATTACTAAAGGATGCACTTGCATTATTTTTCTAAAAAGATTATGGCTACTCCCTGATATTTTTTATATTCGGACTGTCACACCAAACAAAAGGTTTGCACAAATTTATCACGCTGCTTTTGGCACAACTGGTTTCCATCCTTCACCCTTCCCACCTCCCACTTTAGTTTTTAGAGATAAAGCCATCAGCACAGAGTGACAGTGAATTTTGTGGGCAGTGGCTGTCCAGGAAGGCAAGGCTTATTCAGTTGAAACTGACCTACACTCATCTTTCTCTTAGATAGGACTCCTCAACACCCCGTTTTTGGCCAAAATAAGCCATAAAAAGAAAATAGGTATCTCAACTTTGCAGAGACCCTCCCTCAGAGTCTGGAACTCACGCTGCATTGGTATTAAAATCAAGCCAAAAGTAGGGTAGAAACTGCATGCACAGTAGCAGAACCAGAACAAGAACATCTTAGTGGTCACTGTGGGGTACCACCCGAATCTTTCATTCATGAGCAGGTACTTATTTCCCCAGCTGCTAGGAGTGATGGCAGCTCCTGGCTTTCACCAGAGTCCCTTGTGGCAACTGCCCTCAGCTAGAGAACTAGCTGCTTAGCCTACAGTCAACCCCCTTCCCCAGGGCCAATCCTGGTCAATGCAAGGCTGAGTGTTTGCCTCAGTGAGGGACTTTTCTGAAGGGACTCTCAGCTCTGGAACTTGTGGGATCAGCAAGCGCATACATCACAATTCCACTTCTCTGTCTGGCCATCCTGCTTCCCTCCTTCCATTTAGGTGTTGTTCTCAAGGGCAGCCCTCCCCCCCCACCCCAGTACAATCCTCTGCACATAATCTCCACCTTAAAGTCTTTTCTTAGGAAGCTGACATGCCACCAACATGAGACTGATTTCCTAAACGGGGCCATCGATCGCTTACGAGTCATATTTAACATTCACTGACAAGAAAAAATCAGCAGTAAAGAGCTTCCCGAAGACAGCAAATCAATCGTTACAAAAAAATTAGAGTAACAGCAAAATACTGGGCAGCGTATCCATCAAAAACAGGTAGCAAGAGGATGTGGAAGCAGCTGTCATTGGGAAGTCCAGTGGGGAGCAGACAGAGTCCTAGAGGGAAGCTGAAGCTCTACTCGCAGCTAAGGAGGCCAAGAGAGGAAGGCTGCCTGGGAAACCGGAGCAGTCAGTGCAATCTGCTCTCGCTGCAGCCGGAGCTCAGCTCAGCGCCTCTTGGCAACCGGGCCCCAGCCCCGGGCACAGACGGTCATGCGCAATGACAGGCTCTATAAATAGCAGAGCAACCAACAAATCAGAACTCAGCCTTCATAATTGCAGATCAAGGGGTCCTATAGATGATTCCTTAAATGTGAACACAATCTGTTTGCATGCAGCTCTTTCCGAGCTACCACTCATAGACATTATTACCAACAGCCATGTCTACAAAATAAAGAGTCACAGTTTAAAAACATGAATATGTCAGACAATGTCCTTTGCAAGGTAAGAAGCAAGGAAATATGAAATAAGGAATCGTGTCTTATGAGGTGTTTACAACTTCCCAGTTGCAAATGCTAAGAAGCCAAATACCACCCAAACAGCAAGATTTCTGAAGTTGTAAATAGTCACACTATGCAAAGGCCATTAGCCTCAGTGAGCAAAAGCGGCAAGGCCAGTGATAAGAAAGCAGCACACAGGGGCATGAGGAGAGAAAAAGGAGCCACAGGAAAAGCACAGGACGAAAAGCACAGGAGACTGCTGAGGCTGTGCAGGAGAAAATGTGGGAGTGGGAAAGGGTGAAGCCAGGGAAGGAAAGAAAGGAAATGAGAGGAAAATATGGGGGGGAGGGGAAGTGCTAATTTGCAACAGGTCAGAGCCAAGTGCTAACATGGTTACAGAGTCTTCAAAGGCATCCTGAATAACCTACAAAATCAAAGCCTTTAAGAAGATCAAATCAATTTATCAAGGAACGCATCAAAAACAACTCAAGACACAAGAGAGGACAAAATAAAGATCCAACTGTGTGTGCAAACTGAACAGCTAACGCTCTACACCAAGGAAGAAGGAAGAATGCAGTATCAATAGCATCCCGAACCAGCTCTTTATTCTCCAGTAGTACGTTATTCTTGAAATCCAACAACAATCGCAATAAAGTACGGTTTCTACGAGAAATTCCTCAACCGACGCTGACGCCATCATGACTCAGGCAGATTGCGCCACAGCACGGAGGAGGGCAGACCGCTAATGGGGGAAAGGAGCAAGTGGGCCGGGTAAGGGTCCCGAGCACGTCCCCGGCAGAAGGCAGCGGTTTGGCACAACCGTGAGAACGTCAGGCATCCAATACTCAAAGCCAGGCAGGTACTTGTTGATAATTCAGGCATAGCAGAACCTGGGCCACCAAAAGGGGTAAAGGCCCCAAGATCCCTAAGTGTCCTCACTGTTGCCTGCCTCCCTTCCACTCTGAATTCTTGACCTTCCCCAGGATCTAGCAAATAAAAGGCATTTGAACAACAATCCCGCGTATGTATAAAGTTAACAAAAGCTATTCAGGCTTTTGGGCTGGAGTTTAGGGCAGGATTTCAGTCCCAAAGGTGAGTTGTGGACTAAAACAGTAAAGCAGGGTAGTCATTTACAGAGCCCCAGGCCAGGAGTCCTGAGAGGAATGCTCCTCAAGCTCACCGTCGTGCCCCAGGCACGAAGCCTTTGAAGCAAGCCTAAAAACAACACCGGCAGAGGCTTCTAGCAACTACTGCTCTGATCGGAAATGTCTCCAAAACTTGGACGGCCCCCACTGAGGGTGCACAGAGCAGGAAGGACTGGCCATTTCTGCCCACGGTCTGAAAGCTGACCCTTCGGCCTGAGGATACTAATTGAATGTGTATTTGGTCCATGTTCAAGTCTTAAATGCTTTTCTGGCAGCACATGCCCTCTCCAAATCTGCTTACTCGCAAGACATACTTATCAGCAAGAAGGAAAAAAAAAAATGTTTTCATGACCTAAAATCTTATGATAATTTATACCAAGTAAATAGAAAGAAAAAAAGGAGTGGAGAGAGCAAATAGGACCAAGGTCCAAACAAAGACAGTTCCTCAGAGGACTGAGAGAAATGTTTGTGAGTGAGAACGTTAGTCGATTCAGAGGGTGGCGATGACCTCCTTTACTGCTCATTTCTGCTCTGTCTTTGGCATATGTCACACGGACATCAGCAAAATCCCTGCTTTAGCGGTCACCTTGTACTGACTCTTTCCCAAGGTGATGCAGCAGCTAAAAGCTTTAAAGAGATTGTGTTATCCTCACTTGCAGCTATTTGGGCAAGAGCTATGAACTTTTTAACCTAGATCATATGATCCTGTCGACTTTTTCCATCCGATTGATTTAAGTGGTGTTTATTTCAATGTGGCTTTTTCACAATATATATCACAGTTTGACTTATCCTAAATGCATTCCTGCATATGAAGGCAAGTGACATGCTTCATTTCCCCTTCTGTCCTTTGTTCCTACACATATATGGCACAAGCAGCTTCTCAATGTGTGCTGGGTTTGATTTTTTCTTTTGGAAAGATTTCTCTAAAAATTTCAGAAAAGAACAAATTAGAAACTTAAACCCACCGAACAGTATATACCACATTCTTTCCGAACTATATAAATGAACATGTCTCTTTTATGCATCCCTCACAGTAATAACTGCAAAGTTAGTAAATTACATCCTGTCTCTTCCCCTACACTTATATATAAATAAAAATTTTTAACAAAAATAGGGCCTTGCTATAGATATTGTTTTGTACTTTGCTCTTCTCATCTAACAATAATATATAAAGAGATTTAAAATTAGATAGTACATTCTTTTTAAAGACTGATCAATTTTCTAGTATCTGGGTATGCCCTACTTTAGCCAACTATTCTCCTACAAATTAAAATTTGGGATATTTCTATTTCTTTCTACTGTAAATAGTGCAATAAACAAGATACATATGTATCTTTAATAAATCTCTACTTAGAAGGAATTGCCAGGCCACAGAAAAATCACATTGCAAAGATACTTCCAGGTTTGTCTCTAAAAATGTAGAACCAAATTACATTTCTAGCAACACTAGGAAAGTGTCTGTTTAATCCTATCCCTATCAACACTGGATAGTATCAACCTTTTTGTTTGTTGCCAGTCTGATAGGCAAAAAAAAAAAAAAAAAAAAAACTACTCTTAATTTAAATTTTTTATTCATAAGGTTGGAAATCCTTTCAGGTTTTTTATAAGCCTTTTTTTTTCTGTTTTCTTTGAATTATCTGTTCACATCTTTTGCTAATTTTTCTATAAGTTATATGTATTTGCCATATTGATTTTATGGAAGCTTTTTATAGACTATGACTCTAACTCTTTGCTATATATTCAGCAAGTACGTTTATGTAGGTTGCAACCTGTCTTTTAATCTTATTGTACAGAAGTATAAAACTGACAATCTTTTCCTTTATGACTTCTAAATTTTTTTCCTAGAAAATTTCTCCCAATTGCTAGATTTATAAAATGTTCTCCCAAATCTTCTTTTCCTTAAGTCCCTTAAGTGTATATTTATAATCTATCTAGAATCAATATAATATTTTTAAGCCATCTGAAATTAACTTTTAACTATGGTGTGAGGTATAGACTAATTTTATTTCCTCCCAAGTGGATAACATCCACTGGAATATTCCTTCTAAAGAGTTTATTTTATTCATTTTTAAATTTTTTAAAATGTGTTTATTCTTTATTATAGAAAATTTCAAAATATAAAAAAGAAAGTAAAAGAGTATAAAGAACTCTAAGTACCCACCACCCAGCTTCAAGAACTATCAATCCATTTCTATTGATTTCAAATGTCATTTTTATCATTTATTAAATCTCTACATATATTTGAATATGTATCTGAACACTGCTATACTTTAATTGGTGTGGTTATTTTTAAAATAACATATAAACACATAAAATTTTTTACAATAACAATAGGAATAGTGACGCCTGAGAGGCTCAGTGGGTTCAGCTGCTGCCTTCGGCTCAGGTCATGATCCTAGGTCCTGAGATCGAGTCCCGCATTGGGCTCCTTACTTGGCGGGGAGCCCGCTTCTCTCTCTGCCTCTGCCTGCCACTCTGCCTGCTTGTGAGCACTCTCTCTTTCTCTCTCTCTGACAAATAAATAAATAAAATCTTAAAAAAAAAATAGAATATACTCCATACTGCATTCTAATGAAATGAAAAGCATAGTAAAATACAGGCTAACTACTATCACAAATAGATCGAAAAATACGGTGACTCAAACAAGATAGAAATTCATTTTTCTTCTGGCTAGTTCTCAGTTGACAGGTGGCTCTGATCCATGAGGTCATCCAATGAGCCAGGATCCTACTCTATCACTACTCTGCCTTCCGCTCAGGTATTCCTTGTTCACACATTTGAAACTGGCTCACCACCACCACAGCTGCTTTCCAAGCACGGAAGAAAGAAAGGGACTGTGGGAGACAAGCAGTTCTGTTTTAAGGACTTGACCTAAATGTGCATGCATCACTTTCACTTATATCCAATTGGCCAGAGCTTAACAGAACTGCAAGAGAGGCTGAGAAATGGAGGCTCTAGCTGTTTCGCCATATGCCCACTCATAAGCATAGAGTATCCATATTACAAAACTAGGGGAAGATTGAATTTTGAGGAAAAATTCATAGTCCTTACTATAAAAATGAATGTAAAAAAATTTTGTATCATAAAATTTTATCTTTAAGATTTTACGTATTCTTTCTTTTTAAAATTTTGTTTATTTATTTGACAGACAGCAAGAGAGAGCAGAGGGAGCAAGCCATGCAGAGGGAGAAGCAGGCTCCCCAATGAGCAGGGAGTCCAAGGGGGGCTCAATCCCAGGACCCCAGGATCATGACCTGAGCCAAAGGCAGACACCTAACCAACTGAGCCACCCAGGCGCATCTTATTTATTCATTTGAGAGAGTGAGAGAGAGCAGGAGGAGGGGAAGAAGGAGAATCACAAGCAGACTCCATACTCAACACGGGACGGATATGGGGCTCGACCTCAAAACCCTGAGATCATGACCTGAGCCAAAATCAAGAGTTAGATGTTCAGAGATTGCATGGAGCACTGGGTGTGGTGCAAAAACAATGAATACTGTTATGCTGAAAAGAAAAAAAAAATTTAAAAAAAAAAAAAGAGTTAGATGTTTAACTGACTGAGCCACTCAGGTGCCCCCAGAGTTCAATTACCTTTAAAGGCACTTAAGTTGTCAAAATTAGAAATAAATTATGCTGTTTTATGTTACAGAAAGATAAGAATTCCAAAGTTCCAAAATTGCTAACTTCCAGTAATAACAAGAAACTCACAGTAGCAAATATTTTCAAACAAACCAAGAAAATAAAGGTGATATTTGAATAATGAATAAAAAAGTAATTGCTCTTTTAAATTTGCAGTATAAAAAGGGTGTTTTGAAAATAGATATTTTATTTTATTTTATTTAAAGACTGTATTTATTTACTTGACAGAGATCACAAGTAGGCAGAGAGGCAGGCAGAAAGAGGGGGAAGCAGGCTCCCTGCTGAGCAGAGAGCCCAACTGGGGGCTCGATCCCAGGACCCTGAGATCATGACCTGAGCCCAAGGCAGAGGCTTTAACCCAATGAGCCACCCAGGTGCCTCTCACCAAAAGTTCTTATTTAAACGATGATACTGATAAATATTTTCTGGGTATACTGCAATTCCTTTTGAAACAGGTACACTTTTGGAGTAGCTCAGGGCTTTGGAATACTATGGAGACAGTGAGGCTCCCTCACTTCCAGTGGGAACAAAGTTCAAAGTGGTCTTCATGTCCAGCAATTAATAGCTATTATCAAAGTCCCTGAGCATTCCAAACTTGACTTCTCTGGAGGTTAAAGGAAACAATCTCATAAATATTGCCACAAAGGACACTGCTTTCGAAGGAATCAATGACCAAATCTCCAACACGGTTTAAAGGGATGCTCTCCTCAAGGATAATCTACAAGAACTGACTTACAGATGTCCAACAACATTGGAAACCTAATAATTCTTAGTTTGATAAAGAAAACTCTGGCTTGGGCCAAATAATAATCCAGGCCCATCAAAGACTCTAAAATTTCCATTACTGACTACTGAACATCATTGAATCATTGGTCTACTGAAAAAATGATCATCTTTGTGAACTAAAATATAAGGCCACAAAGAGTGTTGACTTTGCTTGCCCCACCTGCCTGAAACACAATTCAAGAAGACCTCTCTTCACTGCTCCTACACACTTTAAGCTACCCAGTATACCATTTGAGGTTTGGCAGATGGATTTTATACAGTTTACCCTGTCTTGTGGGTATAAACATGTCTTGGCAAAGGTTTGTGTGTGTGTGTTTTAAAGATTTTATTTATTTATTTGACAGAGAGAGATCACAAGTAGGCAGAGAGGCAGGCAGAGAGAGGAGGAAGCAGGCTCCCCACTGAGCAGAGAGCCTGATGTGGGACTCGATCCCAGGACCCTGAGATCATGACCTGAGCCGAAGGCAGCGGCTTAACCCACTGAGCCACCCAGGCGCCCCAGGTTTGTGTGTTTTAAAATATCATTCCTACTTGGGAATGCCCCTTACACTTCATAACCAGGGAACTCACTTCACCAGTCAAGTGCTTCAACAAGCCTGTGCTGTTTGGCCAGTCTAACCTTTACCCGTAATCCGCAGGGTTAGCAGAAGACATTCTAGCATTAAGACTCAACTGGCAACATCTGTATGCTAGCCAAAAGCACTGCCACTGGTCATTCTGAACCTCAGTTCTACCCTTTTTGGAACTCATAAACTCTCACCTCTTGAGATAAAAGCTATTTAATTATCAATGAGTTAAGATACAATGCTTAAGATATAAACCTCAGATGAGAAATGCCTGAGAATTCTCCCTTCTACCCTTCCTTGTTACTCACATGTGACCTCAGTGGTTTCAGCCTGCACACTTTTCTTCCAACTGAGACATGACAATCAAGTAAGGTCCTTCTGGCACTAAAGGATGATATTACTTTAGTGTATGAAACCACTAAATAAAAAATCCTAACTCTTGATTAGCAATGCTTTCAAGCAAAGATCTTGATCAAGGGGAGTATGGATAATGTGAAAAATAAACAAAGGAAAGCTCATTAAAAAGGAGTCAAGAAACCCTGAAAGGAGAGCTCTTGTGCACCACCACCCACCTTAAGAAGCATACCTCACACACCCCAAAAGGAAGAAGCTTATTTAACCTAACCCAGCAGGAAGAAGGAAAAACTTCTTGCCCAGCAACAGCCTGGCCAATGAGAAACTGCCACATTCAGCCAGTGAGAAGCTGTAATAGCCCCTTCAGCTTCCTCCTTTCCCCTCTAAAAGCAAGCCCCTCTCTCCTGTTCTCCAGACTTGTTATGGTTTTTTTTGTGTGTGCTGAATTGCCATTCTCTGCTATTCCCAAATAAGCTTATTTTGCTGGCAGAATAGCTGGCTCTTTTTTCTAAAGTCAACATGCTTAAACAAGAAAATCTGAGAGGATGACTGACACAATTTATATTGTTTTATCTCAGCTTTGGTCATCTTAGGTTTCTACTAATGTCCTTTTATGGTGAAGGAAATTTGATAAAAGCAATAAATGAAACATATCTAGAGAAAGAGACATTTTTAGCAGTGAATGTACAAAATCATCTAGTTTTTAAACATGTCGCTTATTTTAACCATCAGAAGTACAAGCTACTTCCACAGTACAAGAAAGATCTCTCGTTTTACCTTACATACCCTAAAATGTTCCTAAATAACTTCTCATTTATAGTATAAAAAATTTTTTTAATAAGAGGTAAGCTAACATGAGAGTCTGAATTCTTGCATGATGGAAAGGGACTTGATTCTGCTTACCCCCTTTTGCGATTAGAGCACCTCCAAAAAAGGAGTGAAAACTACATTTCTAGGAGCATTGTAGGAAACGTATGCAAAGGAGCTACCAGTTCTATATGCAGTTTTCTATGCAATCCTGGAGCTCCTGGATGGCTCAGTTGGCTAAACATCTGCCTTCAGCTCAGGTCATGATCCCAGAGGCGCAGGATCAAGCCCTACATCAGGCTCCCTGCTCAGAAGGGAGTCTGCTTCTCCCACTGCCCTTCACCCTGCTCACGTTCTCTCTCTCTCTCTCTCTTGCTCTCAAATAAATAAAATCTTAAAAAAAAAAAAAAAGAAAGAAAGAAAAGAAGTGAAAAAAAGAAAAATCCAAAGTACAAATATTTGCTTTTTTAAAAAATTGTTTATTTAATTTTATGAGGTAAGAGAAGATACAGATTAAAACATTCCATTTCAGGGGCATCTGGGTGGCTCAGTGGGTTAAAGCCTCTGCATTCAGCTCAGGTCATGATCCGACGGTCCTAGGATAGAGCCCCAAGTTGGGCTCTTCGCTCCGCGGGGAGCCTGCTTCCTCCTCTCTCTCTGCCTACTTGTGATCTATTTCTCTGTCAAATAAATAAATAAAATCTTCTTAAATAAATAAATAACTTTCCATTTCAGGCCCAACTTTGATTGAACTAACATATGTGTGTCTGCTTTTTTTCAAAGGGGTTAAGGAACACTGATTTGGACACCTTAATGCCTGGCTAATTTAAAAAGCTGTCTTAGCATAGTAACGCTGGGCCAACAGGTCACAAAAAACATATAGCCAGAATAGCATTTAATAGGAAGAGTATTACTTTTTCATCTAGACTTTGAAGAACCTGGCAAAACCAGCAATCACGAATCCAAGTTCACTCTACCCTTCTCAGAGATGGCAGAAAAGGAGAAAAGCACTGACCTTCACAGGATGCCTAGTGGTGGGGGCTGGGAAGGGATGGGGGCGAAGTCTAGGACAGAGGAACAAGAGGAGAAAGCTCCTCTCCTTACGATGTACAGAGATCAAGAGGGGAAAAAAGAGAGAGATAAAGAAAAAAAGAGAGAGAAAGGCCTTGGGCCAAGAGGTCTGGCCTGACACTTGACAGAGCCCTGGCCTCCCCAGAGTTGGGGGCATTCAGCTAAACCCTCCACTGCTAGAACTTTTACTGGGATCCAGGGTGCATTTATTCTAAGTAAAGGCGGCAGCAATTGTTTTCACATTGTGTAGCTTTTGGAAAGGAGGCACATCTTCCTGGGAAGACACTCCAGCTGGAGAAACCATAAGATATATTCCCCTCAGTTTCTATCCTCCACCCACATTCCCCACTCCCTAAAGGGAAACAGAAACTAACTCTGTGGGATAGGAATAAAGGCACTCATACTGATTTACAGGTAAGAATCGGTCTTCCTATTTCACAGCTGATAAAACCAAATTGACTTGCCAAAAGAAGTAACACTTCTGAAGTAAGGTTATAAGGTCAGCAAATTTATACTGTCGCTGTCAGACAATTTTTCCTTATTTGGGGGGGTACTGTCAAACCCTTTAAAGTGGCTAATTTTAACTATTAATGTAATTCAATAAAAAGCATAGATATATTTGTAATTTTTCTCCAAAACGGTCCCACTGTCCCTACACAATCCAACACAACTAAACATAATTGAGTACACTGAGAAGAAAGAGAAAACTAAAACTTACTCTCTACCTAGAGAGTAAAGAATAAAGAGTACATAAATATGTTAATGCATTAAGGTATACCTTGGTCAGGTTACATCAGTGGAGCAGTAAGATAAGGATAATAATATTTCTATGTGCCTGAATAACTTTTGTGGCTAAAGAGGCTCCAAAGAATTCTAAATCCTCCTCTGTCATCCAAACACAGATTGCCAATTAAAATTTTTCTAGCAGCTCAAGATGGGAAAACATTCAAGCTAAACATAATCCCATGCTCTATATTTATGCTTTCTAGGTGGAGGCATCATGGAAAGAGCTTTAATTTCGCTCAAACCCCTCAACGTAATCCTCTGCTTTCAGGTCATCTCCTCTCCCAATGGAGATATTTTTAGCAGCTCTTATTATTCCCACTCATTGTCTTATCTCTACTATCATCATTTCCTGAAGCAGGACAGAATTTCCTGATGCAGGAAAAACAAACACAAGCGTCCTGATACAAAAGGTGAATTATTATAAAGCTACCAGAGAACTGCAGACTTTCAAAGCCTTGAAAACTTTCTGATTTATTCTGATATACATCTTCTGATTAAGCAGACTGAAAAAGGTGTGTTGTCAGAAAAGCATCTGCACTGTAGACATAAATCAAATATAAATTAAATTCACTCTGAATGAAACATTACGTTTACTTTCATACAGTGTAAGTGAATTGTTCAAAACCCACCTTTTAGCATTTGGTACCTGATACTGAAGTCCCTTTAGAGTCCTATCTGTGTAGCACTGTACTAAGCACTGAAAACAGAAATGAAGACCCAGTGCACCCTCAGGAACAACACAGACTTAAAAGCAAATGAAGCAATGAAGGAAAGATAAAGAAGTGTTCTCAGGAGACATTATCGGGGAGGTGGTCTGTGTGTGGTGGTGCAAGGGGGGCTCCACTGTAAGAAAAGCCAGAGTCACCGCTTCAAAAATGAGTAAGGATTCTACAAGGTCAAGGGCAAGAGAAGGCCCACTGGTCAGAAAGAGGAGGATGCATGAAAGCCCTAAAAATAATTGATGAGCTGGGAGACTGGAGATGAGATCAGAAACTTGAACAAGGCATTCTTCCAGTTTTCCTTTACTTCCTCCCAAGGTAGCTGGTGATCCTGATGTTTTGGGGTAGTTTTTAAAGGAAGGCAGGAGATCCCCTCAGGTTTCTGAGTGGAAAGCTTATTAAACCTGTTTGACTGAGTCGGTGGAAGGATGCAGTCTTCTCAACCTAGGACAGTTATGCCTCACCTCAGATGTAAGCGTACTTGGAGAACAGACGACACAGGGGATACAAAACATAACATACCAGAACCCAAGATCCTGTCATGACCATATTCATGATTCCACTATTAAAATGCAAATATGTGATACCGGAAAGGTCATATCAGTTCAGAGTAGGTAATCTCAGCAGGGACTGGCATCAGAATAGGATGGAAAAGAAGAGCAGGTAAGATGGAGAATTACGTGAAGACATAGTAAGATAATTATGGGATTAAAAGGCACCAGAGATACCCTACCTATTTTAGTTTGCTATGGACCACCTTTTCTCAACTAGCTCAGCTAATGCAGCATCAAACATTTTTTGAGCCATTCTGGATACATTTAATAAAATAATCTCCCACTATATGATACCAAACTAGCACCAGACCCAGAAAATCTCATAAAGGGGATGCCACCAAACCTTAAGAAGTGAAAACGACATAAAACAACAAGAGAAACCAAGAAAGCCTGATGTAAAATGCCATCTGAACTGTTCCAGAGTTTAGAAGAAACATGGGAAACCCAAAAATGTTATGAATCAAATAACAACACTGAAATAGAACCCTGATGACCTGAGAAGAGATTCCTGAAAACAGGTAATCTGAAATAATCTGAAAACAGATTTCCTGAAAAGAGAAAACTTCAGACCAATCTCAAGTATAAAGATTAATACAAAAATCGTAATGAAAATATTAACAAGAAGAATTGGCAGCCAATTAAAAGAACACATGATGGAGGGGGATTTTTTTTTTTTTTTTAAGATTTTATTGATTTGAGAGAGAGAGAGACAGCGACAGAGAGCATAAGCAGGGAGGAGAGGGAGGAGCAAGCTCCCTGTTGAGCAAAGAGCCCAATGCGGGGCTCGATCCCAAGACCCTGAGATCATAACCTGAGCCAAAGGCAGGTGCTTAACTGACTGAGCCACCCACATGCCCCTGAAGGGGGATTTATTACAGAAATTCAAGAAAAGTCCGGTGTTAGAAAAATCCACTATTATATTTCACAGGTCTAAAAGGAAAACCCACACAATCATCCCCATTGGAACAGAAAAAACATTGAGGAAAATTTTTCAGAAAACAATCTGGATCACAACATTCAATAAAGTAAGAATAGATGAGTCATAGACAGGGTCCTTTCAGGGAAGCAGAAAGCTCACCAGCTCATCAGAGGGAATGAGCTCAGCGGAGGGAATTTAATAAAGGGAATTGATAAAACAGGTGTTGGAGGACTAGAACAGCAAAAAGAGGACACAGAGGTAACCACTGAGATAATAAATGCAGCTACCACCTCTAAGTTGAGGCCAGGGGCAGGAAGAGGTTAGGTTACAACAGTGTGGTAGCTCAAAGGAGAGGCCCCACAAAGCACACTGCTCAACTACCATTCTTCAGGAGCTCAGGGGAGGACAGTGCCTCTGGGTTGGGGCTCACACCTCTGGGGAGGGACCACCGCCTGGCTTCTTCCAGCACCTATGAGGGGAAGTGATGAAGCTGGTTCTGGCTGTCTACAGAAAACACTAGAGGCTGTGGTAAGATACCTGGACTGGGAAACCTCTGACAGGAAGAGCAAGAGACAGGAAACTCTTCTCCCTCCTCTCACCCTCCAGCTCTCTCTAGTGCCCTCTATTGACAGATCCCAACAGGAAGCCGATGTCAAAAGCTCTAGGAGATGTAGTCTGCAGAATCTCATCCTAACTCCAGAGGCTATCATATACAAGGGCAAGGTGAAGCTGAAAACAGAAAATACATACATACATACATACATAACCAGCACAGATGGAGAGTTCTGAAACATAATAAAATGTTTTTATGTCAGGACACCTTGGTGGCTCAGTTGGTTAAGTGTCTGCCTTCAGCTCAGGTCATGATCTCAGGGTCCTGGGACGGAGTCCCGCATCCAGCTCCCCTACTTAGTGGGGAGTTTGCTTCTTCCTCTGCCCCTATTCACGCTCTCTTTCTTCTCTCAAATAAATAAATAAAATCTCTTTTAAAAAAATCTTTTTATGTCAACCTAAAACCCAACTTATGCTTACCAGGGAAATACCAAAGACTTTCTCAGTAAAGTGAGGCACCAGAAAATGATACCTACTCTTATTACTATTATTTGACATTTTGCTGGATGTCCTAGCGAAAAGAAACTTACCCATGAAAGAAATAGAAAATGCACAATAGGAAAGGAAGATGTACAATAATCTGTACTTGCAGATATGTTTATTGTTTTGTTTGTTTAAGATTTTATTTTTAAGTAATCTCTAAACCTATTTGGGGCTCCTACTTGCTGGGCTGAGATCAAGAGTCACATGCTCTAGTGACTGAGCCAGCCACGTGCCCCCAGATGATGTTTGTGTACCTGGAAAAACCAAGAGATTACACTGGAAAGTCCTACAGACATTAAAATAAGTAAGTTAGCAGATTAAAAGGTTAAGATAACAAAACCAATAGTTTTTATATATAGAAACTACAAACAGAAAATATAATGAAAAAAAAAACCCGCTTTTAATCACAACCAAAAAGATAAAATCTAGAAATAATCCTAACAAGAGATGTGGAAGAGATACATGAAAAAGACTCTTTCACAAAAGAAGAATTTAAAATAGAAAAGTATACCAATTATTAGATAGGAAAACTCAAAATCACAAAGATTCAGTTCTCCTTTAACAAAATTCACGTTTAACATGGTCTCAATAAAAATACTAATTTTTAACTTAGAATTAGGTAGCCTGATTCTGATATTCATATAAAAGAGAAAAAAATAGTAATAGCCAAGCCAAAGAGCCTTCCAATAAGAGAAGACATATTAGGAAGCCTCAGTAATTAAAACAGACCATGATGGAGGGCCTTGTGATACTATTTATCAAAATTGAAATACTTGAAATGTTGACCCCATAATTCTTCTTTGGGGAGTTCATCTTATAGATACATACATTTGCACACATGTGAAAAGACTATGGTTTTACATTTAAGCACTGTTTGTAATAAAAATTAGAAAATGTTCAAATGTCACCAATAATGGGATAGTTAGGTAAATTATATTTTACATCCAATAGGAAACTAGGTACCTATAAAAAGTAGAGCACTCTCTATAGAAGATGCTCCAAGATACATTAAGTGAATAAAACAAGATGCAGAACAGTGTTTATTGTATGTTACTATGCATATAAAGAAGAAACACAAAATACATTTTTATTTCCTGTACAAAGAAAAATAATAATGAAAGGATTCACAAGAAACTAAGAATAGTGGTTATGTTATGTAGCATTTCCTTAAATATGAGGGATAAGAATGGCATAAAGAATTCTCACTTTTTATAGGCCTGAATTTCTCATTTTTATAGGTTTTAATTTCTGAATCATGTGAATGTTTTACCTATGCAAAAACGAAACTAAAATTAAAATAAATAGGCAATAACAGCAAATACTGCCTAACTAAATCTTTAATTTCCACAAAGAAGAGATACCAGCATACACAAAGCTCTTCCTGTTACATTTTTCAGCTATCTCAATGTCATTATTAAAATTTCATGTGTAGGGGTGCCTGGGTGGCTCAGTGGTTTAAGCCTCTGCCTTTTGCTCAGGTCATGATCTCAAGGTCCTGGGATCGAGGCCCACATCGGGCTCTCTGCTTGGCAGGGAGCCTGCTTCCCCTTCTCTCTTTGCCTGCTTCTCTGCCTACTTGTGATCTCTGTCTGTCAAATGAGTAAATAAAATCTTTTTAAATAAACAAATAAAATATCATGTGTAGAATCAAACAAACAAACAAATAACAAACCCAATTTACCCTTTGATTCTATGCACAAGTATAGTGACTTTCAGGAAAATGCAGGTATAGCCAAAGAAGAGAAAAAAAAGGAAACATCAGCACTAACGTCAATGAATGACGAATTTCTTCTCAGATCATAGAACTGTAAGATAAAGGAAAGAGGGACAGTTCTGCAAAGGTAAGGGTAGGTCTTAGTCAACTTGATTTTATTCTATTTAACCCTCTGACAGATGGGCCTCTCTCAGTCAGTTGGGTTCACTATTCTGGTTAGACTAAGCCCTTCAGAATCCATGGCCCAGAATAAGGGGCACTCCAGGCTCTGGTGGTTCCTGCGTGGATGAGGAAAACAGGTAAGGAAAGTGTGATGGTCTGCAGAACTTCTGACTCCATTTTGTCAATCTCAATACCCAGCCCAGGGCACTATGCTATAGCCTGGTTTGCAGGGTCCTGACCTTGGAATCTATTAATATAGTTGCAGCAAAGGTATTAGACTCCAGCTGCTAGAAGGATTTAAAGCAACGGTTAACAACAATGAAGGGGTAGCCTTTTACGGGTGGCCCCTCCTCTGTACCAAATGTTATCGTGAAAGCACAAAAGAAATAAAATGTGCAGACGTCATATGAGAGACTTAGGTTTCAGGCCCAGAAATCACAACAGAAGATTAAAAAAAAAATCCTTAGTTATAAAAAAATTAAAAATAAATTTCAAAAATCCTTAATTATAGGGGCACCTGGGTGGTTCAGTCATTAAGCAACTGCTTTCAGCTCAGGTCATGATCCCAGGATCCTGACCTAGTCCTGTACCGGGCTCCCTGCTTAGTGGGAAGCCTTGCTTCTCCCTCTCCCAGTCCCCCGCTTGTGTTCCCTCTCTTGCTGTCTCTCTATCAAATAAGTAAATAAAATCTTTTTTTTTTAAATCCTTAATTATAGCTCTTGTTTTGTACAAGGTCTCAATGGACAGAGTTCCGGACTTCCATACATGTTCCTTGATTTTGCTTTCCTTTGCTTTCATTCTATATGTAATAAAAGACGACAGATGGGCTTAAAATCAGTGAGTATCCATTTGAGGGTAAGAATCGACTCTTGCCTCTTGTAATTTTTTTATATCTTTGCCTGAAATTAGCTGTATGAGACCTAATTTCCTTATCACCATCATTAGTAGTCATTGTCCCAATGTCTGTTCATTTATACAAAAAGATACAGAAAGGGCAATAAAATATCCAAATAATTGCAAATGCCACTGAACAAGGACAGTAATGATGCTGAAACTGGTTACAGGCAGGCAGCTCTCAAAATATTCCTTTGTTCTGATTGAATGACATAATCTAAAATCCTGGCATGAAAACCTGTTGAGAGATGGCATTAATACACTATATGAAAGGGAAGGTTATACACACAGTCAGAAATCTGCACAGACAAACAAGCCCTTCTATTGTGGAATTCAAATTTCAGATACTTCCTGCTGCCTCCTTGTCAGTCTTTTATAAACCTGGAATGAATTAAGTTGAAGTGATTATCCTCTAATTACATCTAGCTGCATTCTTCAGTATGGAAATGACATCCTGATGGGAGATGAGGGTAGAACTTTGGGGAAGAAAGGCAAAGGGATTTTAGAAGCTGAGAGGAACTGAAGGGTAGGGCAAGTCCAGGAAATAAAATACCCTGAAGAAAGTGTTCTGGGAAGTCAATCAACCGGCATGAGAGCCCCTAGAGGAACAGAAGAATGGGAGAGAGGGAAGAGGAGGAACAGCAGAACCAAATTTCAAGTACTCTGCATTTTCTCAATATGTCCTACGGATTCCAATGATTTTACCCACTTAAGCCCATTCATCCCTTCATCAAATATTTACCACACATCAAATATTTAACAAATAGTGAGTAAGGACCCATTCTGTGCCATATCCCTCACAAGGCTGTAGAGAAAAGATAAAAACTGCAGCTGAACCTTGAACCACATGGGCTTGAACTGCACAGGTCCAGTTACACAAATGCTTTTTTAAAGATTTTATTTATTTATTTGAGGGAGAAAGTACACACAAGTGGGGATGTGTTGTTGCCTCCCTCTCCTTTTCTTTTTCCCTTGGCTTGTTTGTTTCTTACATTCCACATACAACTGAAAGCATATGGTATTTGTCTTTCTCTGACTGACTTATTTCGCTTAGCATAAACTCTCTAGCTCCATCTATGTTGTTGCAAATGGCAAGATTTCATTCTTTTTGATGGCTGAGTAGTAGTCCATTGTGTACATATACCACATCTTCTGAATCCATCCATCAATTGAGACACTTGGGCTCTTTCCATAATTTGGCTATTGTAGATATGCTACTATAGGATCCATGCTCTGCATTAGTACTTTTGTATTCTTTGGGTAAATACCTATTAGTGCCACTGCTGGGTCAGGAAGTAGTTCTGTTATTTATTGAGGAACCTCTATACTGTTCTCCAGAGTAGCTGCACCAATTTGCACTCCTACCAACACTGCAAGAGAGTTGCCCTTTGTCCACATCTTCGCCAACATCTGTTTTCTTGTGTTGTTGATTTCAGCCATTCTGACAGGTCACACAGATTTTTTTTTTATATAAATACAGTACTATAAATGTATTTTCTCTTCCTTGAATTTCTTTCTTTTTTTTTAAACTATGCAAAACTTTATTAACCTTGTTTCAAACTTTATTCCCTGACCTCTTCAGCTTAATTAGCTACAAAGAATAAATTGTACGTAAGTAAAAACTGAAAAGAGCTGCAGTGTCCAAAAGCCTTTGGCTTAAAAATATTAGACATCCAAATTTTATCAGATCCAGGAACAAAATTTTTAAAAAGCAGTCATAACATAAAATAGCAGCTCCCAGTAACTTCCTCAAATTGTATCTTCTTTAGAAGTTGACTCCAATCAGTTTTCTTCACCCTTGGAAGCTTCATCCAAATTCTCCATAAGATTTGAAGCTTCATCATCATCCTCCTCTCCAGTAGCAAGTGCTGCTTTTCTGTCCACAGACTGTGTTGGCAGAGCTTCAGCCAGTCTCCTTCAACTAGTCAGACTGTCTGCATTGGGTTGGTTGAAGATACTGGGTAACCTTTCTGTTGGCTGCTTTGTCTCAGCATGGTCTGTACTGGTGGAAATAGTCACCCCCAGGGATGCCTGAACTTTGGGGTTGTTAAAGTGGATCGCTCTTCTGGTTTGCAAACATACTCAGTTCTTTGATACTAGAGATACTGTTTATCCCTAACTTCTTTAAGGAGAACTGAAGTTTTTTTTTTTTTTTTTAATCATCTGCTATACCCTTTCTATGAACCACCTTCTTTTGGTGAGAGTTCCTTTCCCACCAATGCATGTTTGTGCTTGCAGTTTGGTGAGTTTCTCCTGGTTCATGATCGTTTCTTTCGTGTTGTTGGAGTGGAAATAGGGGACGAGGGTTGATACTCAGGGGGTGTCAGGCAGACCAGCTGAGATGAGGTGCACACATGCGGAGATGCAAGATGGTAGCTAGAGGGAAGCCAGGAGTTTTTCCTTGAATTTTCTTACTAACATGTTCTTTTCTGTAGCTTACGTTACTGTAAGGATTGTGCATATAATACATATACATAAAAAATATTAATCTACTATTTATGTTCTCAGTAAGGCTGCCAGTCAACAGTAGGCTATTAGAAGTTAAGTTCTGGGGGAAGTAAAAAATTATGCATGGATTTTCAACTGGGGTGAGGTCAGCACCCCTAACCCCCTCATTGTTCAAGGGTGAGCTGCACATATCACCTGCCTTGGGAAGACAGATGTATAAATCCCTGTATCTGGTGCCCTCATCCAGTCACAGAGAGGAGAATGTTTGAGATGATCAAGGAAGGATTGTGAGATAAAGGAAGATAAAGGAAGAAAAGAGGGGATGTTTCATCTTCATTTTTGTTTTTTTTTTTTTAAAGATTTTTTTTATTTATTTGACAGAGAGAGAAAGACACAGTGAGAGAGAGAACACAAGCAGGGGGAGTGAGAGAGGAAGAAGCAGGCTTCCTGCCCAGCAGGGAGCCCAATGTGGGGCTGGATCCCAGGATGCCAGGATCATGACCCGGGGAGCTGAAGGCAGACGCTCAGCATCTGAGCCACCTAGGCCCCCCTCATCTTCGTTTTTAAGTATGAGTGGGAGTTTGCCACACACACACACACACACAAAGAGTAGAGGAATTCCAGCACTGGAGGTAGTAGGAAAACACAGAGGGTACAGTGAACATGGAACAACTAGGCCTTGTTTGAGTTTTTAACGCATGCATTAGAAGTAAGGTGGAGCTAAGACTGAGAAAGGTATACTAATTCTGTAAGCAATGCCATTAAGCAAAAGGAGTAGAAGATCAGATCTGATTATGGATAGTTAACTCTGCCAACAATACAATAAAAGGTAAACTACAAGCCAGAGCCAAGGAGACCTGATAACAGTCTTTTTTTTTTTTTTAAGATTTTATTTATTCATTTGATAGAGAGAGATCACAAGTAGACAGAGAGGCAGGCAGAGAGAGAGAGGGAAGCAGGCTCCCTGCTGAGCAGAGAGCCCGATGCGGGACTTGATCCCAGGACCCCGAGATCATAACCTGAGCTGAAGGCAGCAGCTTAACCCACTGAGCCACCCAGGCGCCCGATAACAGTCTATTTTAAAAGCCAGTTCCTCTACTACCTCTGGCTTATGAGCTTTATATTTGTCACTATTATGTTTTATTTCATTAGAGGCTACTCATCTTTTGTGCTATTGCCCTGACCAAGTGACTATACAACTCATCCCCCAAACAGGTGCATTTTTAAGAGTGAATGGGAGCACTAATCAGACAGGATGTTAAAACAATAGGCATAAACTCAAATTTTTCCTGGGAAATAAGGCGATAAAATCTGTCCATCACTGGGGGTTGTTAGCATAACCCATATTTTGAGCCTAGGAAAAATGACAACTCTTGACTTCCTGTTTAGTTTTTGTTTTTTAAATTACTTTTTGATGAGCTCTGAGTTTACAAATTCTAGCATGTTGGCTGTAAATGGTTCATCTCAGCTGGGGCCAGCTTAATAATTTGTTGATCAACAGCCCACCAGTGCATTTCACTGTGATTATAATGGATATAGTCTCCATTATCAAAAAGAAAAGATCACCTTTTTTCTAACATCCTGGCTGGTTGCCCTCTGCAACTGAGATGTCTCCAGGCTGGCCCTTCCAACTTCAGTTAACATGTACTCAGGAAACACAAATTAATTTGAATATTAATCTTTAAAATCATACTTAGGAAAGTATATTTTCTTATAGAAAAAAATATCATATTCTAAAACCAAATATTGATATTCACTAAGATTTTCCTACTGTTTCTTTGAACAAGAGAGATAATAAAGAGTTATCTAAATATATCTAAAAAGAATTGTTTTTTTAGTTTTCTGGATTACTCCCATACACTCTCCCTATCAGCTGGCAGTATCTCTCTGTTTTTCTAAGCTACACACACTAGTTCAGCTTTAATTAAAAGGCCTGTTGCCATAGTTTCTCAGAGAACAGCTCAAGGCATGCTTGAGTCCGTTATTTTCTTGAGGTTTCTAGAGAAATTATAATGTAGCAGTAGCCAAAATTTCCTAATTTTACCTCTCATCTAGGACAGCATATGATTCAAACATATAGCTAGATACTCTGAATATCTTAAGGGAATCTAAACAACTAGGAATGTTATTAAAATGCAACCTTTGGTTTCTTCTGTTCTGCCACATCAGTAATGTAACCAGCGGCTGCATCTTCCTCAAAGAGCAGACCAAGGGGGAATTCAGCCCCTCAGTCTGCATCTGACTGTGTCTGGGGAAAACACCAGCACATGTTTCTTTCTATTAATAATGGAGAAAATACACTGTGTTTACATGTTATAATAACCATACTGTTTTATATTTCCTAATAACTCAGAAATATAAATTCCAATATGCTTAAAAAAGGAGATCTCAGAAAATAGATTAAATATTGGAAATCCACTTCTTCAAGAATTTCAAGAATTAAAAAGTGGAGCTCAGGGATCTTTATGCTTAAAGCTAAAACTTGATTCCTTCTGAACCCCACCCTGCTTTCAGACAGCAATTCTATCTCTAAGTCCCAGAGAGCAAGCTCAAAGTAACCACTCTGAGCTTTCAAGGTTAAAGAAGGTGAATAAACATGTGATCCCCATGAACCTTAGAAAAAGCAAATGGCAGTTCAGCTTGTTCAGACTCAGCCCCACTTTTCTGCTGCTAGATAGCTGTAAGCACGGACTGTGCAGGTAAAAGGCCCAGGGTTGGAATTTAGCTCTGGCAACAACCACTGTCTGACCTTGGGCAAGTGATTAAATGAGATAGGACAAATGTAAAGACAAGAAAGCTCTCAAAAAATGGCAGCTATTAGCATTTCCCCATAACTAGGTCATCTCTGGGACAGGATATAGGGCAGGAGGAGATTTCACTATTTCCAGAAGAGCCTAAAATCACCCTGCTTCCTTCGACTATCAATTTAAGAGCTCGTATAAACTACTCTATTACTGATTTTTTTTCAACGTATATACTACACAAATATTTGACTTCCACATTCTCTATCACCAACCTTCCTTTTATTTACTCTCTCTCTCTCTCTCTCTCTCTCTCTCTCTTTTTTTTTCCTGTACAAGACAAACAGAGTCTAAAAAGTTTTTGAGAGATACTAGGGCCATATTTCCAATCAGGAGAATAGAGAAATCAAAGATTTCCTATGCATGTTAGATTTATAGGTATTGGCTAATGAAAAAATGCATGGTGAATGAATGAAGTCTCCATTCTGTCGTAGCCATGTGTGCCTTTATCTTTCAATCAATAGGTTTGCATATTTTAAAAATCACATATAATATTTTCACTGATTCTCAGAACATCCTGTAAAAAGACAGAATAGGTATTGCTATTTCTGGTTTATCAAAGGAGAAAGTGAGCCTTACCAATATTAAGTGACTTACCCAAGTTAAGCTAAAAAACAGGACTTGACTTCAGGTCTTTTGACAACTAAGTCAGGGTTATTTCCACTCTATCCCTCTCAATGCAGCATGGTAAAGGCAAGCTGAGAAGCAACGCCCCAGGTAGTTTTTGTAGCCCCACATAGACGTACTTCTTCACTATTAAACAAACCTGAGACACTTCAACCTCTATGCTGCAGTAAAAGATCTGAGTCTGAGCTAGAATTTCCAGTTGTAGACTATGACTTGGGAATGACTTTATGAATTACCATTTCTCCAAGTATTACCAATAATAACAAGAATTTATCTTCATCTCACATCTGAACCATGGTGGGAACTAAAGCTCAACTCACCCTGCCAAAGGCATTACCCAGCACAAATTTTCACCTGGTAGAGATTTTCAAAAAACGACGCCAATCCTAACTAGACAAAGATATCTGGTCATCTTACTGCAGAATTCCTTAACTGACATCTATCTCTGCATGAAGAGGGCCTCCACAGGCATTTGAAAGTATGCAAGAATATATGTCTATGTACCCCTAATATTTCTAGAGAGATAGACCATAGGTTTCATAAGATTCTGACAATATCCCCCAAAGGTTGAGATACCATAGGAAGACTTCAGAACAGTAGAAATAAATCTCATTATTATAAATTAATTTTTAAACTTTTAAAGTTTCTTTTTGTATTGCAAATTTCTATTATACTGCATCACTTTTTAAAAGCTAGACAGTTTCACCAGATCTTCCCAAATATATTTGGAATTTCTTTGGAATGTCCCTATGGCAGCTTTTAAAACAAGAGGCAGGGGCACCTGGGTGGCCCAGTCTTTAAGCGGCTGCCTTCAGCTCAGGTCATGATCCCAGGGTCCTGGGATGGAGCCCCACATTAGGCTCCTGGCTTGGGGGGAAGCCTGCTTCTCCCTCTCCCACCTCCCTGCCTGTGTTCCCTCTCTCACTGTGTGTGTGTCTCTCTCTCTGGCAAATAAATAAATAAATAAGTCTTTTAAATAACTAAATAAATCTTTTAAATAAATGCATAAAACAAAACAAGCAGCAGTTACACTCTGTATCAGTCTGAAATATTTGAGAATGCCTGCTTCCTCCTTCATGCAGCTCATTGCAGGGTAGGTAGTGGCAGGAATTTATTTACTAAATGTTTGTTAATAATTCTCCAAAGTTGTTCAGTTAGTTATTTAAAACTTGTTAATGGTCTACCACCTCATTCTTAATTTGAGAATTCTTTTCTCTTTGTAAATAACAGGATAAAATGTGTACTTTTTTCTCCAAAATCTGCAGGTAGTTCTTTAATCCCAGTCTATTTAGTTTTCAGAAATTAGAAGGAAGTCCAGAATAGCCATCAAACTGGAAAATGATGAGACTGATCAGAAAAGAAAGAAAACATTTCCAAAGGAAACATACTAACATATTAGGTTACTAAAAGTATAATGATGAAATAAATGGAATCTTCAGTGTTGCATGAATTATATGCAGCAATACACGTCACTACCAGCATCATCCAAGATGGCAAAATGCTATAAGATTTCTCAAAATGTAGATAAATAAAAAGAGAAAAGCAATGGGCTCAAGATGGAGAGAGGATAGACCACTTAAAACAGATCATGGTGGGCCACCTGGGTGGTTCAATTGGTTGAACATCCAACTCCTGGTTTCAGCTCCCATCATGAACTCATGGGCTGTGGGATCAAGCCCCAGAGTCGGACTCCGCACTCAGCAGGTAGTCTGTTTGAAGAGTCTCCCTCTATCCATACTCCCCACTTGCACTCCTCCCACAACTGCCCTCTCCAAAATAAATCAATAAAATCTTTTAAAAAATAAACAAAAACCAATCACGGCTCTGGGTACAGTAAGGTAGAATAAGTGTATGTCTCCCACTGAACACATATATACAACTGAACAGAATACACTGAGCAAATTGCTCTCTGAAGACTCTGAGAAGCAACTAGTAGCAAGGGGTTTGACATGAAAAGGCCAGAATTTGAAGCACCACCAAATCAATCGTGAGTTTGCCATTTTTGGTCTTCAGTATCCCCCAGACTAAATGCAACACAGCATCACAGTCCAAAACCCAGACCTGGGTACTGAGGCTCAGACAGAGAGAATTCTAAGAGAAGGTCCTTTCAGACTTGAGTGAGAAAGGGAGTGTAGAAATCCCCCATTTTTTCTTCTGAGTTCTTCAGAGCCCCAGCCCTTCAAGCAATCCCACAGGCAGTGACATTAGAAGTCCCAACAGTATAGGAACCAAAACTCTTAGGAAGGAAACCTTCCTCTCTGATCCCAAGAGAGTGGGGTCATCTCTCACCACTATAATA
Organism: Mustela nivalis; assembly: GCF_964662115.1. Taxonomy (NCBI): domain Eukaryota; kingdom Metazoa; phylum Chordata; class Mammalia; order Carnivora; family Mustelidae; genus Mustela; species Mustela nivalis. Next base: position 101,790,762 of record NC_139024.1, read on the forward strand.
TATACCCTATGTTTTCCTGCCACCTAGCCCTGGATGCAAGCATAGTCACAGAAGTATGCAACAGAACAAAACAATGAAAGCCCCAACTTTCTGCCTAGCCATAAGAAAAAAGAAATCTGAGGGGCGCCTGTGTGACTCAGCTCAGGTCATGATTCCAGGGTCCTGGGATCGAGCCCTGCATTGGGCTCTGTGCTCAGCAGAGAGCCTGCTTCTCTCTCTCCCTCTGATTGCTGCTCTGCTTACTTGTGCTCTCTCTCTATCTCTCTGTCAAATAAATAAATAAAATCTTTTAAAAAAAGAAAAAGAAAAAAGAAATCTGAAAGTACTATTAAACCAACAAATTAAACAATTTAGATGAAATGAACAAATCCGTAGAAAGATACAAATAATAAAACTAACTCAAGAAGAAATAGAAAATCCAAATAGGCATATAAAAAGTAAAGAAATTAAATACTTAAACTTTAAATTAGTAACTTAAAATATTCCCACAAAGAAAACACCAGCCCCATATGGCTCCATTGATGAGCCCTATTAATACTTAGAATACCAATAATGCATATCCTCATAAAATAAAGAAAAACTCAAAATGGATCATAGATTACATAAGAACCAGAACTAGAAAATTTCTAGGAAAAAAAATTTTTTTTCATGACCTTGAATGTGGCAGAGTTCTTAGACATGATACCATAAAGAGAAACAATTGATAAGTTAGACTTAATGAAAAACATAAAAGTTTACACTTAAAAAGATACTATTAAGTGGGACTCCTGGGTAGCTCACTTGGTTAAGCATCTCCCTTTGGCTCAGGTCATGATCCCAAGGTCCTGGGATGGAGTCCTGCATCAGCCTCCTTGCTCAGCAGAGAGCCTGTTTCTCCCTCTGCCCCCCTTGCTTGTGTGAGCCCTCTCTCTCTCTCTCTTTGTCAAATAAATAAATGTTTTTTTCTAAAGATACCATTAATGAATACCATAAATGAAAAGACAAACCACAGACCATAAGTAAACATTCATATATCCCATGCTGTTAAAGATGAAGGGAAGGAGGATATGAAACTCCTAAGTATATCTGGAAAGCAATCTGCCCCCAGAAGTGGTAGTGATGTTCCACAGAAAAAAGTAAAACTTGTTGCTGATGAAGATGAAGATGATGAAGATGATGATGATGATGATGATGATTTTGATGATGAAAGTACTAAAGGAAATGTCCCAATAAAGAAATCTGTATGAGATACCCCAGCCAAAAAAAGCACAAAAATCAATCCAGAATAGTAAAGACTCAAGACCATTAATACTAAGATCAAAAGGTCAAGAATTCTTCTAAAAACAAGGGGAAAAAAACCTTAAAACACGGAAAGGACCTAGTTCCACAGAAGACATTACAGCAAAATGCAAACGAAAAGAGAAAAAGGTGTTTAACTTCCCTAAGTGGAAGCCAAAGTCATCATTTACGTGAAGAATTGCTCTGGATGACTGACCAAGTGACTTATTCAAGATCTCTGGCAGTGGAGAGGTTTCTGTAAAAATCGAAGCAGTTTGTTAAAATTTTCCCATCTTATTTCATTGCTGTAAAAGTTTCTACCTGGCCATCCTTTTTACAAGGCAGAGTAAAAATTTCCCTAATGTGTCTGTTAAATGTAGTCCAGGTTCCATTGCCAAGACTGTGTTGTCCAAAACGCCTGTTTGATTTTTAGAGATGGGACCCCACCCTTTACTTGGTTTTAAGTAAGTGTGGAATGTTACAACAGGATATAGTAGTAGTCCTTGTCTGACAAATGGAAATGGTGGGAGACAAAAATATCCATATAAAATAAACTCAGGGGGCGCCTGGGTGGCTCAGTGGGTTAAAGACTCTGCCTTTCGGCTCAGATCATGATCTCAGGGTCCTGGGATCAAGCCCGGCATCTGGCTCTCTGCTAAGCAGGGAGTCTGTTTCCCCACCCCACCCCCTGCCTGCCTCTCTGACTACTTGTGATTTCTGTCTGTCAAATAAATAAATAAAATCTAAAAATAAATAAATAAAATAAACTCAGTATTTTCACAAAATAAAAATTAAAATGGCCAACGATTTGAACCATTTGAACATGAAAAGATGCTCAAAGTCATGAGGCATTAAAAAAAAAAGTCCTGGGGCTCCTGGGTGGCTCAGTGGGTTAAGCCGCTGCCTTTGGATCAGGTCATGATCTCAGGGTGCTGGGATCGAGTCCTGCATCGGGCTCTCTGCTCAGCGGGGAGCCTGCTCCCCTCTCTCTCTCTGCCTGCCTCTCCATCTACTTGTGATTTCTCTCTGTCAAATAAATAAATAAAATCTTAAAAAAAAAAAAGTCCTGAGGCATTAGAGAAATCCAAATTAAAATTACAGAATACCATTTTAGACCCATTAGAATGGCTATAATTAAAAAGACAATAACAAGTACTTCCAAAGACGTGAAGAAACTAGAACCCTAATACACTGATTAAATTGTACAGCCACTCTGGAAAACAGTTTGACAATTTCTTTAAAAATCAAACATACACTTATCACGTAAACAAAAAAAGAAATATTTACCCAAGATAAATGAAAACATATGTCCACACAAAGATTTTAAGCAAATATCCATAGCAGCATTATTTATAACAGCTAAAAACTGGGGAGAAAAATGCAAAGTCCATTAACTGGTGAATGGGTAAGCAAAGTGCTCCATATTCAGAGAATGGAAGGCTATTCAGCAATAAAAATGAACAAACTACTGATACGTGCTACAATACGGATAAACTGCAAAAACATCAGGTCACAGGAAAAAAGCCAGATGCAAAAAGACTACTAACTATATGATTCCACTTATATTTAATGTCCAGAATAGTCAAATCAATGATTTGTGGTTTTGTGAGGTAAGGGGTGGGAACCAGAATTAAAAGTAAAAAGGCATACAAAATCTATCTGGGGCAATAGAAAATACCCTAAAACTGGTAGTTATATGTCAAAAAATGGAAAAATTAAATCAGGGCTAGAAATTTCAGGGGAAAGTAATTTCCATATATATGAAATCCAAGATGTTGGGAAAGACTGTCCAGGGAAAACAACAGAAAAAGCTTAAAATGAGTGTTTTTAAGGAGAGTAGTATCAGCACACCAGAGATAAGTCAAAAGATTTTCTATGGTAGATTGCAAATGTGGCCACAATACTTTCAACTCCTCCTGTTATGACTCTATTCCCCCCACACCTATGACTAACTGTGGCCAAAACAACATGTAAGCAGAGACATTGTACTTATAAGTTCAGGACCTAACCCACAGAAGTCTCACTTATTCCATTCTTGCTGCTTTTGGAACCCAAATCTAGCCACAAGTAAACCAACCTGGGTCGCCTTGCTGGAAGAGGCGAGACCTGTAAAGGAAAACACAGTTTGCCTGAGGCTGACCAAAGACACATGAGGGAGTTCCAGCTGTGATAAGCCAAGCCTGACTCACACCAGAACAGCTGCCCAACTGGGCACAGCCCAAGCTGCCAATCCCCAGAATCATGAGCTAAATAGTTAATGTTTCAAGTAATTTGTTACAAAGAAGAATGTTTCAAGTAATTTGTTACAAAGAAGAAGCTAATTGATATACTAAAAAAGAACACACATGACTGCTGGATTACACAATGAACCAAATGACTGGGGTCTATGAAGATGTCCAATAAGGACAGGCCTCCTAGGCATAGAAATAGAAAAGTAGTCCATGAGATTGACTCGGGTCTGGGAATTATCAAAGTCACTGGTGGCAGAGCAAGTAACTGCTTGAACGAAGAGAGAATAACAGTAAAAGCTTCTCTATATTGTTGATGAATGGTCTATACTGAGCAGAAATGCAAGTGAAGTTGTCAGAAAATGTTGATAGGCTGAAAGCCAGGGAAGATTTAGGCCCAAAGGTCCTGACAAAGATAAGATTGAAACTCACTGTGTGATGAGAGGTACCTCGCTGGCTCAGTCAGGAGAGCCTGTGGCTCTTGATCTTGGAGTAGTGAGTTCAAGCCCCAGGTGTGGAGGAGAGTTTACTTAAAATTTTAAAAAATATATTTTTTTAAGCGCATGATGAGGTGAAAAGACAGGAGATTGTATAGAGAGAGGTATTTCAGAATTCAAGATTTGGAGGTTAGCGTAGTTCTAAGACATGATGAAATATGCACAGGATGGGTACCTGAAGGGCTATAAATAAATATTTGTCCATTTCGCCTTAGTTGTCGAGTTATACAAAATAGTCTCTCATTCTTTTAATGACTGTAGGTTCCATAGTTACAAACTCCCTTCCATGTATCATATCAGTAATTTTTTTGTTTCTTTCTTGATCAGTCTAGCTAGATATTTAAACACTTGGTTGATATTTTCAAAGAACCAACTTTGGCTTTCTTCATTTTCTCTCTATTTCATCAATGTCTGCTCTTTATTATTTCCTTCCTTCCACTTATTTTGTGCTTACCTTTTTTATCCTCTAGCTTCTTAAAGTAGAAAATTTGTTAGATTTTAGATATTTCTTCTTTTCTAAAATAAGCAATTAAAGCTATGTATTTTCCTCTAAGCACCACTTTGGCTGCACTCCACTATTTTTATTTAAGATTTTATTTTTTTAAGTAATCTCTACAACCAAACAGAAATAGGAGAAATCCTATTTATCCCTTTAATTTCAATAATTTTTACTCCAAGTATTTTGAGGTTTTGTTATTGGATACCTACACATTTATAACTATGTCTCCCAGAGAAATTAGCTCTTTTATCATTATGGAACATCCCTCATTATCTGTTTGTCTTAGTATCTATTTTATCTAATATTAATATGACCACTCTTACCTCTTTTTTATCATATGCATGATTTATTTTTATTTATTTATTTATTTTCCCCATCCATTCACTCTCAGTCTAACTGAGAGTATAAGTATATCTCTTATAAACAGCATATAGTCAGGTCTCACTATGTATACATTCTGATAATCTGTCTCTTTAAAAAAAAAAAAGATTTTTTTAAATTTATTTGACAGAGATCACGAGCAGGCAGAGAGGCAGGCAGAGAGAGAGGGGAAGCAGGCTCCCTGCCGAGCAGAGAGCCTGATGCAGGGCTCAATCCTAGGACCCTGAGATCATGACCTGAGCTGAAGGCAGAAGCTTAACCCACTGAGCCACCCAGGTGTCCCTCTGATAATCTATCTCTTAACCAGACTGTTTAATCCATTAATATTTAACACAATTATAATATGGATTTAGGTCTACCATTTCAGATTTTATTTTCAGCCTGTCCCTTCTGTTTTTTGTCCCTTTCTTCCTTCATTTCTTCCTTCTTTGGATCATTTGGATATTTTTTAGAGTTTAATTTGGGTTTATCTATTATAAATAAATAAATCAAAATATCATTATTTTTTATTGGTTGCTCTGAGAATTAAAATGTGCATTCTTAACTTTTCATTCTACTTAGTTAATATACTACTTCATATAAAATGTAAAAATGTTGCTCTCATACAGGGAGTCCACTTATTTCCCTGTACTTGCCTACACTATAGCTGTCAAACTTCTATCTATACATCATACATCCCACAAGACAATGTTATAATTTGTGCTCTAAACAATTATATGGGGTGCCTGGGTGACTCAGTGGGTTATGCCTCTGCCTTTGGCTCAGGTCATGATCTCAGGGTCTGGGATCAAGGCCCATATCAGACTCTCTACTCAGCAGGGAGCCTGCTTCCCCCTCTCTATCTGCTTGCCTCTCTGCTTACTTGTGCTCTCTCTCTGGCAAATAAATAAATAAAATCTTTACAAAATAAAATATAATTTAAAATAAACAATTATATGTATTTTAAAGAAATTAAAAGGAATGAAATGGAATTATATATTTACAATGGTATTTGATATTTCTTATGTTCTTTTTTTTTTAAGATTTTATTTATTTGACAGACAGAGATCACAAGTAGGGAGACAGGCAGACAGAGAGAGTGGGGGAAGCAGGCTCCCCACAGAGCAGAGAGCCCGATGTGGGGCTCGATCCCAGGACCCTGGGATCATGACCTGAGCTGAAGGCAGAGGCTTTAACCCACTGAGCCACCCAGGTGCCCCCGATGTTCTTTATTCAAATTACCACCACATTTCTCAAAAATGGTTGTACAGAGATTACCAAACCACAACATTTGGCTCTCATCTGGCAAGAATGCATAAATTACACATTAACACTGCCCTGATCTTTTTTCTTAAGGTCATGATAGTTAAAACAATACCACTTGGCACCAATGTAATTGTAAACAAAACAGAAATTCAGGCACTAGAACTGAGTGACAATACCAGTGATAGGGTAGATTGGATACAAGACAATTCAGAATAAACTTACATTGATTTTTTCATATTATAAATTGGAGTAAAAACATTAAATATTAAAATTTTTGTTCAAAACTCTCACATCCAAGTATACAAATCCCTTCAATAATGAATAAAAATGTCAGGGAATATTTTCAACTCTTTTAAAAGTGCCTGAATCTGTGTATTTTCAAAGTAAACACACAAAGTTAACTAAGGCATAACTGTATTTCTGAAATAAAAAATGAAAACCATCTATTTCCCTTTTAGTAAAGACAGAGGAATATTTGGAAAGTTACAGAATCCATGAAAATTAAGAATTAAACTGACTTTATAAAGAAAACAGCAGGGTGTCCACATGGTGCAGTCAATTAAGCATCTGATTCTGTTTTGGCTCAGGTCCTGATCTCAGGGTAATGGGACTGAGCCCAGCATCAGGCTCCAAGCTCAGTATGGAGTCTGCTTGGAGTCTCCCTCTCCTTCTGCCCCTCCCCTCCTTTCTATCTCTCTAAAATAAATAATAAATCTTTATAAGAAAAGAAAGGAAAACAGGGTGCCTGGGTGACTCAGTTGGTTAAACTTTTCCTTTCAGCTCAGGTCACAGTCTCAGGATCCTGGGATCGAGCCACGCATCAGGCTCTCTGTTCAGCAGCGAGTCCGATTCTCCCTCTTCCTCTCCCTCTGTGATTTCTCTCCCTCTCTACCAAATAAATAAATAAATAAATAAATAATCTTTTGAAAAATAAGTGTAATAAATTTTAAAAAAGAAAACATCGAGTATTCATTCATTTAGCAAACCTTTACCGAGCTTTATTCAGTGCCAGACACTGAGCTAAGAACTAGCGATTTAGACTACCTTCAGGATATTCACAATCTTACAGAAGAGGTGAACAAAGAACTCAATTATTATTATCAACAGGGAACTAGGAAAGTTACCTGGAAGAAATTACCTACAAGCTAAGTTTCAAAGGGAAATCAAGAGTTAGCCTTTTGTGCCTGAGTATTTTTGTTTTTGCTGTCTGTGGGCGGACAATGAGAGAAATGGAAAAGAGAAAGAGGCTTTCTCAGTTGGAAATAACATGGACAAAAGAATAATACTAAAAGGTCACAATCTGTTTGGAGAATTAAAAATGTGGACAAATGGTCAGACTAGAACTATCAAAAACACATCAGGATAGGAACCATCCTGATGTCATATTGAGAAAGTCGAACTTGGGGCACCTGGCTGGCTCAGTCCGTGGAGCATGCACTCTTGATCTCCAGGTTGTACTTCCAGCCCCCACATCGGGTGCAGAGATTACTTAAAAATAAAAATAGAAAAGGAATGTTGAACTTAATTGACTTGGAGACAGTGGGAGGCCACTGAAGGACTTGAAGTAGCGGAGGAATATGGCTTACACAACCTTTCTGCCTTGAATACCTCTACAACAGAAGCTAGGAAAAATAAAAGCTCACATCCCAAGCTTCCCTTGCAGAGGGAAGTGTAAGAAGAAACCTAACTGGAAGGGCTTCTGGCAAAAATTTTGATTTCCTGATGAATATCCTTCCTTGGCTAGCTCTATCCCTTCCTCTCCTTCCCCCCTTGAATTTGGGCATGATGTCTGCAGCTGTGCCAGCCATCCTACAACCATGAAGCTCAAGCAAAACCTGCAGCATCTCTAGACTTCTTGCTGTGAGAGGATATAAATCCCTGTTTATTGATAATCCATTTTTATGTTGGGGTTACTTGAATATGAAGGTCTCCCTTAATAATAAAAGTCTTAAGAATTTATATTTTATGAGGCACCTTAAGAATTTGTATTTTATGGGTGGCTCAGTCAGTTGGGTGGCCAACTCTCAGCTCAGGTCTCGATCTCAGGGTCTTGAGTTCAAAATCCATGTTGGGCTCCATGCTTGGCATGGAGCCTACTTAAAAAAAAAGAAAAAGAATTTTTATTTTTGAATGATTCTTACTAAATTAGTGCATGTGGATTGAAAATGGGGAGGCAGAGGGACTGGTCTGGAGACCTATTATTATAGGGTCTGAACCAAGGTAACCATAATGGATGTAGTAAGGGAGGCAGACTCCAGAGATTTGAAAGAGGACAGGATGGACAGGAAGGGATCTGCCATCTCTTCCAGATTTCTGGCTTGAGCAGCTGCAGAGGGTAGGGGTGAGGGCAGTGCCACTCCCCAAAACAGTGGCAGATAGGATTTGGAACTGACAAGTTCAGTGTTCAGTCTGAGATACCTATGGTACCTCCACGTGAAAATGAGGGGAAAGCAGCTAACTGTCGGTAGCTGGAGGTCAAGGGTGAAGTCTGAATTTGAGATACAGATTTCTGAGTAACCACTGTATGTGGGTAAACTAAAACAGTAAGTATGCTTAGATCCTACAAGTAGAGTTGAAATAGGGTGGGCAAAAATGAGGCCCGGCTCATCTATGAAGACAAAACATAGCTTAGTAGTTCTTAAGGTTGGGGATGGAGGATGGAAGTAGGAGAGGGGCATAGGGAGTGACTGCTTATCGGCATGGGGTTTCTTTTGACAGCAATAAAAATGTTCTAAAATTAAACTGTGTGATGGTTGCACAACATTGCAGATACACTAAAACTCACTGAACAGTATATTTTAAATAGGTGAACTGTATAGCATGTGAATTATAGCTCAATAAAGATGTTAAAGATAACTGGGCCCAATGCAGAACCAGGGGAACATCAACATTATCAGTGGGAGGAGGATCCAGTGCAGGAACAGAGGGAACCATGGCCAGAAAATGGAGTAAAATTAAGAAGATTGTCCAAAAACCTGGGAGAAAGCTTTCAAAGAGAGATCAGGGGCCAAGAGTGTCAAATACAAGATACGTGATTAAGTTAAAGACTGAAATATTTGGGGGCACCTGGGTGGCTCAGTCGTTAAGCATCTACCTTCAGCTCAGGTCATGATCCCAGCCCCACGTCAGGCTCCCTGCTCAGCCGGAAACCTGCTTCTTCCTCTCCCACTCCCCATGCTTGTGCTCCCTCTCTGGCTTCCTGAGATAAATAAATAAAATATTTTTAAAACAAAAAAGACTGAAATATTTGATTGAACAACTGGGAACTCATTGTTGAGCTAAGAGTGAATGATTTTAAGTAGTAGTAAGAGAAGCCAGATTACACAAAGTTGAGAAATAAATGAGAGATGAGAAACGGAAGGTAACAAAACTCTTTCAGGAAACTTCTCTCCCCAAGAGAAGACCTGGTGGTATAAGGAGCTTTGTATTGCTTTCAAAAGGCAGCACATAGCAACCACTCCGGAAAAGAGTGTGGAGTTTCCTCAAAAAGTTAAAAATAGAGCTACCCTATGACCCAGCAATTGCATTACTAGGTATTTATCCAAAGGATACAAACATAGTGATTTGAAGGGACACATGAACCCGAATGCCAAACTATGGAAAGAGCCTAGATGTCTATCCACAGATGAATGGATAAAAAAGATGTGGTCCAAATTTACAGTGGAATATTACTCAGCCATCACAAAGAATGAAATCTTGCCATTTGCAATGACATGGATGGAACTATAAGGTATTACGTTAAGTGAAATAAGTCAAAGAAAGACAAATACCATATGATTTCACTCATTAGTGGAGTTTAGGAAACAAGATAGATGAACATAGGGGAAGGGAAGGAAAAACAAAATAAAAGAAAAACAGAGAAGGATACAAACCATAACAAACTCTTAACTATAGGGAATGTGCTGGAAGGGAGATGGGTGGGGCATGGGGTAACTGGGTGAGGGCGTTATGGAGGACATCTGATGGAATGAGCACGGAGCATTGTATGCAACTGATGAATCACTGAACTCTACTTCTGAAACTAATAATATAGTATGTGTTAATTAAATAGAATTTAAATTAAAAAATTTTTTTTAAAAGACAGCACATATGATGCTTATGTGTTACGGAAAGGAGCCCGCAAGGAGGGAGCCGGACAAAATAAATGAGGAGGGAATGATTCATGGAAAAACATCTCCAAGAGTCGGGAAGAAAAGGAATTCAAGAATAAGAATGAAATATGACAACGAATGACAGATGGGTTTTTCTGTTGGACTGGGAGGGAAGTTTAAGATACACTTAGTTGGTAGGAGCAAAAAGTTTAAAGTGCTATTGCTTGGGGGACCTGGGTGGGTCAGTTGGTTAAGGGTCTGCTTAACCCTGATCTCAGGGTCCTGGGATCAAGCCCCAAGTCAGGTTCCCTGCTCAGTGGGGAGTCTGCTTGTCCCTCTCCCTCTGACCCCCTCATCCCTGCTCATGCTCTCTCTCTCTCTGCTCTCTCTCACAAATAAATAAATAAATAAACTAAGTGCTATTGCTTGATGGCATCGATGTTCTCTGTGAGTTAGCAGACAGAAGTCACTGGCCAAGGGTGAAGGAGTAGGCTTGAGAATTTGAGGAGGACATAAATAAACACCTAGAACAATTCTTACGGGAGACAAATTTGCCAGGAAGAAGTTTAAAAGCAGAGGCATATTTGAATACTTTTAAAAAATGTAATATATTTCAAAGCTGATAAAAACCACCTGGTGTATAACTAATTACCTACAAATTTATTATACTTTGCATTAGAATTTGTAATGCCCACACTGAACACATGAGCCAGATGTCACAAATGTCAGACATATGGTGTCTGAACTCAAAATACAATCCAATGATACTTGAGCGCTGGACCTGAAAAACATGGTATCCTGCAAAAGCACAGCTTCAGGGTGACCAGAAAGCCACACATCCAGTCATTCTCCTAGGACCTTTGCAGTAGTAGTGGACATGACTTCCCATTCTCCCTAAGTGTGGAAAGAAGAGTGAGGGGACTGTTTCACTATAGTTTCCAGAAAAAAAATCAAAAAGCAATTTTTTTTTTTTTTTTTTTTTTTTGCTTCTCCTGAGAGGGCTCATAACAGGTGACCTCCTACAGTGTTCAAATAAAATAATGTTATGTAAGGGCCTTTGCCAACTATCAAGTAGTATACGAAAAATATTTTTATTATAGCTGGCATTCATTTATATTTCTTTACAGATTTAAGGGAATGTAGAGCTAGGAACCCTTTTTTTCTAATCATATTGGCATACTCCGAGCTCTGAAAACAGCCATGTGCTTTCCTAAATCTTTGCCTATCCCCATGCGCTCTGCTGGGAGGTTGCTCTCATTCCTCTCTGTCTAGCCAGATACTACCCAACCTGCATGTTTCAGCATAAATATCACTGCCCCTTGGAAGGCTTTTCTGATCACCCTAGCTAGAAGCAGTCACTTCACCAGAATTATTCCAACCATTCCTTTTCTTTTTTAAGATTTTATTTATTTATCTAATTGAGAGAGAGAGAGCATGTGCAAGGTGCGAAGGCATAGAGAGACAGGGAGAAGCAGATTCCCCACGGAGCAGAGAGCACAACACAGGAATCTATCCCAGGACCCTGGGTTCATGAACTGAGCCAAAGGCAGACACTTAACTGACTGAGCCTCCCAGGCTACCCCACCAACCATTCCTTTTCTATACATAATTTACTTGTATTTTTGTTAATTATATCTTCATCTTTGCCTTAATCTCCTAGAAGGCAGGAATCGTGTTTTACAAAATGCCTTTTTAGCATGATGCTTCGCACATAGCACAAACATGGCCTTCACTTCTGGAAAGGGCTTCAGCGACCATCCTCGTGTTATCAGTGAGACTCTAAGTCTCAGAGACACTAAGAACTTGACCAAGATCACACAGTTAGAGGCACAGCTAAAACCCAAAATCAGGATTCGAACTCTATTTTCATATTCCTTTCATTAAACCAAGACTTGCAATTAGACTAGTTCTATTTTATAAACCAAATCTCAAAAAAGAGTCATTCTTGAGCCTTAAGATTATACAAAGATTGGGGCACCTCGGTGGCTCAGTGGGTTGAGCCTCTGCCTTCAGCTCAGGTCATGATCTCAGGGTCCTGGGATCAAGCCCTGAGTCGGGCTCTCTGCTCAGCCGGGAGCCTGCTTCCTCTCTCTCTTTGTGCCTAGCTCCCTGCCTACTTGTGATCTCTCTCTGTGTCAAATAAATAAATAAAATCTTAAAAAAAAAAAAAAAAAAAAGATTACACAAAGATTCAAACTTCTCTGGAAAACTCTTATTTCAACTTTCATCTAGATTGCATTTAATTGGCTTGGATTGCATGGGGGGAAATCGGGCTTCTCTTCTTTCTTTTCTTTTTTTTTTTTTTTTTTTGTCCTTTTAGCACTCTGTTTTGTTGCCATGTATCTAAAGCAAGGATAAATTATATGGTAGTGGTGAATGCTGGCTGAATAAAGCCCTGTGAACAGGGTGAATTTGTCTTTTTTACAAATATATTGGCTGTACTTGTATACCCTGGCCTTTGATGCTTTTGCCACATTTGTGATTCACAGTTGGAAGCAGCACAGCAGTTCAGTTACCGTAACAGAAGAAACTAGCAACTATAATATTTCAGTACTGATATAGGAAATGACCTAGAAATAATTGTCAAGGGCAGAGGCTATACCTCAGACCTTCTGTTAGCTCTACTATCTAACATCACATGTTGTACAGAAAAAAAAGGAAATTTATTTGTTTTGAAAATAATTGCATGAAGATAAATGAATCATGTGTAGAGTTCAATTTTAACTGATTTAATGATAATAAATTAATTTAGACCTAGAATTTAACTCTAGGCAAAGAATTTATTTATAAAGATAACCCAATTATAAAAGAGAGCTAAATAACAAACTATCATTTTCTGTAATGCACTAAATTGGGCAATTCTCAATGAAATATGCACATTTAATAAGAAGTTATGAAATATGGTTATTTTGCTGACTATTCTTGCATCATTTGATAAAGGTTCACTCTGGGAATATAATGAGGCCAAGAGAGTTTATGTGGAACATCCTTTCATCTAGGATAACTTGGATAATCACTGAAAAAGCCTAAAGGATTAATCTATTCTGCTTTGTAAGAAATGTCCATTAACAATGCACTCAACTTAGCTTGCCCCTTTCATTGAGAATGTTGGGCATATTATTCCCTGAGCTAGGAGTGACACAGTTAACCACAGGGCAGACAAAATGTAGCCAGGGAGTTCTTGTCTTACTCAGTCCTTATCTTGCTATATGACTCTTTGGGAACTGCTTAATTTAACTCTTTTGGTTCCTTTACCTGAAACGGGAAGTGAAGATATTTACTCAAATCCTGATAGACATAAAACACACTCTTCCCCCTCCCTGTGTGAAACAAGGCTTCCCTTATTCCACTGAGTTGATGAATAGGGATCATTTACCACTGTTCACTCTGGGTATTCTCACAGGACATTATAATTGTCTTCATTGAAGTACTCCCAAGACTCTTTCTTGAAATCTAATGGTACCTCAATTACGCATATCACTTTCTGAAATTTCCTTAAAATCAGGATTGTCATTGCCCAATTTTCACCACAGGAATCCAGGGAAACAGTTAACCATTGTGTGAAGTCACAGCATAAGACATAAATCCTCAGAAAAAGTACCCTTCTTAGATACCCAGATTAAACACCTGCTTTCTACACTGAGTCCTACTTCAATGTGAAGTTACTTCTCTTCATTAGCTGTTTATGACCAAAAAAAAAAACCCAAAAACTACACAAGTTCTTTATATTCATACATAAAACACATATTTCTATCTATCTCATTGGGTTTTTATAACTGTCAGTGAGCTGGAGTTACAGTCTTCAGTTACTTGGCTGGGTTAATAGTTTCACATTCTCACATGCTATTATTAAAATTCAGAGGTCTATCAAGTCAGTAAAGATGAATTTACAAGTGTATCAAAATCAAAAGGGCTGATAGGTGGTTACAGTTTCAAAACATCTTATAAACATGGATATTATTTAGTTATTGCTTCATGAGGAAGAAACTGCTACATGTTGAAGAAATGTGTATATTATATACTTAGTGAAGAAAACAAAGCTGGAGCTCCTCAGACAAGAGATGTACTTTCTTCACAAAGCAGAGAGGGTTCTGATACTAGGGTCTTTCCCCCTGGACAAGTAATTCTCTGACTAAGGAACATCCTGCAATTTCCAGTCCAGTTGGACTCCTTCCTGGGCACGTAGGTAGCAGAAGCATTATTCTCTGCCAGGAAAAGCAGCATGGGCCTCACAAACTTCTTCACATGTTCAAGGGCTTTCCCAAAGCTCGTTCACGTTCCAAAATGAGTCAGCACATCCTAAACTCATCTTCCTCATTTCACCACTACGGAAATGCTGAAAGTGAATTATCTACTTACTGAGACTGGAATGAGAAAGGCACCTAATTTCTTAGTCCAATATGATTATGACTTATCAAAAATCGAAACAATTTCTTTGAGAAATATTTTTGCAGCAGCTATTACTAAAAAGCAGTAAGAATATCCATTATGCTGCTCAAATTCTAATTTTTTAAAATGATGAAATCCAAAATATTCAGAGGTAATTCTCTAGGAGAAAATCCTTCTAGAAATGGAATTTTGAGAAAAGGGGAGAAGAAAAAATAATTTCCAATGTTTTCTTCATAGGGAGATGTTTTATTTGTGGTGAAATATGGAAATATTTTACCAGTGAAGAAAACAGTGAGGAAATATGACATTTTCATACAACACAGTTTCAAGATTTTCACTTATAAAACAACATTCTTTAAGTAGTTTATCAAAGAAATTTGATACAAAAAGGAACATAAGTAGCCCACCAACAAATTAAGCCAATATTGTATTTAATTTCCTGAGAAAAAAATATTTTATTTCTTTTTTTTAATAGCTCCACACCCAAGATGGGGTCCAAACCCACAACCCCAAAATCAAGACTCAGCATTCTCCACGGACTGAGTCAGTGAGTCACACTGAAGAAAAAATATTCTAAGCAAATACATTTTGTTATAATTAGTGACTTACATTTTTAATACAAACTCCAGGACAATTTTTACAAGCTAGAAAGAGATTCAGCAAATGTTGAATTCCACGCAATGTCCTGAGAATGTGCACTTTCTTTGGTTACCAAATCTTGGTCAGGAACTGGCACACACTGAGAAATTTTTCATTCATTCAATAAATATTTCGTAAGGACCCACTATATACCAGGCAGTTGGGATACAGCCCTAAACAAGAGAGACATGATTTATGATTTCATCAAGCTCACAGGCTAGCGGGTGGGGCAAATGTGAGAAGTCTAGACAACACGTCAAACTGGACTAGGAACTTGTGAAATGAGTTAAAGCATTAACCAACTGCTCCCAGCTTTCCTAACCAAATGTAAGTTCAGGACAAATGCTTAACTCAGAGATAACTAAACAAGACATACTCTTATCTCAATTTTTTGTGTTTTAGCTGAAATGTCTAATGGTTAATATAATAATCCATAAAAGGATTATCTTGATTCTATCACTTATGTGAATGGAACTGGTAATGTCTTTTTAAAATCAAAATCCTAAATTTTGATGTTTGCACCTTGACCATTGTTTATTTTTGTCACATCTAAAGTAGTCTATTTATCAGATATCCAAAAATGCTGCTTCATAATAGACACAGTTTATGTTGTCTTCCATAAATTTCAATTAGTCAGCTTAATTAAGACTTCAAATTCTGCAAAGATTTTTATTCTTCCACATTTTTAAATTCAGTTTTACAAGATGTAATGATTGCTACTCAGTACTGAATATTTACTATGAACTGAGTATTTTTTTTACATAATTACTTATAAATCTCCCCCCCCCACACTGTAACTCTACAGGGTACTATTGGTTCTACTCTCCAGATAGGGAAACTGAGGTGCTGAGAAGTTAAGAACGTTTCCCAGAACCACACAGCTAGTTAGTGTAAAGACAGGAACGGAACCTCTTCCTTGATTATCTGACTAGTTAATTTTTTCTCTTAAGTATCTTAAATTGGGAACGGAATTCTCACCCTCCAGGGCTCAATGCAGTAGAATTACTCACTGTGCAACATTATAATGATGTTCTAATAATGCACTTAATGCTTTCAAGCAACCAGAGCCCAATAAAACATCTAGGATGCAATAAAACATCTGATTAACTAGTGAAACAAAATGTGGAATAACTTCTCAGGTAAATGCCAACGAAATGGAGGGTGTCTAACTATGAAGTCTTTGCTAAAATGAGTAAACCACATCATGCATTGTTACCATAACCTCCCAGTCTGGCTGTGTGAAATTCTCCTGAAAAAAGAGAAAATTATCTCACACTAAGTGGGGGTTGGCCTGGAAACTCATAGAGGGACGCTGAGCCACGGAGAGCTTGTGCTTTTGTTTTGTTCTACCTTCAGCAGGGCTCAGTCCCACAGTAGTCCATCCTCATCACTGCACCCACATCACTTGCTCACGGAGGTATGGTCCACATTCCAAAAGCAAAGACCAGCACACACGATCGGATAAAGCCAGATCACCAGCCATCACTTTGCAAAAATCCTCAGATGGCCCCAATAAAACATGGACAGCTTTATGGGTGAATATGAAGGTACGCTTGAAAGCCTAAAATGAAATGCATATGGATCAAATGACTCTGCACTAACTTCCTAAAAGCTCCTCTCTGTCGTCGGCTATCCAAGTTCAAGGGAACCACCACAGCCAGCTGACAGCACCCAGAGAGCTTCCACCGGCAAATTGCAGACTGTAAATGAAACGGAGATCCACCCCGGGGGCTAAGTTTCCTAAGGTCTGTAGCGCTTTTTAGGGGCTGTCTTTGCCCCTCTGGTACAGCGGCTCCGCTCCACAAGAAATCTGACCGTGAACACCGTCCATTTGCTAGGCACTAATGCTGGGGAACCGCTTGAAAAGAAACGTCACTTTCGGCTTGGGGGCAGCATGCTCGCCATTCAATGCCCTACTGGTTTCTTAACACGCATATGATTAATATTGGTACTCAGGAAAGAGAACTTCTTCTGACCTTGAGCGTGCGCGCTAAATAAATTACCTCAGAACGAAAGTGGTGGGATCTCATAACAGCATCTGGGGAGAAAAGAGAAAAAAACATTTAACTCCTTGCTCTTCACCTGCAGAGTTACTAATGACTTAGGTGAGATATAAGGGTCAGGAAGGCACATTCCAGACGCCTTGATTTCGGTGGGGGCACACTGTAGGGCGGGGAGGTTACCAGGCCACCGGTCTCTAGGTGAGTTCTCCGCGAGAAGTTTCAGGGAAAGTTCTGGGAGAGTTGAGGAGCCCCGAACTCTCCATGCCTGACTTTCTTACCCCTAAGCTCCAGCGATGGATGGGCCATGGGAGGATGCCGCAGCCCCGGATTCCGCTATTACCCTTAGCAAACTGACGCTTAGAATTTGCATCCGTGCCTCCCTTCCCAGGGCTGGACATCGCCGTGGCTATCCCATCCGGGGATACGGGAGGAAGGCGGTGAGGGCAAAACCGGCAAGGGATGTTTAAACACATAACGTACTAGGCTTGCGGAGTAGGCGATGATGGGGGTAGGGACCGCAGCGCGGACCCGAGCTCCAATTCACTCTCCAATTTGGCTTAAATGTGCCTCTCAGCCCGAAGAAATTCGTCGCGGCGTGTCTTACCTCGGCTCCTTGAACGACCCGAAAAGACCGATTTCATCGGATGCCTCCCTTTCTGGAGCCTGCGGTGCCAGCAGCAAAAGAAGACGATGGTGGCGATGGTGCCCAGCAGAAGCAACAAGAGGAAGAGGGCACATTGGATGCTGTAGGGTCTCAGCAAGACGAGGAAAGCCGCGGCGATCATGGTGCGGGCGAGGCGGGGGCGGCGAGGCGGCGGGGCTGGAGGGCGGCGGCACAGGCACCCGTGCCGGGCGCACCACGAAGCGGCGGGCACGGGCGAGCGCGGCTCAGCGCGTCATGCCCGGCGCTCGCGGCCCCGCGACCAGCCCAATGGCTGCGCACCCCGCGCCAGCCGCGCTATGCGAGTGATCCAGGGCTGCGGGGAGCGCTTGCCATGACTCAGCAGACGGCGACGAGGCAGGGACTTGGCGGCGGGGAGTCTCTCCCCTCCCTCCCCAGGCGCCCCCGCCCCCGTCCGTGCGCAGCCCCCGGGCGCAGCCCCGCCAGGGACGCGGCGGGCTGGGAGGAGCAGCACTGCCGCTGTGGCCACCCGAGTCCCGCGCATCGTCTTGCGGCCGCCGCCGGCCTCGGCATCCCAGAAGCCGGGCGCACGTGGGTCGGGGCGGGGACGCGGCGCCCGGGCTGCAGCGGCGGCGGCCCGCGGGGGGCGGGAATGGGGCGCCGCGGCGGGGGCTCGCCTGATGACATCACGGCCGGGCTGCGGCAACGCGGGCGCGCGGACATGGCTGCGGCGGCTTCGGCGGCGGCCGCGGGCTGCGCCCGGGCCTGAGCGCCCAGCGCCCTCCCGCGGGGCCGCCCGCCAGTCCGCGCGGTCCGCGGGTGCACAGACCCGGCGCCTCTCCGCTCCCCGACACCCGGGGCTTCCATCTATCCAGCCTCCCCGGGCCGAATTGCTGGGGAGCTCGGCGACAGGGGGCGCCAAGGAGCCAGGGGGAAAACCGTGAGGCGCTGGCGGGAGCCTGCAGGCGGTGCTACCCCCACCTCCCACCTCCCCGCGCCCCGCCCCGAGGTTGGGGCTTTGGAGGATGCAGCCGGGTGAGCTATTGCTTGCGGGGGGTTCCTCGCACGCTCAAGCGTGAACACGGGGAAGGGCCTTCCCTGGGAATTGGGGTTTTCCAGGCACGGGAGGCCCACCCTCTCCAAGCCCCTCTTTAAAGTGGGAGCACTCCCTCGGGAGAACGCTCCGCTCTGCAGACGTGAACTGTTACACCCCCCAACTAGGTGCTATTTCTCAGCCGAGAAATGGGCCCTTCGGATCCTCCTGCATCCATGCGTTCGTTTACCGTCCAACCTTGACTCATTCAGAGCGTTTGAAGAGACAGGCAATTTCAGATGGAGGGAACGGGCAGATAAAGGAAGTTGGAGATTGGCTTGTAAATGTTTTGAGGAGAAGTATTGTAGGGAGTGTGAGGAAATAATGACCGGCCACGCTCAAAACGCACACATTCCCTCCTGCCCCCTCCTCTTTCCTCATGACCAGCAAAAAGTATATTGTTGATGGCCAGGAGATTTTACGGTGGTCTCTGGTGCAGTGCAACGCAGAAGGTGTGGCGGGCGCGCTGCAGTGTGCCTTCCTGCGGGCAGCCACGGCCACCTGGCCCGGAAGACGCTGCGGCTGCAGTCTGCGGCATCTTTTGGCCTTGGCCGGCCGGGTACTTGGACCGCGTTATACTGCTCCCTAGGCAATGCAGGCATTTCCTGGCTGGGAGGGGTGGGAGGCGGGGACGGACGGCTGTTTTTGCTTATCTTGTTTTATTTACTTGCATGAGGCAACTGCAATTATAGTGGCAAAAAGTAACCTATTATTGCATTTGTGTAGTTCCTAATAACTTCTGAGGGGGACTCTTACTTTGGAATATTTAAGACACCGAAGAAATTGTCATAAAAAATGATGTGTAAAATTCTGAAAAGCATTTAAAGGATGAGAATACTTAAGTTGTATTTGCTTGTAGGATCTCAAAATCAGTACTGTTTTATAACTATACAAAATCAATTGTACAATTCTGCATAAAAGCTTAACCCATTGATGTGTTCAAGGCCTTGAACATATCACCATGTGTAGGCATTAAAGGAAACTCAAAAAGGCATTGCCTAATGCCTTTCCTAAATGCCAGGTTCGTAAACACGGAAAACCATGGGTGAAATTTTCTTATGTACAAGTTGTTTCCTAAAGCAAAATAAACATTCACGTTGTTGACGTGTTGCATCACATTCGGTTGCTTTGGTTTGACGATGCAAGGATCTGCTTGCAGATGCTGTATAAGGTGAGAATGTTGAATGTCAGAGAAGTGGCTGTGCTACAGGTCAGGATAGGCTTCCTAGGTGCCTGGCACTCGGGGTCTGCCAGGTAGCACGGCACCATGTTCACATTGCTCAAAGGTCTCCTGCTACCGCAGCCCACTGCAGTGAGAGACTGTATTCCTGTCCATTGTGCAGGAGTGTTGAAGAGAATCCTGAGAGTCTGCAATGTGTGGCACATTGGGAAGGGAAGAATTCATTACTGAGTTGACTCCCAGGGGCCTGATAGAAAAATTTAAACCAACAAAATAGAATTAACCTTTTGCAACCATTGGCAGAAATAACTAAGAGAATTTAAGAATGTCACTTTCACTTTATACTTCCCATGGACTAAAATTTGCAAGTGAGCTAACATGGCCTAAATATCTTTGAAAGGTGTCTAAGATCACAAACACAGCATAGTAACCAATTTGCTCCAAACTTTGCATTTTTAACAACAAAAAGCAACTAAATAGCAATTATGGCTTTCTGAGGTATTACTTTAGCACAGTTGTTACCATCCTGTGTCTTGCTGCAGCCATTTATAAGTTTCAAGTACACACAAGAACATCATTTATTTCTCTTGGCAGGCAAATCCCTTAACTGCCGTGCAGTAGGATTATAGATATTTCTTTTTAACAGCATTCCTATTTGTTCTTTACATCAGTTATCTCAAGGATACTAATAATAAGGAAACCAAATCATTGAAAGAATTTAGTGTTTGGGTTCCATTGCCATTTTCTGATTTGTTGCTAATTTATCAGTTCCATCTCCAAATAATGGCATGTTATTAATTGCTTCTGTGTGTTTATGCGATGCGAATGCATTGTGGAATTTAATAAATATTAAATCAGCCAATCAATCCCTTTTGGGACGTTAATTTAGTGGAATTCATGTATTTTCTTTCTGCTAGGTTTTCATTATAAAAAATAATTGACATTGTACCAAAGTCACAAATTAAGGTTTGTCAGTCGGCATGGGGGAGGAAGGTCCTTGATCAAATGTTTCATATGAAGCAATGAACGATCAAGATGGAAAAGTATAGATAATTTTTTGACTTTTTATGCTAGTGAGTTAGCACTGTCACCCAAGGGAAGACAGTTGATAAAAATGGTTAAGAGTGCTTGGTATTAGGTATGTAGTGGGTGATCCCTCATGCAGCCCTTCTGCCCTTTGGCTTCTCAAGCAAATTGAGAATACACATGAAGAACCAAAAGGAAATTAAAATATTAACTTTATTCAGGGTAAATTCAGATTAAAGAACATGGCTTAGATTCAAGGCCAAAATGGGACATCTTATTCCTTTTCCCTTAACTCTGCATCCCCAACTAGTCACAGCTGAAAAACTACAGGTCTTCCCAACACTATGGCACCAGGATACTACTTCTTACCTGGAGACCAGAAACCAAAAAGAGCCTGACACTGTCCCACCCATGAGGCTTGCAGCTTGACTGAGCAAGAGATAGGACCCTACATGAGAAGGGGACCTTTCACACATCAGCCCAGCCCCCTAGTGGCTGGAAGGTCCTCTCTGATTTCCCCCATCACTGAGTTATTCATCTGCCAAAGTAAGATGAGTAAAGGGCTTTAATAAAAAGAAAGAAGCTGGGGGGTAGGGGGATTGGGTTGGGTGGCTGGGTTATGGACATTGGGGAGGGTATGTGCTATGTTGAGGGATTTGAAACCTGTAAACCTGATGATTCACAGCGGAACCCCTGGGGCAAATAGTACATTATATGTTAATAAAAAAGAAAAAGAAAGAAGCTCTGCAGTATTTCCCTAGAGATAAGCAGTTGCAGCACAAATTCCTAATTTATGGGTCAGAAAGAAAAGAAGGCTCCACCCTAATCTGTGTAGAGACCAACTGAGAAAAAGGGAAGAAATGAAGATGACTCAAGCTTTGAGCTAGGGTAGAAGGGCAGTTCTGGAGGAAAAGATGACAAACTGAGTCTTACACCCATCAAAATAGAGTTGTCAGAAGGATATCCATATGAAATTATCCAGCAAACGCATGGAAATGTGGGTGGAGAGGTCAGAACCAGACACAGACTGGGAGTCATCAACATGAATTATAGTTGAGGTCACGGATATAGACAAAATGACTAAGGGAGAGAAATTATAGAAAGAATTAGAATCAGACTTTGGAGATGACTTCCAACTGTGGACTGGAGAAGGACAGCAGAAGGCAAGTCTATGGAAGCCCAAATAGGAAATGTTCCCATTTAGTGGTTTTCTAGAACAGAAGCACAAATGGGAGGTTAAGGCGTGCGAGGACTGAGAACTGGTGACTAGGAGACCTCTGGAAATCTTCCAGAGAACTGATTCATCCTAGTGGGAGAGGCTAAAACCAGACATTAACGGGTTGAAGGAGTAGGAGGTGAAAACAGAAGAGCCTCTGTCCACAGTCTTTGGAGAAAGTTGACTGTAAAATTCTAACTCTAAAAGATAATTTATCTAAAAGGGATGAGTAGAATTGTGATTAAAACCTGAGTAATGTTTTTGTTTGTTTGTTTGTTTTGTTTTGTTTTTTATCAGGATGGGGTACTTAACTAAGTTTACAGGGAACTTGAGAGATGGAACCAGCAGTGGTAGAGAAATTAAGAGTTAAAGAGAAAGGAGAGGAGGGCATTCTTCTTAGGGTGTAGCTGTTGTTTTAATATATCCGCAGTACCCCTGATGGGTTCTTTCTGCTCTCTGGCTGCTTTGACTCTTCAGTTAACACAGACCCTGACTAGTTAGGAAGGTTCCCTGACCATGGTCTCCTCTCCACTAACTTTGGCTACAAACCCTCAGACTAGGAGTATGATTTTTAAGGAAAGATAAGGGATACCTTGGAATGTAGCCCAGATTATCTGTAACATTTTATTACAAACCTAAATGAAAGTGAGCATATTACCTGACTGGTAATCACACAATGATATTACATTGAAATATTACCCCCTTGAAAACAAAAAGTTTAGATAAGAATGGCTCCAGCAACAAATTTTTGGAAATAAATCATACTGAGTTTGGACTGATAATCTACTTGTTCCTAGGTAAAGTTTTTTACTCTCAGAACATAAATGGCATAAAAGGAAAATTGAGAGGCATCCATGGAAATGTGTTGCATGACTTATTTATTCCCAAATCATTTTTCATCATAATCTGAGACCAAGACAAGACAAGCACATGTTCTTGTATTGAAAGGTAAAGGAGCTGCATCATCAGCTCCTATGACATCTAATGTAATGATGGAGGCAATTTCCAGCCACCAAAATTAGCGGAGCCATCATGTGGATGGATTGCTATTGTCTTTTGAAGATTTGGTTTCTTGAAGGAAAAGTAATTATTATTTGCAAATATTAATTTCAGCAAATCTTTCCTGGGAAAAGACTTTATATTCATTTTACCACAATAAAAACTTTTAAAAATAATTTGGAGGCATCATTGTAAGGAAAACATCTCAAGTGAATCATTTCTAATTGTTCTTCTAACATTTTAGAAGTTTTAGAGACTAATTAGAATTTGTTGTCTTATTTGTTGTAGAATCCAGAATAATGTTGTTGGAGTGGGGGGGATGTTCTTTTCTGTGAACATTACAGGCTTCTCAAAAAAGTCTACTGAGTCTGAGAGTTTTAAAAAAATGTCTGTAATTGAATTCATCTACCCTATAATGCTTTGCAGACAGTTTTTGGAAAGTAATCATTTATTATCCACTAGCAAATAGAATTCATTTATGTAGTTTCTAACATTGAGTGTGGGATTAGTCATGCAGCAAAATACTGAGTCATTTGGCCAGAAAATTTACTCATAGTTGTATGAACTGCCAATGGAAAATTTGAGAGCTGTTCATAAATCAAATTATAAAGCTCTTAGGGTTATAAATCACTAAGCAGCATTGTTCATTATTATTCAGATAGTGTAAAATATTTCCACCATTTCTAAGTAGGGGCAATTTACAAAGCAAGTTTGAAATCTGAGGTTAGTGCCTTCCAGTTCCACCATAAGGGCTTTAAGCATTTATACACTTTCAAGTGAAAAAAGAAAAAAATTAAGGTAGGAGGTTTATAGTTACATTGTCATTGTGTTAATACATTGCCAAATTGTGTTAATGAAAAGACAGCAACATTTAATAGCTAAATTTCCTCCATTTCTTATAATTTTTGTGGCGCTTTTGCATTAAATATTTTGTGTAAATAGATTTATATGCTAATTCATTAGCATGCTGGTAGCCTGAAAGAATAATGTCACTAAGATAGCAAAGGTAACAAGTATCCCAAGAAGAATAGAGAACTTCAACGAGTAACTGATGATTAGTAAAAAATGTTTCAATAACACACTATTCCAAAGATTATGGAAATTATCCCAATTTAATGACTTCCTATGGATCTGTAATAAAAAGAAAAGTGTATCTTAAAAAGTCTTTGTTGATCCCAAAACACTTTTGGAGTAAAATTGGGAAACACACAGCAAAGGCACTAACTGAGAATATAGTGGAGTTTGTATTTCAATGAAAAAAGTCGGGCGCCTGGGTGGCTCAGTGGGTTGAGCCGCTGCCTTCGGCTCAGGTCATGATCTCAGAGACCTGGGATCGAGTCCCGCATCGGGCTCTCTGCTCAGCGGAGAGCCTGCTTCCCTCTCTCTCTGCCTGCCTCTCCATCTACTTGTGATTTCTCTCTGTCAAATAAATAAATAAAATATTTAAAAAAAAAAAAAAAGTCAAAAACCTGAAGCCTGTTCTTGTTGTGCTATCTGCTGCAGGAGTTGTTAACCTGCAATTCATTAAAAGACCTCTAGGGTCCTGAAATTATATATAAAAATGTGGGTCTCTATTGGAGAACATGGGCCATAGTTTTCATCAGGTTCTTAAAGAGTTCTTAAGAACAAAAGAGAGAAAGGGAGAGGATGAAAGGAAGCTAGGAAGGAAGGGAGGAAAGAAAGAAGGGAGGGAGAGAAGGAGAGGGGGAGAAAGAGAAAGGACCATGTCAGACCCGTACAGCTCCATACAGATGCCAAGGCTTTTGCAGTATTAAATGATTCTCTCAATCCATCAACACTAACTTCACCTAGGTACCCTCCTTGAAACTGGGAGAAGTGTCTTAGGATAAGCAGAGGAAAACTCTCTACTCTAACCTATAAAATTTCTGGGACATCTTCCAAATGCAGGTGAATGCTTCCCACCCTGAGACTAGCTGAAGATGCTTCCTGTCCTCTTGCAACTTTGAACAGATTAGGAAAGAGATAATTGAGTCCCTAAGGTTAACTTTCATTGAGATGTCTGTTCTAACCCTGAAAAGGAATCCTGTGTTAACTTTCTGGGACCACTTCCACAGACTTCTTTCATGGCAAGAAGGGGCTAACTTGATTCTTAAGCTATCTTCAGGCCACTTAAGCATCCTAATTTATATCCAGATATTTGGATGGATAAACCCATTCTGAGGTAAAACACTGGTAATAAGATTTGAGCTCAGAGTCTACAAGGACTCCATAGTTTGAAGAAAGAAAGGCAACAGGACTTAATATTAGGTTCCCCAAAACGACCCCTAGACATCCTGGCGAGTGTAGCCATTACTCTTCCTAAATCCTGCCTCAAGCCACAGTCTATGAAGCTTTTCACCATTCATCCTTCTGTGGAGACTTAGTAAATGGGGCCTTTGATCCCACCAAGATAATTCCTTTAGTTAGTATGGAAAACCGCCTGTCCATACCAAGTGCTCAGCTCCATCCACCCGTATCTCTCGCTTCCCACACTTGCCATACTTATGAACCTCGACTCCCCCAACTGTCACGTTTTCAGAACACGAGGCCCCAGTGTCTTATCACTGTGATCCCATTCTATCATATCATAAGGCTTGTTATTTCATCTTGGGACTTTCTCATTCCAGTGAGCAAGCCCAGTTTTCAGGGGTGTTCTGATCTCTCAGTTTGGGTGGTTCTATTTCCTCCAAGTTCCCTTCTGACTCTCTAGGCTGTGAAGGATTTAGTGACACAATATTCACCTGATCCACACAGAAACAGATTTTGAACCGATGCCATACTGAGTGGCTCAGGCCCCTCTGGTTCTAGTGAGCACCATTCTTTGCACAATTTCATTCTGCTGCCATTCGAAACGCAGAAATCCACCTTAAGAAGACACTGGTAAGACTGCCGTTAGTGTACCAGACCCCTGGCGGTCTGCCGTCTGTGAGCTGTTGAAGTCTGGGTCTTAGTGTGTAGATGAAGGGGCACCACCAGCAGCACCCTGAGAGCTGGCTGGTACAATCTTATTCACCTCTCTCTCTCCCTCAAGCAGCATGGGACAGCTTGTCCTGGGCTTCCTCATTACTGAATGGTTATCCTGGGGTGGACCACCAAGTTGTTTTAGTAGTAGCTAACACGTGCTGAATACCTACTCTCTGCTCAGTTTCTGCTAAATGCTTTTACCTACATTCACTCATTTAATCCTCACAGCAACCATGGGTAGGTACTGCTCATCTCTTTATAGATAAGGACCTTGAGGCCTAGAGATACAGAATTTCCCACAAGATGGCAAATGCCTTCACGACTCTCCAGCACTTAGAAAACAATAGTTTCTGTTGCATGCTTTTCATTTACGCTGCCGCCCTGTCCACTGTAGCCTCACCTCTAAAGGAAATCCTCCCAGTTAGGTTTGCTGGGCACCTACCCTATCTCTCTTTGGTCTGTTCTTAGACTAACCTGAACCAGATGAATGAGGGCCAACCAGACATTTCAGCAGTGTATCAGCTGTTCCCCAACACACAAGGGATCTGCTCCTCCCCTTTAGCCGGTAAAGGATTTGCTTAGACCACTTTATCCTTCAATGTAGCAAGACTTCTTTTGTTGAAAAATTATAGATCTGTTATTATTTCATTGCCCCATCACTATCATTTGAGTAAATTCAATTCAGCACCTCCAAGAAGCTATACAAGCTTGGGGAACTAAGCAAAGTATCACTTTGGTCTATCAGAGACCATCTGATTGTCCTTCCTAAAAAGGATAGTTCTTGGGGCATCTGGCTGGCTCAGTCAGGCGAGCATACAACTCAAGTTCTCAGGGTTTTAAGTTCAAGCTCCATGTTGGTATGAGCCTACTTTAAAAAAAAAAAAAATGGATAGCCCTAATAATTTGTCTTTATTTTTTTAAGTAAGACTGACTGTGGTTTTCTGATATAGCATCATAGGCGTCCAGATTAATTAGCTATGTTTCTTGACGCCTCTCCCACCACTGCGTCTTGTAAACAATCCCCCCCACACACATATACACACACACTACATGTTTGATCTAAGCTTGTATGAGGGGGATCTGGGTCTTTTTCCTTCAGTTACTAATAAAAATACTACTATTAATAAACTAAATAACCTAAGTAAATAAAATAATGAATATATAACAATATCAACTCATGATGGTGTACTGTTATTATTCACAAATGGGGAAACAGGCACAGAAATGTTATGTGGATAGTAAGTGTTAGATTTATGGTTAGGGATCCAGCCTAGGTCCTGTGTTTGTAACCTTATGTAGCCCTGCTTTGTCATTTAATATACTCACCAAAGATTCAGACTGGAAGACTCTCTCCAGTGACCAACATAGTGAAAAAACAAACAAACAAAAAAAAAGGTATTTCACTAATCTTTCAATCCTTTGGTAGGAGGACAAATTTAGTCTCCCCCCTCTTTGTGTGAACAGGAGGTACATCTGCCTGGGATTCTGCCTCCCTTTGGCTGTTTGAGCAATTTCTCTACTATGGAATCATGACTTCACAACATTGTCCCCAAATGCCACCACTTCTGAGCCCCCTCTTCCTCTCGGTTTTTGACACTCCTGAACCCTGAGTTTGGCTTCCACACTTTGAACTCATTCTACTCATCTATGCTTCCTTGCCTGTAGGTGGCTTTCTAGACTTCACCTGAATTAAGTAGATCCATTCCATTTCCTTGGGCTTCCTTCTTCGGTCAATACCTGCATTATCCCCTAACTAGTTTCCTGGTCCTGACTTGCCCTATGGCTACCCACACCCAGTTTGGCAATACAGGTAACAGAAGATGTCCCTTACATTTCCTTCCATCTGCAGTATTCTATGAACTTATCGAAGAAAAATGTCGCTCATAAAGTTACATGAATGTGTTTTTCTAAAGACCTATATATAGGAGGTAGGGAAATAATTTTAAAAATGTGAAATGTAGTTAATCATTGCTTATTTAAATTTGAATGGTGCTTTAACATGGTATGAAAGAACATTAGAGTGAGAAAATTATTGGTAGTAGATGAGGGGGCAAACCACTTAAAGTGATTTATTAAGTAAATTATCTGAAATACGTGACTCAGCACATTAATTATGTTTTGAACTCAACTTTTGAGAGTATGAAAGTACAAAAATATTAGAAACTATCTAAATGGTAACCAACTATTTCATTAATATATGATATTAATGTAGGGTATAATGGGGCAAATATTTCAAAGAGAAATTGGTTTCTCCTTTTCATGTTATAATTGACCTGATAAATTAACATTTGAAAGTTGAATCACTCCTGATTTCCATGCATAGACATTGATTCTTGCATCAGAACTATTACATTTTGTGAATTTTAGAAATTGGTCTAAAATTTAATGTTCTAGAATATGATTACTTAAAGCAAAAAGCTAATGATCTCATCTTGCCCTCAACTTTCAAGATGAATAGATTGTTCTGCATTAATTAAAAAAATGTGAAATGGAAGATGATTTACATGACTTACAGTTATTCTAAAATAGAACTTTTAATTGATTATTACTTTCCTTTATGCTTAAGTTGGCATCTGTGTTTCTGATAAATGGGGAAAAGTCACATAAATACCAAGGGTTGGTGGGGGTACAGGGAAGAAAGTAGAGAAAAACAGCCAAGGGAAAACTACTCATAAAAACTGATATTTTTTAGGGAAGATTTTGGAGGTCCTAGAACCACAGGGAAACTCAACCAGAGTCTCTTTCAGTTTTGCCTATACTTTCTTGTGCAAGCTTTCAGACAATTCCACACATGGCTACAGCATTTTTTATAGACAGTTGGTGAGGATAAATGACATTGTGAAGTAGGTAAAGATTGTCTTCCACCATTCCCAGCCTCTGATTTCTGTGCTAATACCGCTCTGCTATAGAAGTCTTCTTCCTGAATTTATCAAGATGGAAGTAAGCCAGTCACCCTGTCTAATTGCAGATAAGACAAAAGCTGGGTCATTTAGCACCTGACTCTCTTGCCAGGTCAGGAGCAACAGAGAAACTGAGAGAGTGCATCACATGTAGTAAGGGTAAGAATGTTTCATTAAGTTTTGGTTTAGTTTTGTGTGTGTGTTTCCTCGATCAAAATATACTCTATTTCTTACTGTGAATTGCCAGAAATGGTTGAAAACCGCTGACTTATATTATCCAACCAACCACATATCATGGATGTTCTCATGGGTGTGTTCATGTTTAATTTCACATCCTACAAGTACTATCTAGGGAATTAATGAAATGCTTTCTGCTAGCAAAAAATAAAAAGGGGAAGATAACTACCTGGTGAATTTTCTACTATTAGAAACTAAGAGGAGTGTTTAAACATTACCAAATTCACAATATCCTTTCTGAATTTGTTAATTGGCCGGTAATATAAACATTGAACCGTCTGTTTGTGGATGTTGTAACAAAATATGGGTCTGAAGTCTACTGAAAAGTAGTCATTCTAAAAGAGGTTCTATATGTTCCTGCTGGTTAGTCTTGAAAGAATTATGTGTTTTTGAAGATCTTGAGATGTGCTCAATAATTAAATCGTATTAGTGGTAATTACCACCCTAGTAATGGTAGAAGATTTTAGTACAGGTAGGGATATTACAAAAACAACATTTTTATAAACTAATTTTCTCTAGTTTTCTTATTGTGATAAAGACAAATAACATAAAATTTACTATCTTAACCGTTTTAAGGTGGATAATTCAGAGGCATTAAGTATATTCACATTGTCCTGTGACCATCACCATCTTCCACATCCTGAACCCTTTTCATCTTGTAAAACTGAAACTCTATAACCATTAAACAGTAATTCCCTATTCCCCTTTTCTCCACCCTGGGGTTATCGTCATCCCCAGTGACCTAGGAATCTGGCATCTGTCACCATCACTAAATGATACTTGACAGGTTCCCATCAGTTAAATCTGGCAAAATTCGATTTTATCAAATAGTAACAATTTGGGACGCCTGGGTGGCTCAGTTGGTTAAGCAGCTGCCTTCGGCTCAGGTCATGATCCCAGCATCCTGGGATCGAGTCCCACATCAGGCTCCTTGCTCCGCAGGGAGCCTGCTTCTCCCTCTGACTCTGCCTTCCACTCTGTCTGCCTGTGCTCGCTCTCGCTCTCTCTTTGACAAATAAATAAATAAAATCTTAAAAAAAAAATAGTAACAATTTGATGTAGAATCTTACCTGCTATATATTATGTCTCTCAATTTCTGTTCTTAGTTATTGTAGTAATGTACAGTGAGGTAAGGCACTGAGGAGAAAGAATTTGAAGTGCCTTAGCTTGGGTGCCTGGGGGGCTCAGTGGGTTAAGCCTCTGCCTTCGGCTCAAGTCATGATCTCGGGATACTGGGATGGAGTCTCGAATCAGGCTCTCTGCTCAGCAGGGAGTCTGCTTCCCCCCTCTCTCTGCCTGCCTCTTTGCCTACTTGTGATCTCTCTCTCTCTCTTTCTCTGTGTCAAATAAATAAAATTTTAAAAAATATTTATTACTTATTAAAAATAAATAAATAAAGCACCTGGCTTGCTCAGCAGGAAAAGAAATTAAGGTGAAAGAAAAGAAAGCAGATGATACAGTTTAAACTCCATTTAAGTATGATAACTGAGCTACCATGGGATTCAGCAAAGTACTGCTCATCTGCCTGCTACCTGTTCTTTTATACAGCCTGTAAGCTAAGAATGTTCTTTACATTTTAAATTGTCCAAAAAAATCAATATAAGAACATACCATGATATATGAAAATTATATAAAATTAAACTTTCAGTGTCCGTTAAATAGTTTTATTGGAACATAACCACACTTACGTTTTTATATACTGTTATGGCTGCTTTCATGCTATGAGGGCAGAGTTGAGTAGTTGTGACAGAAACCATTTGAGGCAATCTCATCACTTGGTACCACTGCTCAATACCCCGCAAATCACCGTAATGTGGTTACAATAACTTCATGGTGTTTCAGTGTCATGCATATTGTCACACTGTGGCATTTTATATATTTTTTCATTATTAGTACATGCCAGTCTTGTCAAAAAACAAAAAAAGAGAAAACCATATTTCATGCTTTTAAAGCAGAGTAGACTGTGGCTTATTTTGTTATCACATTAGGTGTTACCAAAGCATCGTTTTTATGATCCAGTGACACTATAGGCATGTTAAAAAAAACATAATATGTGTCAATATTACCAAATTAAGCACTCATCACAATATTTCCAAAACACAGGACAGCAACTGTCAGAAAAAAAATAGAAAATGCAAAATGAAATATCTCATCCCAGTAGAATTTCTTCCCAAAAATTAGAAATAGGAGTGCCTGGTTGGCTCAGTCAGTGAAGCTTGCAACTCTTGGTCTTGGGGACATGAATTCAGGCCCCATGTTGGGCGCAGAGCTTACTAAACAAACGAACAAAACAAAGCAAAATGAAATGAAATGAAACTGAGTATGCATACAAAATAAGTTTCTGAGTGGTTCATTTGTTAACATGCAAGGAAAACCATTAACAGATAGTGAGTTGATTAAATCATGCTTGATTGCAGTAGCTAAAGACATGTACCCGGGAAAAAAAATAATAAACTTACTTAGATCATTAGACTTTCAGCAAAAACAGTTGCTCAAAGAACTGAGAAAATCAGGAACAAAATAATAATCAATTTAAAAACAAGGCAAAATGACTGAGTTTTTCTTGGTGCTTGATGAGTCAACAGATGCTACTGATACTGCTCAGTTATTCTTGTTTATTTGGGAGTAATTGCTGAGTTTAGAGGGACTGACAAATTAACCTCTATAAGTAGTCTCTGTGAAGCAACTGTAGGAGAGAATATTTTCAAAGAAGTTGAGAAAACAATGATTGAGTACAACCTGAAGTGGAATCTACTAAGATGTGTTACAGCTGATGGTGGTAAAAATGTGTGTGGAGCAGGAAAGGGTTTAGTCAGACAAATTTACAAAACTTGTAAAAATAAAAGGTGTTTAAAGCCTACTGTTAGGTAGGTGTTTAAAGCCTACGTATTTTGTATGCATACTCAGTTTCATTTCATTTCATTTTGCTTTGTTTTGTTCGTTTGTTTAGTGAGCTCTGCGCCCAACATGGGGCCTGAATTCATGTCCCCAAGACCAAGAGTTGCATGCTTCACTGACTGAGCCAACTAGACACTCCTATTTCTAATTTTTGGGAAGAAATTCTACTGGGATGAGATATTTCATTTTGCATTTTCTGTTTTTTTTCTGTTGTTATTTATCAGCAGGTACATTGCAGAAAACATTTGAACTTACTACTTCTTTTTAAAATAGTTTTATTGAATTATTATGCACATACCATGCAATTCACCCATTGGAACAGTACAATTCAATATTCCTTTTGCATTTTCACAGAGTTGTGCAACCATCACCACAATCCAATCTTTTTTAAAGATTTTATTTATTTGACAGAGAGAGACACAGCAAGAGAGGGAACACAAGCAGGGGGAGTGTGAGAGGGAGAAGCAGGCTTCCCGCTGAGCAGGGAGCCCCATTCGGGGTTCCATCACGGAACCCTGAGATCATGACCTGAACTGAAGGCAGCCACTTAATGATTGAGCCACCTAGGCCCCCTACCACAATCCATTTTTTAAGAAACATCTTTGTTCTCTCTAAATTAAAGGATACTCTTATATGCATTAGCAATCACACCTCCTCCCCACCCCCACCCACAAAATCTTTTACCCCTAAGAACTCACCAATCTAGATTCTGTGTCTATAAATTATCTGCTGTTATTCTTGACATTTCATATAAATGGAACCACATAATGTGTGATCTTTTGTGACTGGTGTCTTTCACTTAGCATATTTCCAAGGCTCATACGTGTTGTAGCATGTATCAGAACTTTATTTCTCATCGCTGAATAATATTTCACTCTAAAGATGCTACATTTTATTTATTCTTCATGAGTTGATAGATATTTGGGTTTTTCTACTTTTTAGCTACTATGAATAATATAGCTATGCATATTTACATACAAGTTTTTACAGGGATATATGTTTTCATTTCTCTTGGGTATATGCTTAGGAGTAGAATTGATGTGTTCAATCAGGATGATTTAATGTTTAATTTTTTGGGAAACTGCCAGACTGTTTTTCAAAATGCCCGTACCATTTTACAATCCCACCAGCAATGTATAAAGTGCTCCAATGTCCCCGCATCTTTACCAACACTTGTTATTTTCTCTTTTTTTTATTATAGCCATCTTGGTGGGTATGAAGTAACATCTCATCATACTTTTTATGAACATTTCTGTAATGATTAATGACATCTTGTCATGTGATTATTGGCTATCTGTGTATCTTCTTTGAAATAATGCCTGTTTAAATCCTTCACCCATTTAAAAAACTGGGTTTCTTTTATTATTGCGTTGTAAGAGTTCTTTATATATACTCTATACAAGCCTCTTATGAGATCTATTTTCAAATGTTTTCTTCCATAGTGTGGGTTACCTTTTTTACTTTCTTGATGGTCTCATTTGTGAACACTTTCATTGTCATATTTTAAAATCATTGTCTAACCTAAGATTATAAAATTTACTCCTATGTTTGCTTCTAAGAGTTTATAGTTTTAGCTCTTACATTTGGGTCTATGATCTAAAAGTAAATTTTGAAATAATTTGGGCATATAGTGTGAAGTAGGTTTTGCTCTTTTGCATAGGAATTTTCAGTTGTTCCAGCACCATTTGTTGCAAAGACTTTTCTTTCCTCACTTACTTATCTTTGCAACCTTGTAAAAAATCAATTGATCATAAATGTAAAGGTTTATTTCTGGACTCTCA
Organism: Mustela nivalis; assembly: GCF_964662115.1. Classification (NCBI taxonomy): domain Eukaryota; kingdom Metazoa; phylum Chordata; class Mammalia; order Carnivora; family Mustelidae; genus Mustela; species Mustela nivalis. Next base: position 101,824,907 of record NC_139024.1, read on the forward strand.
ATTCTATTCTAATGATTTAGATGTCTATCTTTATGCCAGTACCACACAGTTTTGCTTACTGTAGCTTTGTACTAAAATTTAAAATTGGGAAATGTGATTATTAAAAATTCCTTCTTTTTGTCAAGATTGTTTTGGCCATTGTTGATGTCTTACATTTCCATATACATTTTAAGATCACCTTTCAATTTCTGAAAATACTATCTTCACCAAACCAATAGTGCCAATGGTGATCATCCTTCTTGTGGACTTGACCATCATAAATTCCATGAATTTTTTTCAGAAATAGAGGTTGAGTATTCTGCCTTGCCCTGCTATACAGCATTTCCATAACTTAGGGGTGGTGAAGTTTCACTGCAAATGTGTGAGCTCAGGGCCAAGACTGAAATTTTTAGTAACTGTCCTCAACCACTCCTATGGAATGCTGAGTAGCTTTTGGAACACAGAATGGCTAATGGAAATTAGCTTTTGTAACAGACTTGATAATGAATTCATTAACAATCTACAAGACGAAATCACAAGACAACACAAGTACTTATATGCAAAAATTACACTGAGGTAAAGTCATTTCAATAACCTTAACTTGTCACTCATAAGTAATGTCTCAGGCTGCTTTATACATTTTCCCTCACGCCAAAAGTTATAACAAGAATTGAGATGTTCTTTAAAAAAAAAAAAAAAAGAATTGAGATGTTCATCTCCACTCGAATTTGCACTATATGTATTTTTCCAGTTCAAACTACAGTTCTAGTATTGTGTTTCAGACTTCAATGTAAGTACAAAGAAAATTTATCTATTTCAAAATACATTTAAGGGGCACCTTGATGGCTCAGTTGGTTAAGCATCCCACTCTTGGTTTCACCTCAGGTCATGATTTCATGGGTCATGAGGTTGAGCCCATCATCCTCCTGCACTCTATACTCAGTGAGGAGTCTGTTTGAAGATTTTCTCCCTCTGCCCCCCATATCCCTCTCTCTCTTTCTCTATCTAAAATAAATAATCGTAAAAAAATACATTTAACTGTGCAATGAGGAACTTCTTCCTAACCTTTAATTGGAAATAATTAATTGCTGCAATAGAATAGTACACTAAAAAGTAAATACCAAATGAATTTAATAGAATTCTGTAAAAGTCTACTGAAAGATGAATATCCTCAATTAAAATTATTAACTTATATTGGGAGGAATGAACTTCCTTGGTGATGATTGTGTAATATTGTGAATGTACTAAAAAACCAGTGAACATATAGTTAAAATTATTAAAATGGTGAATTTTATGTTTTGTGACTTTTATCTCAGTTAAGAAAATTATAAACTCATGGATTAAGATCAGTATATGGCAATGCCTGTTGGTGTAAAAGACATTTTCAAATATGGAATACATAAAATCTCATTGCAGAATACAGTTACGCCGAAAAGAAATTAAAAAAAAAAATCTCATTGCAGGTCAGCATTAACAAATGAATACTTGGGAAATGTATTTTGATGGTGGAGAAAACTTTGAACTCTAATTAAACAAGATTTTTAAAAATTCTGTTCTCATGAACAGAACTGTCTTACAAAAAGTTGTATTCGATTATTAATAGTATATTTGCAATTTTATGAATAAAATTTTGTGAAAACTTTTCTTATTTGCTATATAAGAATTACATAATATCCTCAATTTTGCCTCTTGACCTACAAAGCCTAAAATGTTTACTATGTGACCCTTTATAGAAAAATGTTTGTTGGGGTGCCTGAGTGGCTCAGTGGGTTAAAGCCTCTGCTTTCGGCTCAGGTCATGATCCCAGCGTCCAGGGATCCAGCCACGCATCGAGCCCCGCATCGAGCCCCGCATCGAGCCCCAAATCGAGCCCCAAATCGAGCTCTCTGCTCAACAGGGAGCCTGCTTTCCTTCCTCTCTCTCTCTGCCTGCCTCTCTGCCTACTTGTGATCTCTGTCAAATAAATAAATAAATAAATAAATAAATAAATAAATAAATAAATAAATTTTTTAAAGAAGAATGTTTGTTGACCTTGCTCTGGGTAGATGGATTAATGATATTGGCTAAGAGTGGAGTTTTTAATCTATAGAATGCAGAGAAAGAGGGGAGGAAGCAGGCTTCCTGCTGAGGAGAAAGCCTGATGCAGGACCTGATTCGGGGCTCAATCCTGGGATTGACCCTGGCATCACGACCTGAGCCAAAGGCAGAGGCTTCTGCTTCTGCCTTCTGAGGAAGGTACCTGGCTGCCTACTGAGCCACCCAGGTGCCCCTAGAATGCTTTTAATTATATATCCCTGATTTAGGATTTTTTATAGCAAACATACCCAGAACCTCTGGGTTTATAACCTTGAAAAGGTCATGTAAGCTATACAACTCTGAGGTATAAATGGAGATATAAAATGCAAATGTGTTACAACTTAAACACTCCCCACTATGTGAGGTGACCCTCATCATTTAAAGGCTTCACTTATTCTAGACCACAGAGTACCTATGTGATCTGAAAAGGAAGGACCTACAAAACCAGTAGGATGCCCTAGACCTCTCTCTACTTGACCTGTGCCTCTCGATTGCCTTATCATTAAAATTATTAATAAAGCTTGATGCTAGATAAAACCCCTTATGTTTGTGAGTCAGATATGATTCACAATTCAGTTCAATTCCATGTGTGTGAGTTCAAATATTATTCATATATGTGAAAATCCAAAGTAAGCTTTCAGACTCACAACAAACGATTTTGGCAAGACAATACCAAATTATTTCATGCTTGGAGTAAAGAATGGTGAATTTCTCTTAAAGTAGGTAAAAGTGCCATATTTTCTAAAAGAATTATTTGGTATATTTTGGTAAGGAGCTATGTTACCTTCTGCTCAACAGTCTAGATATTTCTTAAAGTCCCTTTAAGTTCAGCCCCTTTCTGTGTTTAAAGTTTTATTATTTACAATTAATATCTTTTCATAGATACAAACCAATATATGTGAGTAATAAGGATGTTAAGACCAAATGTACTATATCATCTGTGAATAGCAAAAATTAAATTTGGTCACTTCATCCTTACCTAATAATTATTATCTACTTTTCAGGTTTTGAAAAGTAGATAATAATTATTATCTACTTAATAGTTAAAGGATAATAATTATTATCCTTTAAAATTTTTTATGAACTGTATCTTTGCCTTTGAGATATATTTTTCTTTCATTCTTTATGGTAAATTCTTAAATTTACACCAAGAAAAGTCTTCCACCTCAAAACTGGAGAGTTTTCAGAAAAAAGCAAAACAAACTTATAAGCAATTCTTATTGCTTATTAATCCCCCTTGGAACATTTTGATCCTAATGAGATCTACTAGTATTAATGCCTTTTATAACTTTGATCCTGTGAAATACTGCCTGCATACATTTATTATGTTTCTATGTTGATATTTAGACTGCTTATAACTGACTATCAAGAAAAAACTTATAAAGATGAAAGTTTTTTTCACACTATTTCATTTTATAAGTGACAATTCACTGCATATCAGTCACATCCTAGAAACAAGACATCCTCATGATGACGATGAAATTGGAAGATTTTGAATCAAATGAAAATGTGCAAAATTTGTCAGCAGGAGAAAGATAAGAAACATTTAGTAAAAGTATTTTACTTGAGTGGCTACTGTAATTATGAATCATCTGCTTGTATATACATTACGTATCCTTTTTTTGTTTTGTTTTTAAGGAAAAACATTAATTTGGGAACTTCGTCAAGAATAGTATCATCTACATGGGCATTCCCTCTTCCTACAATTTCAGAAAATCTTTGAGAACTATTTGAGAAAATGCAGAAGATCTTGCAAACAGATGACATTACCAATACCCAAGCTCTTAGAAAAGGGAAAAGGAAAAGGACAGAGACAATGGACTCAGAGAATGCAAATAGTGACATGGATAAAGGACAGGTTGGTGTTCTGTTACCTCAGTATAACTTTATTATCTAGCTTCAGCATAATTCCATAGTGCTTTTCATAATTTACTTCAGTACTTTCTCTTCTTCTATTAACTCATTGTTCCCTTTAATTCTTTGTTCAACCAAGGGAATAAAAATTTCATATTCTCTTTGTAATGTTGAACAAGTTGAGTTAGAAACATACTCAAAAGACATTTTACCTGCTTCTATTTAAGTATGACCAATTATGCCATTGTTCAAACTTTCACTCATATTCTGGGAAATGAAAGAGAGGAAACTGTCAGAAACTATTTTTCCTCTCAAAAAGTACTAAAGAAATTGAAATATCTATGTCTTCTTTAATATTTACTGTTTCTCTTCTTTTATAACTCCGGTTTGTGGCCCATGTTCATCACTGGTTTGATGTGGGCTCCTTTCTTTTTTTATTTATTTATTCCTTTTTAAGCTGAATTCCCCACTCGCATTGTCCTCTTATACTTTGGACAACCCAATAATGTGTGTATCTTTTTTCATTTTATGTGTGTGTCTTTGCAGTACATATATTTGTGTATGTCTTTGTAATACATGTAGTTTGTTATGTGCATGTATTCTTATTTAATTTTTTAAATACATACTATACATTCTCATAGTTTAAAATATTTTTTAATCTTCTGGGGATGGTGTTTAGAGGAATTCAGGATGGTCTGGCATTTGACACACTATTATAAGGTACTGTAAAATATAGCCCCTAGCAAAACTAGGCAGTCCCAAAACTATGGTAATGGAGCTGTTTATCTTTATACCAAGAAGATTGGGAAACTGGCAAAATTTGTGGTGGAATGTTCTCGGTTCATCTTTAAGGAGTTTATGCTACGAGACGTAAAGTTCTTACGAGGATCTAGGGGTGCCTGGGTGGCTCAGTTGGTTAAACTTCTGACTCTTGATTTCAGCTTAGGTCATGATCTCAGAGTCCTGAGATTGAGCCTGAGTTGGGCTCCTCCTTTAGTGAGGAGACTTCTTGAGATTCTTTCTCTCCATCTCCCCCCACCCTCCCACATAAGAGCACATGCTTTCTCTCTCAAATAAATCTTTAAAGTTCTTACAAGGTCTTTTTAAAATTTAAAAACATGTCAGCAGGATCCATGATGGTTCCACATGTGCTAAATGTGTGCCTGACAGGATTAAGTGCGCTTTCTTTATTAAGCAGAAAATTATTGTGAAAGTGTTGAAGGCACAAGAAAGCCAAATTAAAGAAATAAAAATAAAGCTTTTCTGAGTTTAAAAAATCAGAAGGCATGTATTTTAATATATATAAATATGTATTTTAAGGTAAATGGCGAAAATTCTCACTCACTTCCCTGTCTCCCATCCACCCTGTTCCCCCCTCCCACCTACACTATAGGTAACCACATTTATTGCTTTCTTTGTTAATCCTTCCAGTGTTTCTTTGTTCAAATAAAACAAATATAAAAATAGATATTTTGTCCCCTCTTTTGCACAAAAAAGTAACTTATCAGATATGCTGCTTTGTACTTTGCTTTTTTACTTAATATTTTTTTAAGATCTATCACTAGTGTATAAAGAACTTTCTCTTTTTTATAGCTCCATATTATTCCACTGTGTCTATGTACCAGTCTTTATTTAGGCAGTATCCTATGATGGATATGGCTTGCTTCCAACCTTTTCGTTCTTACCAATCACACATTTTACATCTTTACAAGTTGCATTGTACAACTTTATGGATAGATCATTTAGTACATCATTTAGTAGTACATTGGTATCATGATATATACCTCAAACTGTTTCTGATTTTTCCATCAGCACTGATTTTACTATGGCAGCTCCACAATGTTGAGGATCTCTCTTATCTTGCTGGTCTACCTTACTTAACATGCAACACCTTTCTCTGGGTCTAAACTGACTACTCAAGGGGCATCTGGTGGCTCAGTCAGTTAAGCATCTGCCTTCAGCTCAGGTCATGATCCCAAAGTCCTGGGTTTGAGACTTGTGTCAGGCTCCCTCTGTAGGGAGTCTGCTTCTCCCTCTCCCTCTATTCCTCTCCCTTGTTCATGTTCTCTCTCTTTTTCTCTCTTTCTCTCTCAAATAAATAAGTAAAATCTTTTTTAAGTCCTTTTATATTCAAAGTAATTATTTGTAGATATGTATTTATTGTCATTTTGTTATTTGTTTTGTGGTTATTTCTATAGGTTTTCTCTGATCCTTTCTTCTCTTGCTCTCTTTCATGGTTTTTGACCTGATACACTTGGATTCCTTTCTCTTTATTCTCTACATATCTTCCCAGTTTTTGACTTGTGGTTACCATTAGGTTTGCATAAAATAGTTTCTGCATAGATCAGTCTATATTAGGTTGATGATTGCTTAATTTTGAAACCATCCTTTACACTTCTCCTCATATTTTAGGTATATAATGCCATATTCTACATCCTTTCATTTTATGAATAACTTTTTCTGGTTTTTACAAAAGTACTTACTTATATTGCTTTTGTATTTTTTTACTTTTCATACTCTCATTTGTGGTCTTTCCTTTTCATTCAAAGAGTCTCCTTTAATATTTCTTGTAGGGCTGCATTAGTGGTGATGAGTTACTTTATTTTTTTTTTTTAATGAAAAACTCTTTATCTCTCCTTCTATTCTGTGTAATAGCCTTGGTGGATAGAGTATTCTTGGCTGCAGATTTTTCCCTTTCAACACTTCGAATATGTCATGCCACTCCCTCCTGGCCCACAAAGTTTCTGCTGAAAAATCCACTGAAAACCTTATGGAGTTTCCTTTGTATGTAACTAACTTTTATTCTCTTGTTATTTTGAAATATTTTTCTTTATCATTACTTTTTACCATTTTAATTACTATGTGTCTTGGTGCAGACCTCCTTGGGTTGAATTAGGGGAGGGGGGCTCTCTCTGTGCCTCTTTCCCCCAGATACCTATTTCCTTCCCCAGATTAGGGAAGTTTTAAGCTATTATTTCTGCTTATAAATATTCTGCCCCCTTTACTCTCTCTTCTTCTGAGATCCTTATAATGAGAATGTTATTATGCTTGATGGAGTCATCGATTTCCCTAAGATTATATCAATTTGCATAATTTTCTTTCCTCTCCTTTGCTCAGCTTGGTTACTTTCCATTACTCTATCTTCCATGTCATTAATTAATTCTTCTGCTTCATCTAGTCTGCTATTTATTCCATCAAGTATACTTTTTAAAAGATTTTTTGTTTGAGAGAGAGGGAGAAAGAACTCATGAGCAGAGGGAGGGACAGAAGAAGAGAGAAAAGCAGACTCCCTGCTGAACAGGAAGTCCAAGGTGGGGCTTGATCCAGGACCCTGGCATTATGACCTGAGCTGAAGGCAGACACCTAACCAACTGAGCCACCCAGATGCCCCAACCATCAAGTGTATTTTGAATTTCATTGTGTTATCTCTGATTGGTTCTTTTTTTTATCTCTGTGTTAAAGGTCTCACTGATGTCCTCCACTCTTTTCTCAAGTCCAGTGAGTATCTTTATGATCATTACTTTAAACTATCTATCAGGTATATTACTTATATCTGTTTTGCTTAGATCTCTTGCTATGATTAGGTCCTGTTCTTTCATTTGGGACATATTCATCTGTCTCTTCATTTTGTCTAACTCTCTGTGTCTGTTTCTCAGTGTTAGGAAAGTCAGCTACTTCTTTTGCTTTTAACAATAATAGCCTTATGAAGAAGAGGTCCTGTAGTGCCCTGCTGTGCAGTGTTCCCTGTTTCCCAGGGCCTAGCATTTCAGGGAGTATCTCTTATATGTGTTGCTTGTGCTCTGCTATTAAGTCGCATTTCAGGGAGTATCTCTTATATGTGTTCCTTGTGCTCTGCTGTTAAGTCTTGGCCTCTTCTTCCTTCAGTGCAGTTGTCTGAAGAGGCTCTCTGCCAGCAAGAGTCAGGACCACTGCCATCTTCTATAAGGTTCTGGCATTGTGTGGACTCACTATTCTCACACTAAACTATTTCTATTTCACCAGTTTCCCCAGCACTCACCTGTCTCCTGACCAGGACAGAGAGACAATTTGGATTCTCTAGCTGCTTTTCAAGAACTCTGGAGAGTCTGACTGTTTTCTCTTATCCAGCTGTCTAGATACTTATTTTTGGCCATTTCTAATTTATGATCCAGAGAGGCACCATTAACACCCTAGGGCTAATGATGGACATGGGGACTCTTTTTAGGGAGTTGTTTTGTTTTGTTTTGTTTTAAACATTTTACTTATTTATTTGTCAAAGAGAGAGAAAGAGAGCAGCAGGCAAAGGGAGAAGCAGGCTCCCTACTGAGCAAGAAGCCCAATGTACTTGATCCCAGGACCCTGGGATCATGACCTGAGCTGAAGGTAGACACTTAACCAACTGAGCTACCCAGGTGTCCCTCTTTACAGAGTTTTTAATAAACTGAGGAGCAGGAGCCAACCCTGTTATTCTAGGATTGCTCCTCATTTATCTGGATATTTCTATCATATACCCTTATTCTTGTGACCCATCTCTCCTCCCCCCAAACAGTGGGGTCAGGAAGAGCAAAGACACTTGAATCTGATTTCCTGCCATCCCAGCTCCTTTTTTTCCAGGCTTCTCCTGGCACCAGAATGTCTCTTCCCTTCCTGTGCAACATTAAACATTATGTCATACCTTTATCTCTTCTACTCTAAAGTTTATTTATACTCCAGGACCGACTGAGTGGTTCAGTCAGTTAAGCATCTGCCTGTGGCTTGGGTCATGATCTCCAGGTCCTGGAATCAAGTCCCATATTGGGAATCCCTGCTCAGCAGGGAGTCTGCTTCTCCTACTCCCTTTGTCCCTCCCCCACCACACTGGAGCTCCCTCTCTCTCAAATGAATACATAAAATATTTTTAAATAAATAAATAAAATAAAAATTAAAAAACTTTTATACTCCAGCCTTTTGGCTCTTTATAAATTCCATTCTATACTCCAATTTTCCATATAGATAGATAGATACACAAGATTAATAATTTTAATAAATCCTTTCCTGGATCAATACAGCCTAGGTCTTGCAACCCAAGTACATATGTTTTCAGACTTTTGTCTTACTATTGACCTTAAAAATTACTTCTAAAACTAAAGGAAAGCAGGAATGCTTTGTCCTAAGTGAATCTTCTTTCTCTTTTCTCTGATGCAATAAGCCCCCAAATTTCTCAGTCTCAACAGAGAGGCTGTGAGTGAAAAGTTAGGGGAGAAATAGAGGGTGAAGATGAGTTACAAAGATCTGAATAGCTGTCTGGTTGATTCTTCTCTGTTATACAATTTTTCTACTTTATATTCTTCACTGAAGTTAGACAGAATCCTGATTTCTGCTATGTGACAGATGTGTGCATGAAACTTTGATGTCTTCCCTTTTCTGAGCTCCCCTGCAGGGGGGAAGACAAAGCTGAGGCTAGTTCACTAGGTAGGACAACTCTTCATCTGGAGCAAGAAATGCCTGGGAGATGAGGGTTTTGTAGGTCTGATTAAGTCCCTTCAGCATATAGAACATGGGATAAACCATTAAAGTCACTTTGAACCTTCTTTTGTTGTACCTGCTTTGTATTTTAGAGAGACCCATATTCAGGAAATGCTTTTCTACCTGGTGAGAGCTCCAGTGAAGATGAAGAGCCTTTAGCAGAACTGTCAAAGGAGGAATTGTGCATGAAAATAAAAAGTCTGAAACAAAAACTAACAAACACCCGGAAAGAAAACAGCCGACTTCGACAGTCTTTGGTCATGCTTCAAGGTAAACTTTGATAAAATTGGTATTTTTAGATAAAAGGAAAAATATATGATGAATGAAAATTATTGCAAATCAGCTGTCAAGAGTGAAAAACCGACCTGTACCCCTGGGGATAAAAATATATGTTTGTAAAAAATAAAAAATTAAAATAGAAAAAAAAAAAAAGAGTGAAAAACCAAATCAGTGCTTCAGAGAAAAAAAAATCAAAAATCACATTTTAAGAAAATCTATGATTATATAATTTAACACAGAAGCACTCATCCTTAAGCCCTTAGTTTATGACTTAGGGAATTTTAGATTATTCCTACAAAATATCAAATGTTGTATTCATTTAATAATATTCAATGGCTATTTATTGAGCATTTAATAGGGGTTACTCACTGTGGTAGGCCCCAGAGAGAAAAGGTTAGTAAGAGAGAACAAATAAGTTATCATGTTCATAATGTGCTTATCTTATTCCCCTCTGCTAAGGAAAGTACTAGAAAATGGGACCTATTATGAGACATTATAGAACCACTGGAAATAAAGATCCTGTACACTGAAGTATAGTTTTGGAGTTGGGAAAAGTAGTCTGGGAAAATAGTCACATTCCACTGAAGACTAATAAAGGAGAAAGATCAATTTATGCAAATTAAAAACCACTTGGTATAATGTCTTTTTTAGGATCCTATATTGTATTTAAGTGTTTAGTTTTCAAAAATTATGTTTTCCATTTGCAGTTAAGCATCATGCACTATTTTGTGCTGCTGAATATTTGGCAATCATGTCTTGTGTTGGGCAATATTCTGTTGTAAAACAGTAAATACACAGACCATTTTGAAAATAAATCCCTCTGGCTGCTATGTACAAATGAGTACAAATAACACAAGAAAGAAATCAGGGAAGGGCCACTCTCCAACAGTATTGCAGTCATCCAGACTAACATGATGGCACCCTAGCCCAGGACAATGGTTATCAAAGTAAAGAGGACAGTTCCACATAATTATGGAGGCAGAACTGATAGGAGATAGATAGAACATGGTGATGAGCTAGATTTTCATTTTGTGGTAATGACTCATATACTTTCCTAATAATATTTATTACAGTGAAGACTTCATAGTTTTAAGTAGAAGCAGTTACAGCTAAAACATATTTATTCCAACACCAAACCATTATGTCTTTATTTTTTTCTACTTTAAATATTGAATTTTTATAACCAATGTTTTGCCTTTTTTTTTTTTTTCTGGTGAGGTTTTTGTGATTTCAAACAACAGATCATTCTCATTTTCATATAATCTGTTCCAGGACTTAGAGTAAGATGAAAAGCTAGTTTATAAAGTTAGTATAAATTGCTGGCTAAAAGTATTGATTTTTGAGTTACAGGCCTTGGTTTGAATCCCAACTCTGCTTACTGGCTATACAACTGGTGCCATGTCACTTTACTGGGCCCCCAGCTCCAACTTCAAAATGGGAGGGGGGAGGTGGCGGGGATAACCTATCATGTCCTTGCTGCTGTGATGATTAGAAGAGATCATTGGAAGAAATGCTTCACCCAAAGCACATGACAGGTGTTCAGTAATGGTATTTATTATTGTTACTGTCTCTGCTTTTATCAACACCAGAACCTGACACATAGAAGCCCCAAAAGAAAATTATTACACCAATTTTTGTTATACATTTAGATGATAAAATTCTAAGTGTGAGTAGCAAATGAGTTTCAATAGTATGTGAAAAGAATCACTATGACAAGCTTCTTCTCCCTCCCACACTCCCAGTTGCCATTTCATTTTTTCTCTCTGCCAACTTCTTACACCTCCTCCCATATCCTCGCTCTCAGTTGATGACTTTGCTTCTGACTTCATTGAGAAATTGAAGGATATGAAATAGACTGCCGTCTCCTTGCACCCATGCTTTTTTTTTTTTTTTTTTTTTGTATTTTTGTTTTTAAAGTGAGCTCTATGCCAAACTTAGGGCTTGAACTCACTACCTCAAGATGAAGAACTGCATGCTCTACCAACTGAACCAGCCAAGTGCCCTATCCTTGCACCTATGCCTTATGCTTCACTCTCTCCTGTCACTCATGATGACCTACTCTCTTGTCTAGCCAAAAACAGTTATCTCCACCTATGCGTCAGATGCCATCCTCTTTCACCTAAGGACATAGCTCCAGAGCTTCTCCTGGCTCTCCAACACAAGATAAAATTTTCCTTCTCTAATGAATCATTCCCCTTAGCACCAGACTTACCATTATTTAAAAAACAAAACCAAACCCCTTCCAAGCTATTTGCTTCTCCACCTTCCACCCTATTTCTTTCCTCCCCTTTATAGGAAAAACTCCCTAAATGATCTGATGCTACATACTGTGTTCAATTTTTCCCCTTCTATCCTCTCTGGATCTACTTCAATTAGTTCCTTATTGTTCTATTATAATTTCTTTCTCTTGTTCACTATAACTCCCATATATAAGTTTACTGGTAACAAAGTACTACAAATTGCATAACTTAAACAACAGAACTGTGCTGTCTCCCACTTCTGGAGGCTAACATTCCAAAATTAAGGTGTCAGCAGGATCACACTCCCGCAAAAGGCACCAGGGAAGCCCTCTCTCCCAGCTTCTGGTTGTTCCTTGACTTGAGGCCATGTAATGCCAGGCTTCCTGTGGTGTTCTCCCCATATGCTTATCTCTCATCATGTCTAAATTTCCCCATTCTTTTTTTTTTTTTTTTTAAAGATTTTATTTATTTATTTGACAGAAATCACAAGTAGATGAAGAGGCAGGCAGAGAGAGAGGAAGGGAAGCAGGCTCCCTGCTGAGCAGAGAGCCCGATGCGGGACTCGATCCCAGGACCCTGAGATCATGACCTGAGCCGAAGGCAGCGGCTTAACCCACTGAGCCACCCAGGCGCCCCTAAATTTCCCCATTCTTATAAGGACACCAGTCATACTGGATCAGGGCCCACCTTAATGACCTCAGTTAAATTTGATGACATATATAAAGACCCTATTTCCAAATAAGTTTGCACTCTGAGGTACTAGGGGTTAGGACTCCAATTTATCTTTTTGAGGGGACACAATTCAACCCATAACATTCCATATTGCTAATCTCAAAAATCATTTTTTTTTTTTTCTGGAGAGAGAGAGCACAGAGGGAGAGTAAGAGGGAGAAGCAGAGAGCTCAATGCGGGGCTCGATCCCAAGACCCTGAGATCATGACCTGAGCCCAAGGCAGATGCTTAGCCAACTGAGCCCCCCAGGTGCTCCTCAAAAGCCATTTCTTTTTTTTTTTTTTTTCCAAAAGCCATTTCTTGATGATCATCTAATTGCCCTGTGACCAGCATTTGAGATATTTGGCTATCTCTCCTTCTCTGGAAGTTTCCTCATTTAGCTTTTAGGACACCACATTTATCAGTTTTCCTCTTACACTGCTGATCTTTCTATCTAAATCCATATGGCTGATTTATTTTATCATCTTACTCTCTAAATATTTGATGATGCCCCAAGCTCAGACCTTGAACTTCTTTTCTTTCTATGTACACTCACTTCATAGGTGATCATATCTAATTACATGATGTTAAAATCCATCAATAAACTATGATTCTCCAGCCAGGACTTCACCCTTTAACCCAAACTCATTGTCCAACTGTGTACATGACATAACTGACAGGTTTCTCAGAGTAACATGTGCAAACCACACTCCTGACCTGTATTTGCCTTTCTTCCTCATCTTGGTTAATGCTAACTTCATTGTTCCAATTTCTCAAATGAAAAACCAATTTCTATATTTCTTTTACATCATACACTCAGTCCATTGACAAATCTTACTGACCTTGCTTTCAAAACATTTTTGGGATACAATCCTTTTTACCACCCCTACTACTGTCACTCTAGTCCAAGCCACCATTATCTCACACATAGAATATTATGGTGGATTCCTAGCTGGTGTCACTATTTTTGATCTTGCTTTTCTCTAGTCTATTCTCAGCACAGTTGCAAGAATAATCCTGTTAAACAAAATCAGTTCATGTCACTTCTCTCTTCAGAACCCTTAAGTATATTTCCTCCTCACTCAGGGGAAAACAGAAATCATTTTTATGATCTTTAGTCCTTATGCATTCTGGCTATTTCCCTTCTACTTACCTCTCTTAGTCTTATTTTCTACTACTTTCCCCTCCTTCTCTGTGATCCAGCCACATTGAACTACTTGTGTTTTCTTTGAAGACATCGGACATGTTCTTACTTTAGTGTCTTTGTACTGGTCATTTCCTCAAGCTGGAATGTTCTTCCCCCAGAAGAACATTCTTCTCACTTACCCACTTCAAGACCTTACTCTAAATTCATCTTTTCCCTAGACTCCTTCCTCAATATAAAATTTCAACCTCTCTCTCTCTGCAACGTATTTTATCTTCCCCTGCTTCATTTCCTCTTTGGCACTTACAAATCTCTATATAATCTATTATCTATTATGTATTTAATATTCTCTACCCCCTCCATACACACACACACACACACACACACACACACACACACACACAAGTGTACCTCCAGAAACCAAGTCGTAGAGTTAGCTATTGGCTGGAATTCAGGCAACAGGAACTGCCCACTACTGCTGTGGTACTCATCATGCATTTACTCATTTGGTAATATTATAAAATCCTCCTATATATTAGTCACTGTTCTAAGTACCTAGGAGAGTCCAGAAAATAAAACAAAGATCCTTGCTCTCATGAAACCTACATTCTACTGGGGCAAGACAGTCAAAAGCTGTAATAATTAATAATTGAATAAATTATATAAAATGTTAGCTGATAGTAGTATGTAAAAAATAAAGGAAGGTAAAAGAAGATTGGGATTTGAGGGAGAGCATAAAAATACAATCTTAGGGGTACTACCTGGGTGGCTCAGTGGGTTAAAGCCTCTGCCTTCGGCTCAGGTAATGATCTCAGGGTCCTGGGATTGAGCCCTGCATTGGGCTCTCTGCTCAGCAGGGAGTCTGCTTCCCTTCCTCTCTCTCTGCCTGCCTCTCTGCCTACTTGTGATCTCTGTCTGTCAAATAAATAAATAAAATCTTTTTTAAAAATACACAATCTTAAATACAGTCCTAAATAACATGATCAGAGGAGGCCTCCTTGTAAAGCTACAGTTGGGAAGTAGGAAGATAACAGAGAGTTGAAATTTTATGTATAATCCAAATAAGAAAGGGTCTGAGAAAAGAATGCAGAATGGTTATTTATCTTTTGCTCAGTAATGCTCTTAATAACATTTTGAACTAAGAATCAGGGCTCTTTTTCAGTTTATAAAGCCTACTGAGGAAAAATGGTAGAATATATATGCCATTTTAGACTTGCAGAAGAGCAAATGTGTGTCTGCTATACATGTATGTTTTAAGCATTTGAAACATGTCTTGTGGACCACAACTGACCAACACCATAAGATATAAAAGGAAAATAGTGATATATCTATTTTATAGAAGTTATTAAGTTGTCATTATTTTTAGAGAATGAATGTATACCTAGGAAAAAGAAAGCATCAACTGAAAATTCAACTCTCGTAAAAAATGAGATTTCAGTGAAGAATCAAAAATCAGTTAAGTTTTGCCCCAGTTTCTTTAAGTATGACATAATGTTTAAGTGAAATGTGTGTGACTCTCCCTTCTCTTCTGAAACCTTACTAAAAATAAACTTAAAGTGTGTAAAAGCACAAGGTCAGGGAAACTGTAAAGAAGACCACAGCAGCTAAAAGATGCCAGTAAAATTTTAGACACTGAAAAGCAGATGAGCGAGTAGTAACTGACTAGCTGTAAGAATCTAAAAACTCAGTGTCTGGGATGGGGTTGCGGAGTGAGTAGAGGTAGAGAAATTAAAAAGAAAGAAGCTAAATCACACCAGAAAACTATAAATGGTTTAGGATTTGTACCTGTGAAAGGGATTATGATAGTGCTGGTAGTGTGAAAACTGAAAGACCTACATAAAGACCTTTTGGGACCACAAAGTCACACATTCTCCCTATGTAGCCTGCAACTACCACCCTTCACCGCAGTAGAAGATGAAGGTTTTCTCTCAGAAGAGGTTGAACCAAAGCTATGAACTCGGGGACACCAAGCCAAGCTGAGGGAGGGTGCTTATTTAAGGAAATCCTCTAACATGGAACACAAACCAAAATGAACAAAGAGAATAATAAGATCAGAGGGAACAGAGACAATTCAGGGAGCAGTAGAAATTTGCACAAAACAAGAACAGGGTTAGTTTAAGAGAGGAATATCCAAAGAACAAGGGGGAGAAACCTAGAAATTCAATAAAATGTCTGGAAGTAAAGTTAAGAAAATCTTGTAGATATTAGAGTAAGAAGACCCAGAAAAGGAAAATAGTAAAGATTAGGTAAAATAAAGAATTAGTCCCAGAGGTTAAATGACCAAAGACAAGAGATCCTAAAAGGTATGAGAGAAGAGGGAGAAGTTATTTAATATTAATACCACAAATCTCTAGAATTGAAGGACACAATTTTTTACATTAAAAGATAACACCCAAAGCAAAAAGACTTGTCCAAGTCATAACATTGTGAAATTTCAGAACAGCAGAAGTAAAGGGAAGATTCAAAAGCTTTCAGAGGAAGTAAATACGCCCCATGCTAAGGATTGGGAATCAGAATGGCATTGGACTTTTCACCAGCAACACTGGAAGTTCCAAGAAAAATAAGCAATGCCTTCTAAATTACGAAGGGAATATAAATCTAAACTTCTATACCTGAGTGAAATTATCAACCAAGTGTTAGGGCTGGTAATACTTTCATACAACATCTCACTAATGCACTTCCTATTTCTTTTTCAAAGACTAAGGGAGGAAAAACTCCTCCCAAATGAGAGAGTAAATCTAGAAAAATAAAAAACATGACATCCAGGGAATAGGTGGTCCAATTCAGGAGAGAGGCAAGGAGGAATCATTGAAGGATAGTGAAGGGAAACTCCAAGGTGAAAAGTATACAGTCGCCTAGAAGCAGCTAGCCCAGACTGTGGAGGCATATGCAGGGCTCCAGAGGAGACAGCTCCAAGAAATATATGAAATTGGCATTTGACATGATATATCCAAATATCTAAAGAGATTTACATAGGAAGTTTAGAGATGTATAGAAGTTTAGGGTGAGAGAAATAGTGTAAAAAACAATAATAATAAGGTAATTATTAACTCTAGGCGGGGGGAATCATGTTTTAAAGAAAAAGAAATGTGAATAATGTTTACATCACTATAATAATGAAAGCACAATATTTATTGAACAATTGTGTTACCACTATTCTGGGAAGATGAGAAGAGTGTGTGTATGTTTGCGTGTGAGTAGCAGGCATGTGTATTTTTGCGTGGCTGGGAGAGGAGTTGAAAGAGAACAATATTGCCATATTACATAGTTGAAAATCATTAAGCAGAGGTGCCTAACTTGCTCAGTCATAGAGAATGTCACTCTTGATCTCAGAGTGGTGAGTTCAAGCCCCACGTTACATGTAGAACTTACTTAAAAAAAAAAAGAAAATAGAAAATCAGTAAATAATTATATGGATCTGAAAAATCAATAAATAGTTGTATATGCACATTATTATTTAAGAGTATGAAAGTAAGTACCAAAAGAAATAGTTAAATGATTTGGGATTGGTGATCTCTAAGAGTGATAATCAGGAGTGGTGAGTGATAAGGCAGAAGACTACTGTTATTCATTATAAGCCTTATTTTATTTCAAAACTGATGAAAGTATATAGTACATGCCCCCAAATCTAGCAGCTACTATTTTTTTAAATCAGTAATTTCTTTATAGTACAGTCACATTAATTACAAACAACTATAAAATAGCTACTAGTAACCTAAATAAGACACATATGTAGTCAATGAAGAAATATAAAAAACTCAGCGAAGAAATATAAATTAATGGAGAGACTTGTCACATTCATTGATGAAAGGAGAAGATGCCAATTCATCCCCAAATAACTAATACTTTCAGTGGGATTCCAATAAAATACTAATGATTTTTGTTTTGTTTTGTTTTTGGAAATTTGACAATGATCATTATAAAGCTAACCTGAAAAAGTAGGCAAAATCAATTAGGAATCTTCTGAAAAAAGAATATGAGGGTATAATCTGTCAACATAAATCATATAAATTTCAAATGACTAAAAATAAGTTATTTTGGGGCACCCGGATGGCTCAGTGGGTTGAGCCTCTGCCTTTGGCTCAGGTCATGATCTTGGGGTCGTGGGATCAAGCCCCACGACAGGCTCTCTGCTCAGCAGGGAACTTGCTTCCCTCTCTCTCTCGGTCTGCCTCTCTGCCTGCTTGTGATCTCTGTCTGTCAAATAAATAAATAAAATCTTTTAAAAATAAAAGTTACTAGTGCAAGATCAGCAATGGTGATTTGGAACAGAATGCAGATCCCTCAGTCAGAACCTCATATATGACAGAGAAACTATCCTACAAACACTATGGCATAGAGGTAAATAGTACAGATTTAGAGGGGCCAAACCACCTGGGTTCAAATCCTGACTGCCACCTACTGTCTGTGTTACCATGTGAAAGTTGTTCAACCACTCTGTGCCTCAGTTTCCTCATTTCAAAACTGGAAATAATGACAGTGCTTGCCTGGGTGACATGTAAAGCATTCAGAACAGAACCTGGCAATAGCAGGTGCCATGTAATTTCCTTGCTGTTAATGTTGTTCGGTATCATAAGTCGTCAGGCCCAACTTCATGGACCCGTGCCCTAAGCAGGCAGTCAGAGCCCTGCTCTCAGAAAGGCCCCACATACTAGTTAAAGGCTTTACTGTCACCATATTAAGGTTATTAAGAAGTTTTGAACAAAGAGCACTGCATTTTCATATTTGCAATGAGCCTGGCATTTCATGTAGCAAGTCCTACAAGTTAATCAGGAAAAGGATAAATTATTCAGCAAATGGCTCTGGGGAAACTGATATTGCAGTGTGTGTTGGGGATGGGGGATCCAAGTTCAAGTTAAGTTCTCATTCCACTCCATGTGGCACACTAAAAACCATAACTATACAATTGTTTATCTTTTCTAAAGATTTTATTTATTTATTTGACAGAGAGAGAGAGATTACAAGTAGGCAGAGAGGGAGAGAGAGGGGGAAGCAGGCTCCCTGCTGAGCAGAGACCCCCCCCAACAATGTGCTCAATCCCAGGACCCCGAGATCGTGACCCAAGCCGAAGGCAGAGGCTCAACCCACTGAGCCACCCAGGTGCCCCATAACTATACAATTTAAATAAAAAACCTATGTTCTGAATTTTGAGTGGGAAGTACTGGTTTAAATACATGATGAAATTTATCTTTATCTTTTTTTAATTAAATTTATTTATTTTCAGCATAACAGCATTCATTATTTTTTTCACCACACCCAGTGCTCCATGCAATCCGTGCCCTCTATAATACCCACCACCTGGTACCCCAACCTCCCACCTCCCCGCCACTTCAAACACCTCAGATTGTTTTTCAGAGTCCATAGTCTCTCGTGATTCACCTCCCCTTCCAATTTCCCCCAACTCCCTTCTCCTCTCTAACTCCCCACGTCCTCCATGCTATTTGTTATGCTCCACAAATAAGTGAAACCATATGATAATTGACTCTCTCTGCTTGACTTATTTCACTCAGCATAATCTCTTCCAGTCCCGTCCATGTTGCTACAAAAGTTGGATATTCATGCTTTCTGATGGAGGCATAATACTCTATAGTGTATATGGACCACATCTTCCTTATCCATTCGCCCGTTGAAGGGCATCTTGGTTCTTTCCATAGTTTGGCGACCGTGGCCATTGCTGCTATAAACATTGGGGTACAGATGGCCCTTCTTTTCACTACATCTGTATCTTTGGGGTAAATAGCCAGGAGTGCAATGGCAGGGTCATAGGGAAGTTCTATTTTTTTTTTTTTTAAATTTTATTTATTTATTTGACAGAGAGAAATCACAAGTAGATGGAGAGGCAGGCAGAGAGAGAGAGAGGGAAGCAGGCTCCCTGCTGAGCAGAGAGCCTGATGCGGGACTCGATCCCAGGACCCTGAGATCATGACCTGAGCCGAAGGCAGCGGCCTAACCCACTGAGCCACCCAGGCGCCCTGGGAAGTTCTATTTTTAATTTCTTGAGGAATCTCCACACTGTTCTCCAAAGAGGCTGCACCAACTTGCATTCCCACCAACAGTGTAAGAGGGTTCCCCTTTCTCCACATCCCCTCCAACACATGTTGTTTCCTGTCTTGTTAATTTTGGCCATTCTAACTGGTGTAAGGTGATATCTCAATGTGGTTTTAATTTGAATCTCCCTGAGGGCTAGTGATGATGAACATTTTTTCATGTGTCTGATAGCCATTTGTATGTCTTCATTGGAGAAGTCTCTGTTCATATCTTCTGCCCATTTTTTTATATGATTGCCTGTTTTGTGTGTGTTAAGGAAATTTATCTTTAAAAATTAATAATATATATTTTCTAATACTCTTCACTGAATAGGCCTAAAAAGCAAGAGCTCAATAGCAAAGAATACTTTTAGCTCCTGGATTTGGTCATATAACACTTCTCACTAAAAGGAGCTAGGGTTCCTTGGAGAAATGGTTGAATCCAGAATTTGCACAGGAAATGTGTGAGATGAGCCTTTTTGAGAGCCTAGAACAGGAAATCCAAATGAGAAACTTGTCATAGCAGAAAGTAAGGCAGTTAACAAAGACTATATAGACGTGCCAGTTAGAAGAGGTTCCTAGGGTGCCTGGGTGGCTCAGTGGGTTAAAGCCTATGCTTTTGGCTCAGGTCATGATCCCAGGGTCCTGGGATAGAGCCCTGCATTGGGCTCTCTGCTCAGCAGGGAGCCTGCTTCCTCCTCTCTCTCTGCCTGCCTCTCTGCCTACTTGTGATCTCTGTCTGTCAAATAAATAAATGAAATCTTTAAAAAAAAAAAAAAGAAGAAGAAGAAGAAGAAGAAGAGGAAGAAAAAGAGGTTCCCAATGGCCAAAGATGAGACATTTTGAGGATAACGGCAGGTTATCATGTATATTTCAATGCATGAGTTCATAATGGTATTCAAAAAAGAAAAAAAGCTTAAAAAAAAAAACTTAATGGTCATCTGAAAACTGGTAAATACAGATAATAAAACAAGCATTTACCCTGCCATTATTATAGGAAATAAACCTAAGTGTAACCAAATAGTTGATGGGAGGAAGTTTCCCTTTGTACAAGAATTCTAGCTAATAAATGAAAAAGAAAAGTACTAGAATATCACAATTTTGCAACTCCTTATGATGTAATGAATCTAAGGAGTGATCATCAGTAACGACTAATATCACAAAAAAAGCTAACCATGCATTCAATTCTATCCGATAGAATTTTAAAATCCTACCCAAATCTAATCAAGACTTTAGATCTGATTACCAATTTAGAGCTAATTTAAGGAACAGAATAATATGTTAAACAGTATGTCATCGATACAATCAGCAAAATCCCACTGTGGGAAACCATGTAAAACAAATAATCCAGTTTTTTCAATTAATAAATTCCAAGGAAAAAACTAGGAAAGAGAGAGAAAAAATACCTATAGTTTATAAAAGAGATAGTAACTACTCATAATATGTGGACCTTATTTGGATCCTGATTCAAATAAAGTAAAAACAACAACAATGAGAAAGTCAGAGAAATTTGGACATTTACTAGGTTTTTTTATGGAACACTGAAAAAATAAATTAAATTAAATTTTTTTAAAAAGAGTTGGAGGGGCGCCTGGGTTTGCTCCTCCTTCTCCCTCTGCCTGCTGCTCTGCCTGCTTGTAGTCTTTCTGTCAAATAAATAAATAAAATCTTAAAAAAAAAAAAAGAGTTGGAGTCCTATGTTAGGTGTAGAGATTACTTCATTAAAAACTTAAAATAGCTGTACCATTAAAAAAATAAAAATATTTAAGAACTACTGATGCGTATTTCTGGTTGTCACAATGGTGTTTTGCTTGTATTTTTTTAATTTCTTACCTTTAAAGATACATATAGAAATATTTACAGATAAAATGAGATGCTACCTGTGATTTGTTTGAAGTATTCCTGGGTTGGGGAGAAAATGGACGGAAGTATCAAAGGAACAAGATTGGCTGTGAGTGGAAACTGGGGGCTGGAAATACAGCGTTTTCAATTTTTGTTTGTAAATTAAAAGTATCCCTTGGAAGTTAAAAAAAATTGTATCCAGGCAGAAAAAAAAAAAGAAGCACACTTGTAAAAAGATATTTGAACTATACAAAATATATGACTGAGTATTTTACTGCTTTGAATGCTGAGTGACTTTCTAACCATAAAATAGATGAATTATACAGTAAAGGAAATACTGCTACTTTAAAATAAAAACTAAAAATTTGTGTATGCTTTCAAAAAACCATGAAATAAAATAAAAACTCTGGAAGATAATACTTGGAACTTACAGCAAATAAAAGTTTAAAATATTTAATATATAAGGAAATAAGAGTAGCTAACACACTATGCACACTTATAAGAATTTTACAAAAACTGTCTAAGTTATTAAAAATAGAAAAAATAGGGATGCCTGGGTGGCTCAGTCATTAAGCCTCTGCCTTTGGCTCTGGTCATGATCCCGGAGTCCTCAGATCGAGTTCCATGTCAGGCTCCCTGCTCGGTAGAAAGCCTGCTGCTCCCTCTCCCACTCCCCCTGCTTGTGTTCCTTCTCTTGCTGTCTTTCTCTCTGTCAAATAATAAATAAAATCTTTTGAAAAAATACTAAGGGCACCTGGCTGGCAGTTGGTGGACCATGCAACTATTGATCGCTGGGTCATAAGTCTGAGACCCACATTGGGTGCAGAGATTACTTTAAAAAACAAACAAACAAACAAAAAACCCTACTAATATTCTGTAGCCTAATACCTAATTCACAGAAGCCCAAATAGTCAATAAGTATGTATTTAACTTCACAATAATAAAATAATTGCAAATTAAATTTTACTAAGATTTCAACTTATCAAAATAGTGAAGATTATTGTTAATGACTAACACCTGTTGTTGATGGTGTAGCAAAATGGTCGACTTTTTACATTGCTGGTGGCCATGTAAATTGGAAGAATCTTTCTGGAGAGCAATTGGGCAGTATTAGTTGAGGTCAGAAAACATTTATACCTTTGACCCTATTGTTGTGCTTTCAGGAATTTGTAGCGTTATTGCTATCAGAGATACATGCAGAGATGTATGTGCTAGGCAGTTCACAAGAGTTTTGTTTGTAATAAAGAAAAGTTGGAAGGGGCACCTGGGTGGCTCAGTGGGTTAAGCCACTGCCTTCGGCTCAGGTCATGATCCCAGGGTCCTGGGATCGAGTCCCACATTGGGCTCTCTGTTCAGCAGAGAGCCTGCTTCCCTCTCTCTCTCTGCCTGCCTCTCTGTCTACTTATGATTTCTCTCTGTAAAATAAATAAATAAAATCTTTAAAAAAAAAAAAAAGAAAAGTTGGAAGCAGGGAGTTTTGGTGGCACAGTTAGTTAAAGGACCCACTCTTGGTTTTGGCTTATGATCTCAGGGTCTATGGATGGAGCCCTAAGTGGGGCTCTGTGCTCAGCACAAAGTTTGCTTAAAATTCTCTCGGAAAAAAAAAAAAAATTCTCTCAGTCTCCCTCCTCCCTCTGCCCCTCCCTCCTCTGCTTTCTCTCCCTCCCTCTCTCAAAGAAAGAAAGAAAGAAAAATTGGAAGCAGCCAAAATCTGAAAAAAAAAAAAAAAAAAAAAAAAGAGAACATTTAAATAAATTATACAATAGCAATACCTTAGAATAGTAGGGAACCATTAAAGTCATGTTGTCAAGTGGAATATAACCGATCGACAGGTAAATGAAACTTTAATTGTTGAGTATCCATATAATGAAATATTAGTCAGCAATAAAAAGGAATAAATAACAGAAATATACAACATGAATAAATCTCAAAACATTATGCAGAGCAAAAGAAAAGTTAAACCAAAAAAAACCCCAGAATATACCATTTGAAACCATTTATATGTAATTATAGAACAGGTAAAACTTACCTCTGGCAAGGAAGTTGGATAAATGGTTGCCTCTAAAGTGAGCCCTGGGATTGACTTGGAAGGGACATGAGGCAACTTTCTGGGAGGATGGAGATGTTCTGTATCTTGTTGGTATGCATTAACTGGGTATATCATTTTGTCGAACTCATCTCCCTTTAGCTACTGATTTTAGCTCTCAAATCAAATATTAATCCAAAGATTGTAGCTTAATAATATGCTAAAGAAAAAGGTTTCAGTCTTTACTTCTCCAGCAGCCAATACCCTCAACGATAGAGTGAGGAGTTGAATCAGGGAGGGTTCAAAGTGCCTTCCACCCACCCAAAAAATGTTATTTGTCCTTAGGAAACAATTAGATATAACCATAACTAGAGAAGACCATTTTACATGGAGACATGAACCTTTGAATGTGTGAGTTTCCACTTAAAAAGGAACAAAGAGGGTGCCTGGGTGGCTCAGTCAGTTAAGCTTCTGTCTTCCGGCTCAGGTCTTGGGAATTCCTGCTCAGCAGGCAGTCTGCTTCTCCCTCTCCCTCTGCCCATCTCCCTTACTCATGCTGTCTCTCTCTGTCAAATAAATAAATAAGATCTTAAATGAAAAGAAGAGGAACAAAGAGAACATTCAGCTGATTACCAAAATTCATCCTTAATATGTGAAAACATAGTTCTGAATCATGGCAATGAATTTTTCTTAATTTCATGAAATTTGACTTCCTGGAAAACCACGCACAATGGTCACTGAAAATTTATTTTAATAACCTTAAATGGAAATGGTTTGATTTAATGGTCTTTTAAACTGGCCTAATGTGAGTATCTGGAAGATGATTGATGCTGGAATCAACAATGTCTCCAAATGAAATTAAAAACCTTCAAGTAATACCAATAGCAATTAGAAAAAAGAATCAACTCTTTAAACCATTCATTTTAGTTATGAAGTGATGCTATACATTTAAATGCAACAATCACGTGTTTTTGAATTTATGTATTATTATTTTATTATTAAGCCATTATTAAATAATAAAAAGTAAATATCTCCCAACCACTCTTCTCACCGTGTTTATTTTCCAAAAGTAGTAAATGTTAACAATTTGTTCCACCTATTTCTATACATGCAATATAATATGTATGTATACACAATAAAAAATATAGGAAGATATGCCCCTGTTATTAAAAGTATTCATAAAGTGTTACTTTTTCTTGCCATTTTAGTGTTACCGCAAGCAGTCACCCAGTTTGAAGAATTGGTTGGTATGGCAGAAGCCCTGCTTAAGGGTGGAGGAACCATGTCCACATCTGCATCCACCCTCTGGAGAGCAACAAACAACTCCTCACCAGACTCATTTGCCTCAACGTGCAGTAATTCTAACTCTAATTCCAGCTCACCAATTTCCTTGAAAGCTGAAGAAGAGCATCATACTGATGAGAAACAGGTCAGTTGGAAAGCCTGCCCTATCTTTGTCTGGGATACAGTAAATACAAAAATTAAGATAAGACTACAAAATGGTTGGGAGCCTGACTGCTTGGGCTGTGGAGCATGTGACTTTTGATCCAAGGATTTGTGAGTTCAAGCCCCATGGTGGGTGTAGAGATTACTAAAAGATAAATTAAAAAAAAAAAAAAAAAAAAGACTGCAAAATGATCACTGTTTCATCAGGTAACTTTAGGTAACTTTTGGTCATGACCATAACATTGCAATTACATAAAACAATTAACAAATCAAAAAAATATTTGTTTCACAAGTATCCAGTTTAGAAAACTAAAGTCAAATTGCAGTCAATGATGAGGTTATTAAACTAGAAATTTCTAGTTTAGTGATGGGTAACTATGCATTGAGGGTTATAAAATTATATCACTGAATGAAGGTAAATTTCAGCTTCTGCATGCTGGAAGAATATAATATTTTCCTACTTCCCCAATTTCTCTTCAAGAAACAGAAGCTAAAACGACAAGAGTTTCAATAGAATTGGGTATCAGCTTTGCAAAGTATGCCTTCCAGAGCTATAATACTAACAATCTAACATTTAGAATATTTGAATATTGGTATATCAGTTTCCTTTTGCTAAGTCACAGATGACCACAAACTTAGTGATTTGTAATAACACAAATGTATTATCTCACAGTTCTGTAGATCAGAAGTGTGGTAAAATCAAGGAGTCAGCAGATGCATTCCTTTCTGGAGGCTCTATGGAAAAATCTGTTTCCTGCTTCTTTAGGTTATTGTAGAATTCAGTTTCTTGTGGTTGTAGAACTGAGTTTCCCATTTTCTTGCTGACTATAGAGGCAACCCAATTCCAGAGGCAATTTCTAGAGGCAACTACATTCTTTGGTTTATGGGCCATTCTACCACCTTCAAAGCCAGCCATGGAGGCAAAACCCCTCTCACAATTCCAATCTGACCTCCTTCTTCTGCCTCTTTTTTCTGACCCATTCTTCTGCCCCCTCTTCCCTCTTTAAGGGCTCCTGTGATAAAATTGGGCCCATCTGGATAATCCAGGATTATTTCCCCATCTCAAGGTACTTACCTTTAATCACAACCATATAAGGTCACATATTCACAGGTTCCAGGGATATGTAGATCTTCAGTGGGCCACTATTCTACCGACTACACTTAGTAGGAGGTGTTGAGGATCGGACTCATCCTTAAACCACCCAATCCAGATCACATGACAAGAGCTTGGATATACTCTGGAACAAATACCTCATAAATATTGGGAATTATATCAAAGATAACAGTTAACTCTAACCCCTGAAATGTAGACTATGTATTAAAAGCAAAATACATCCCCTTAAAGAATGTTGATTTTGTTTTCTGGTATGTCTTAACTCAATTAGCAATATATTTTTCTGGATACAGCTTTCTTTTCCTTTTTCCAGTTTCAACTATTATGTTGTATTTTTTAGTTCAAGATTGAAAAATGGCAGATTGCCCGTTGTAACAAGAGCAAGCCTCAGAAGTTTATTAATGATTTAATGCAAGTACTTTATACAAATGAGTACATGGCCACACACAGCCTGACCGGAGCCAAGTCCTCTACTTCCAGGGACAAAGCCGTAAAACCAGCTATGAATCAGAATGAAGTTCAAGAAATCATAGGTATTATATGGTTGTATTACACAGTCACATGAATTTGAAATTATTTTACCACTCAAGGTTAAGTTATTCTTTCATGGTCTTTTTGTTGTTTATTTTTCTATGAAAGAAAAATCTCAAAATAGCCTAAATCTCTTAATAAATATGGTAAATTTTATAGAAAAATTTACATTAAAACAGTTACTAAAATAAAGCTAAATTTTATTTCACAAAAATTTTGAATTCATGAATTCATAACTTCAGAAAAATGCATCCCAAAATCCTTTCAAACAAAATTTCAGTGAAGAGTTTAGATCTTATTTTCTCTTTCTTATCTTGGCTTTAGATTCCTTATCTTTCATTCTAGAAAAATAGGGACTAATTTCCTACTTATGTGTTTTTTAATTTAATTTTATTTTCTTCTATTTAAATTCAATTAATGAACACTTGTGTGTTATTATCTCAGACGTAGAGTTCAGTGATTCATCAGTTGTGTATAACACCTGGTTCTCCTTACAACACATGTCCTCCTTAGTTCTACTTATGGTTTTTAAGTTAATCTCCTCAAATATAATCATCTAGCTATCAAATGATTTTTTGTAAATGTCAAAAAATTGAGGGAATCACTGAATCTGAGCTCTCTGTATTTTAATATGCCATTTCTCATTGGTGTTTGGGCTGTTTTTGCAAAATGGAGATAAAACTACATTGTGGATTGCTTGATGTTTTATCTCAGTTCATACCTTAAGATGCAAAGGCCTCAAAAAGTGTTTTCATGTGTTATTGTTGTTTTTTACAGGAGTCACAAAACAGTTATTTCCCAACACAGATGATGTTTCAATTAGGAGAATGATAGGGCAAAAGCTAAACAACTGTACCAAGAAGCCAAATTTAAGCAAAAATCTGAACTCTCAGGACATTAAGTAGAACCTTTTGGTAAGTCCTCTCAATCTTCACAATCCTTTCTGTGCGGCAAGAAGATGTAATTCTTTGATCCCTGGAACCGCATTTTGTGACTATTTTATCAGAGAATGTCAGTGGCCCAAGACATGCTAATAGGTGTTTGTGGGGATGGAGGTGAGGAAGGGAAAGGGGATTGAAATTGGGGGAATGCTAAATTCAAATACAGATTTTCCTTTTCCAGAACTCCTCAGAGTATTTTATACTCTTACGCCCAAGTGCTCTAGAAATCTCTAAGAAGGCAGTAGAGTGTATGTTTTTCAAATGTGTTTTACTGTAGAACTTTGCTTTTTCTTCACAGAATGCATGTTAATTTGTGGGTGGGGGTAGAAAGGAGTCAAAAGAGGGACATTTGATCATTTAGGAAGTGTTCCTCTAGAACAGGGAGATACAGATCCTAGGGAAGTCTCTGAAGTACATCAATGGGACTGAACTTAAAATTCCAAACAGTCATTTGTTTTTGGCACCAACTGCTGGCTGGAAATACTGAGGTGTCCCCTCCACCAATCTGCCTCCTGCTTCTCACTCTTTAAATCTTTACACCAGTTGTTATAGTTTGTATTGCTTTGATAAGGATTTTTTTACCAACATGTTTCTATTATACTAAGAGAAAGAATTGCTCCTAGGGAGTTTTAAAGGAAATACACTTTATAGTCAGGCCCTGCCCTTAGGCAAAACTGTCCAGTGGAATTTTGTGTTTGCTTCAACCCAATGTGCTAGCTGGTTCACTTGTGCTCATCCTTCCTCTCCATTATTTTTATGGAAAATATGTGGAAAATGCATTTTTTGTTTTTTAATATTTTTTTATTCATAGAGGTATATGGTAAATACACAAAGGGAGGTTTTTCTTCCATTTTGTTTACTTTTATCTTTGACTTTCTATTTATTTGTTCTCTGCCTAACTCTAGCCACCTTCAAACATCTTATTTGTTTTTATGTTCTTACTGTGTTTTAAATGGGATTAGAGACTTGGGTAATGCATTCTTTCCCACCATCTATCTTCTACCCATTCCTGACTACCACCCCCAACACCCTTGAGGGCGGCTTACAATTTTGCTATATAATGAAGCCTAGTTCTGATGAGGGTCACCAATACTAAAAAAATAAACAAACAAACAAAAAAACCCACTTAAAACAACTGCAGGGCAGGGTCTTTCCCTTGGCTCACCCATACTGGTGACCAACTTGCAGTTTTATACAAGATATGATTGATATTTTTTCTCTTTTTTCTCCCCAACTGATTAAACATTTCAGTAGATTGTGAATTTCACAACTTCCCAGTTGGGAGATAATTGCTTAAATGAGCCATTAGAATGGCTCGTTTTGATATAAGACTACCCAGTCATTCAGATGTAGAATAGCCGAGTTCCCATGCTAAATGCCATGTAACCAGAGCTCCAAGGGTCTTCTCTATCAGGCTACCCTTTGGAGGACGTTATTATATTTCAGAGCTCTGCGAAGTATTTTAATATCCCAACTTCTGCCTTTTTAATACCTCAGACTGCCAAGAGTACGCATAAAACTCATCTCTGACTATCAGTCAGTCGAGCATTGAAGAGATTAAAGTTAAAAGGGTTTTATATCAGTACTGTTTCTACTTGCAACCTAGTAGTAGTGTTAATAATCACCTGACTACAGCATTAATTCAAATAGAAAAAAGGAACAAATCTTTTGCTAAGAACGCAAAATGTTCTGTTGCTTTCTGGGCCTGAGCCTTACTTTGTGGACAAGTTGCTTGGAATAGAAATGTGTATATTTAGAATCAGAAGTGGAGATAAACACTAGAATGGAAAAATTTTCTTAATTGTCAGGTATCTTTCATTCGAAGTATTGATAATTCCAAATTATCTCAAAAGGACTGAGAAGATATGCTGGGAAAGACAGGGTCATATCCAACCTAATTTAGCCACACTGCATAAATTAGTCCCATATAGCCCCATCTAGTGGAACGCCGCTGTGTTTTTCTCTTTTTGGTCATCTAACAGAAGCCCTAAGATGACAGCACTTACTCAGGCAAATCATACTCCCTCCTCCCTCCACACCAAAAAGCATCCTTTGGAAAAATAACTTTCTTTGCATGACTATTAGCAAGGTAACATGCGCTACAAAATCACGGAGATTTCCGCAAATTCCTAGCAACCCCACCAGTGGGCCCTCTGGTAGACTATGGCCTCCACCCAGTGCTTAGCACAAGGTGGCCGCAGGTGGCTTGGACTTGAAACAACAATAATTTCCCAGCTAAGACTCGTTTCTGAGAGGATAAGCACTAAACTCCATCCTTCTCCCCCTTTTAGCTTTTCTCTTTCATTCCTGTGACTGCCCTCAAGTTGCCTGGGGCTCACTTTGCCAAGAGCTTCTGTTGTCAATCTTTCAGGCCTTTCTCCATTTTTTGCTTCTTTCTTATAGGAACTAAAGAAAACTTTATTTATAAGAGTTACAGAATATTAAAATATCACCTCTGGGGGGACACATGGGTTGCTGGGCATCTGCCTTCAACTCCCGTCATGATCCCAGGATCCTGGGATCAAGCCAGCATCAGACTCTCTGATCAGCAGGAAGCCTGCTTCTCCCTCTCCCACTCCCCCTGCTTGAGTTCCCTCTCTCGCTGTGTCTGTCAAATAAATAAATAAAATCTTAAAAAAAAAAAATCACCTCTATAACATCCCACTAAATAGTCAGACAGCCTTCTGAAGTTTCCAAAGTTGCCTCAGCCAGTTTAATCCCTACAATAATATTACATATGCATATATTCTAACTTAAAGATGACCTAATATAGCAGTGCTCAAGTAGGATGGGAGGAAATTTTGTCCCTTGCCCCTCAGCTATGGGTTGTTTGAAAATGTCTGGAGATAGATACGATTGTCCCAACTGGATGAAACTACTGGCATCTAGTGGACGGAGCCACAGATGTTGCTAAACATCCCACAAGTCATAGGATATTCTCCCCTACAACAAGTATTACCTAACCCAAAATGTCAACTGTGCCAAGATTAAGAAATCTTGATCAAAAATGATTTCCTTACTTTGAAGATAATAAGACTAAACCCTAAGGAGGTTAAATGAATTGCCAAGATTATACGATTAGTAACTATTAGAGAGTCAACACTAGCATATAGTCAACTAACATATAGTTCTTTGCATTTTTTTAAGAAATCTTTTTATTCGTTTTTTAATTTCAGTGTTCTTAACACAAAATGTTATGTTAGTTTCAGGTCAGTTTAATCTCAACAATAATATTACATATACATATATTATAACTTAATGTTAGTTTCAGGTGTACAATACAGTGATTCAACAAGTTCATATGTTATGCTTTGCTTACCTAAGTGTAGCTACCATCTGTCACCATAAACCCTATTGTAATACTATTGACTCTATTCCTTTTTCTGTGCCTTTTATTTCCATGACTTATTCATTCCATAACTGGAAGCTTGTATCTCCCAAATCCCTCACCCATTTTGCCCATCCCTCACCCTAACCCCTCTAGCAACCATCAAATTTTTTTCTCTGTATTTACCTGTATGATTCTGCTTTTCCTTATTCATTTGTTTGTTCTTTGTTTTTTTTTTGTTTGTTTGTTTTTTTAGGATTCCACATATGAGAGAAATCATATGGTATTTGGCTTTCTTAGCCTGACTTATTTCACTTAGTATAATATTCTCTAGGTCCATCCATGTTGCCACAAGTGGGATCATCTTGTCCTTTTATGGCTACATTATATTCCAGAGTGTGTGTGTACACATACCACATCTTCCTTATCCATTCATCTATTGATGGATTCTTAGTTTGCTTCCATACCTTGTTATTGCCAATAATACTTTAATAAACATAAGCGTGCATATATCTTTTCAAATTACTGTTTTTGTTTTCTTCAGGTAAATACCCAGTAGTAGAATTATTGGACCATATGATATTTCTACATTTTAAAAATTTTTTTGAGGAAACTCCATACTGTTTTCCATAGTGGCTGTACCAATTTACCAATTTGTACCAATTTGTATGAGGATTCCCTTTCCTCTAATCCTTGTCAACACTTGTTTTTTTCTGTGTTTTTGATTTTAGCCATTCTGACATGTGTCAGGTGATGTCTCACTGTGGCTTTGATTTACATTTCCTTGATGATTAATGATGCTGAGCACCTTTTCATGTGCCCATTGGTCATCGGTATGTCTTCTTTGGAAAAATGTCTATGCAGGTCTTCTGCCCATCTTTTGAATTGGATTGTTTGGGGGGGGGTTCTTGGTGTTGAGTTGCAGAAGTTCTAAATATTTTGGATATTAACCCTTTATCAGATAGGTCATTTGCAAATATCCTCTCTCATTCAGTAGGTTGCTTTTTTGTTTTGCTGATGCTTTTCTTTACTGTGTCAAAGCTTTTTATTTTGATGTCCTTTGTATACATACACATACAAAGGACATACATCCTTTGTATGTCCCCAGAGTCCTTTGTATTTCTTATTGCACTAGTCATGGTTCTCCAGAGAAACAGAATGGGATGTATAGAAAAGAGACACTTGAAGGAATTGGCACACACAACTGTAAGGACTGGTGAGTCCAAAATCTGCAAGATGGGCTACCAGGCTGCGGCCCCAGGGAGTTGATGTTGTAGTCTTGAGTTCAAAGGTGATTATGCCTCCATCAGAAAGGACGAATACCCAACTTTTGCAGCAACATGGACGGGACTGGAAGAGATTATGCTGAGTGAAATAAGTCAAGCAGAGAGAGTCAATTATCATATGGTTTCACTTATTTGTGGAGCATAACAAATAGCATGGAGGACATGGGGAGATGGAGAGGAGAAGGCAGTTGAGGGAAATTGGAAGGGGAGGTGAACCATGAGACACTATGGACTCTGAAAAACAACCTGAGGGTTCTGAAGGGGCACAGGGGTGGGAGGTTGGGGGAGCCAGGTGATGAGTATTAAGGACGGCCCGTATTGCATGGAACACTGGGTGTGGTGCAAAAAAAGTGAATACTGTTATGCTGAAAAGAAATTTTTTAAAAAAGTAATATAATTAAAAAAAAAAAAAGGTAGTGTGAAGGCAGAATTCCTCCTTAGTCAAAGGACCTCTGTCTTTTTTTTAAGGCCTTCAACTGCTTGGGTGAGACCCACCTGTATCATGGAGGGTAGTGTGCTTTACTGAAAATCTACTGTATGAATGTTAATCTCATCTAAAAAATACCTTCACAGCAACATATAGACTGGTGTCTGACCAAACAACTTAGTAGCCTAGCCAAGTGGACATATAAAATTATATGTTTTAGGATCAGAAATTCTGGTTTCTAAGCCTGTTCCACCTCTTAATAAATGTGTGGCCTTTGGAAAGTCACTTGACCTCTTCGAATTTTAATTTAAGGTGGGATAATAATACTGTCTACCTTAGAATGGATCCAGGATTTGTGGAACTTACAGCTTAATAGTATTTAGAGAACTCACTTTAAGAAACACAAAATTATGAATACACAATCAATTACAGCTCTGCATAGGCTCCATGCCCAACAGAGACCTTGAGATCAAGAGTTGTGTGCTCTACTGACTAAACCAGCCAGATACCCCCAAATGACATAATGTTTAAATGTTAACAAATTTCTCAAATGTCACATAATGGAGGGGGAGTTACATAATATTTTTATTAACAGCTCTATAATATTTTTATCTTACTTTTGGGGAGTTGCTTACATGTTGACTGCCTCTTCATTTGACAACTTTGCAATAGAATGAATAAAAAAATAATTTGGACTATCCTGCAGCATAGTGGATGAAAAATTGCTTTTTTTTTTTACACTTTACAGAGTTTTCTTTCAAATTCTTAACTCTTCAGTAGCAATGTAATTTTTAGGATTGTTGTCAAATTTGGGGAGACCTTTTTTAAGTTGCTCTGATATCTAAGCTGTAAGACTTCAAGGCATTTCAAGTTTTCTATGGAGTGGATCCTCTTAAATATTCTTTGAATTGACCATTTTGATGTTTTTGCTAGAAGGCACTGCAAAGTGGAAAGGCCACCACTAACATAACCATACATAGATGAGATGACAAAGCACAAAAATACATCCCTTAACAAAATCCTTAACAAAATCTCAGATATGCCCACTGCCATTCCATGGTTACAATCAGAGGAGAAAATATGACTAAGGGACAACTGAAAGGGAAAGACAGTTGTCTTAACTGATTATGGTTGAAATATCTAACTTTTGCAAATTTAACAAAAATAAATATATGTGTGAACATATTGGAAGGTACTCATGCAAACAAAATTTAATTGCTTTATAGTAATCTGCCTCTAACCTAGCTCACTTGGATTTTGTGAATTTTGAAAGAGGTAAACCAGATTTGGAAAACTGCCTGCTATTTAAACAATCAACAAATGTTACTGAAGAATGACAAACAGAATTGTTGATAATCTCTTAGGATGGATGATGGGTATGTGGAGATGGTTCATTTTAATTTGTGGGTTTGAAATTTTACCTAATACAAAGGTGTTTTTAAGTCATTTGAGATAAAAATAAATGTAAATATTGTAATTGTTATCTATGCTGGAATTCTTTCGAATAGATCATAAAATAATTTCTAAGTCACCTCTATAATAATAGTTCTTATAAACAATTTGTATTTGTAAGCAAAAATTTGTAGTAGACACTAAAATAACTCATGTACCTATTAAAAGTACTATAAGAACTCTAACAAAATTTGCTCTTTTTTTTGAAATTTGCTTTTTATAGGTATTGTAGGTAACTGAAATAAAACACCTTCAGTTCTGAATCTAACACTGGATTTTGTTGGAGAATCTGCAACCTCCCTGGCTGGGAGCTCAGAGACACGTAGTGACAGGCTGTGAGGCATCTGTAATACTGAGGGCTCTTGATGGAGCAACGAGCTTGCTGAAGAAGCTGCATGTAGATTCCACCATAAATATCAGCGATGCATCAAACCAGAGAATTTCTAGCAGTCAACTAAGCATGCAATATGGTTTCTTGGACATAATGCATTTTCCTGTCTCCAAATGTTTCTCTGCACAGCTAACTTAACACAATAGAGCTCTCATCATAACAACAAAAACTTCAGCCCCTAAGATTTGTCATTGTCCTTATCAATCACTGTACATTTATTATTACCAATGACTCCCCATTTAAGTTTTTGGATCTTTAATATAAGCACATGTTTGGAAAAGTAAACAGTGAAATAATCAATGTTCATGAACGTGAGGCCAGCAAAATTGGCCTAAAATCTGATAATCCTATCTAACAAAGCAATGGCGTTTTCTCAGTGAAATTAAAGAATTACTCTGTTACCTAAAAATGTATAAAATAAGAATCTCCAGGAAAAATGTGAAAGCAGCAAGACCTTTTAATTTTAATGTAGGACTATTTCACTGTACTCCTGAAAAAGAAACAAACCCAGGTTTTTGTGAGTATTAAAACAATGCATCAAATTGAAATTTTTTTGTTTACATGCTTCTTTTTATTGCCCAAGTACATTAAATACAGATTAAAACATAAACATCTTTTAAAATACCCTATATAAGATATATCATCCTGTGTATTTGGTTGATTTTATTGCTACACTGCTTAGTTTTAACTGGTTTGATTTCATTGTATCAGAAGAACAAAGAATTGAAAATAAAATCACATGGGTTGTATAATCACATAAAAAGAAAAATGCCATTTTGTAAATGAATGAAAGATAAAACATTCTTCATCAAGAGGCTTCTCCTGTGATGTCAGATTGTCACACATGACAACTTTGCAATAACAAGCCATGCTTCTTCAGTTACAAGGTCATGTCTAAACTTGGAAAAGAGGATGCATATAATAGTTGGAAAGTTCAGAACTGTGGACCCAGGGAACATTCCATAATGCTGCTTGATAACAATGTGGTCGTACAAAATAAATATGATTAAGGAAATAACTTATGTGAACATTTGCTACTTTTACCTAAGTATAAATAAATCCCATTGGAAACATAAAAAAATTATTTGCTCGTTTCTTATTAAGGTGTAAAGTCCAGGAAATGATCCTTTTCTGGGCTGTTTGCTTCTCCACCCACACATACAAAGGCATAATCATTATAATGACCTATGTGACTCTGGCTTGTCTTTTATTTATTTTTTTTTTTTTTTAAAGATTTTATTTATTTATTTGACAGAGAGAAATCACAAGTAGGTAGAGAGGCAGGCAGAGAGAGAGAGAGGAGGAAGCAGGCTCCCTGCCGAGCAGAGAGCCCGATGCGGGACTCGATCCCAGGACCCTGAGATCATGACCTGAGCCGAAGGCAGCGGCTTAACCACTGAGCCACCCAGGCGCCCTGGCTTGTCTTTTAAAGCGCCATACAAGGTAGGATATAGAGACAATATCCAAGATAAATGGGTATGCTATGTAGGATATATACACACTATTCAGGAAGGTTAACATTTTTTTTTTTAATAAACATATATTTTTATCCCCAGGGGTACAGGTCTGTGAATAGCCAGGTTTACACACTTCACAGCACTCACCAAAGCACATCCCCTCCCCAATGTCCATAACCCTACCCCCCTTCTCCCAACCCCCCTCCCCCCAGCAACCCTCAGTTTGTTTTGTGAGATTAAGAGTCACTTATGGTTTGTCTCCCTCCCAATCCCATCTTGCTTCATTTATTCTTCTCCTACCCACTTAAGCCCCCATGTTGCATCACCACTTCCTCCTATCAGGGAGATCATATGATAGTTGTCTTTCTCCGCTTGAATTATTTCGCTAAGCATGATACGCTCTAGTTCCATCCCCATTGTCGCAAATGGCAAGATTTCATTTCTTTTGATGGCTGCATAGTATTCCATTGTGTATATATACCACATCTTCTTGATCCATTCATCTGTTGATGGACATCTAGGTTCTTTCCATAGTTTGGCTATTGTGGACATTGCTGCTATAAACATTTGGGTGCACGTGCCCCTTCAGATCACTACGTTTGTATCTTTAGGGGGAAGGTTAACATTTTTATTGAAAAATAATGATTTCACTGAGATACATGTGATTTCCTTTTAAAATAACTACTTTGTAGTGTGTTTTGCCAACTAAATGTAAATAAAAGTTTCTTTGCAAAACAACTATTATTCAACTAGAATTTCTACTTTTTTTTTAAGATTTTATTTATTTATTTGACAGACAGAGATCACAATTAGGCAGAGAGACAGGCAGAAAGAGAGGAGGAAGCAGGCTCCCTGCTGAGCAGAGAGCCCGATGTAGGGCTTGATCTCAGGACCCTGGGATCATGACCTTAGCTGAAGGCAGAGACTTTAACCTACTGAGCCACCAGGCACCCCTAGAATTTCTACTTTTAGATGGGTTGGTATTTTTATAGATAATAGAATATATATATTCATTCTAATTCAGCTTCATATACTGGTTCTAAATGAGTTACAAACAAGGGGTGTCTGGGTGGCTCAGTCAGTTAGGTGTCTGCCTTTGACTCGGGTCATGATCCAGGGTCCTGGGATCTAGCCCTGCATTGGGTTTCCTGCTCAGCAGAGCCTGCTTCTCCCTCTTCCTCTGCTGCTCCCCCTGTTTGTGCTCTCTCTCTCTCTTTCAAATAAATAAATAAATTCTTAAAAAAAAAAAAACCTAGTTATTAATAAGAAAACTAATGAAACTAAGATGTGCCCCAAAAGCAATCAATATATATGTATGTGTACATGTATGCATGTTATATATTCACATACATACAAATTTAGAATATGATTGAAATAGAACCTTTCATAGTAGAGAAAGGAAGGTTTATTCAATAAATGATACTGAGGTAACTGGTAAATGAAAAATAATTATGTTCCTACTTCAAACTATTTTTCATAAAGAATTCCAGATTAATAAAATGCAAAAGTTGGACTGAGATTAAAAAAAATATATGTGAATGTTTTTATGTTATCTGAAGGAGAAAGACTTTGTATATCCACAATAATCACTCCTAAATCTCAAAGAAAAACTTACTAATATATGATTTTCTACATTATAGTTACATTAAGATTTTTACCTAGTAGGGATCCCTGGGTGGCTCAGTCAGTTGAAGGTCTGCCTTTGACTTGAGTTATGATCCTGGGGCTCTGGGATCCAGTCCAGAGTTAGGCTCCCTGTCCCGGGGTGGAGGGAGGTGCTGCTTCTCCCTCAACCTGCTACTCACCCCTGTTTGTACACACTCTTTCACACTCTTTCTCTCTCTCACAAACAAAATCTTTTTTTTTTTTTTAATTTTATTTCTTTATTTGACAGAGAGAGAGAGAGAGATCACAAGTAGGCAGAGGCAGGCCAGGGGTGGGGGGGTGGGGGGACGGTGGAAAGCAGGTTCCCTGCTGAGCAGAGAGTCTGATGCAAGATTCAATCCCAGGACCCGAAGATCATGACCTGAGCTGAAGGCAGAGGCTTTAACCCACTGAGCCACCCTGGCGACCCTCTCACAAATAAAGTTTAAAAAAAAAAAAAAGATATTTACCTATTAGATGGAATCCTTAAAAAAAATATCTATATATCTATAGATATATATTTTTTTACCTTATAATGGACACTGTGGTCAGTATTTTCATCTGTTCTATGACATCATTTTTCTCATGAGTATTTTTTACAGGACTTGAACTCACAACCCTAAGATCAAGACCTGAGCTGAAATCAAGAGCCAGGCACTTAACTGACTGAGTCACCCAGGCACCCTTCCTCTAGATGAATTTTTAAATCCTTGTTTCAACTTTTACTCTCAAAAACAAAAATGCTAAATTTGAGGGGGTGGATTTTCCTTAAGTAATTTTGTAACATTGGGGGAATTTCTCTTTACAAAACTGATTCTTCCTGGGGTACCTTCAACTCAGGTCATGATCCTAGAATGGAGCCCTACAATGGAGTTCTTTGCTCAGTGGCAAGTCTGCTTCTCTTTCTCCCTCTCTCTCTGATTTTCTTACTCTCTCACTCAAATGAATAATTCTTTTTTAAAAAACCCTCTTAGAGCACTTGATCCAAGTATTAACACTTATTTATTTTGCCCTAGAAGAAAAGACATTTATTCTGCCCTGTAAGCACCTACTACTCATTTTAAAAGTCCTCCCTGATTTCCAGATTAAATGTTCCTAAACTTTGCCTGTGGGGAGTTCTCGCTTGCTGCAGCAAGCTAAATGTACTTGGTTTATTATGACATAGGCAGGTCACTGATGTTCCTCTATTGTTAGAGTTTTAACAATTTGAAGGCGCTACCTAGATTCTGCTGAGATTCCAGTTTCCATACTCTTTAATACGATAAGAATGAGCACATCTGAGAATCTTTGGGTCTGCACCCATTCAAAGTCACTTTACCCATAATGGTGAGATAAGTTTTACACTGAATCTTAGCTCTGAGCTTTGTTAAGCTTTTGGCACTAAGCTTATTTTTGATTCCTAGGATTAAAAAAAAAACTTTGGGGTTTGAGTATAGGTACTATCTTTTATCCTTTTTTAAAAGATGGCCTGTATCCGTTTTTTTCAGATCTTAATTTTTAAATACCATTTTCCACCAAAAGATAAAGCATTCCTTGTAGAAATGGTGGATTCCAGGGCGGGAGCTGAGAAGGTACCAAATGTGCATGGAACATTGTATATTTTGCCAAAAAGTAAGGGCCTGCTCAAAGAATGATGGCCACATGAGGCTGCAAAAACAACTCCAACTGGCCAAACCTGGGACCATCTGAGCACCAAAATAAATTAGGACGTTAACGGGTTATTACTCATTGAATAAAACTGAAATCTATGAATCCATAATAAAAATGAATAGATAAATCAAAAAGTAAGGGAGATAGCAAGACCCTTTATTATAGCAAAATGTCAATTAAAAATATAGAAAGGGTAGTAGAGTTAGAAAATTACTATTTACAACTATCAGAGTAAAGATTGATTAGTCAAGAATCATCAGAGGATACTCAATATTGAAGTGTAAGTTTCATGAGGAGAGGATATTTGCAAGTTCTCGGCATATTAAATCACAGGTTGATCATAAATTACAAGGAGAAAAATCTAAATGTACAGCAGAAAAAGTGGAAGAAAGTGGACAATACTTTGACCAGATGATTATCAATAATAATCCTCATCATCAGTAAGGGACAGACAAATATCATGTATCTCAGAATGTGAATCCTTAAAAGCAACACAAGATCACTTAAGTAGTATTCTGGCCAGGGATATAACCTGCACGTGATCATGAGTAAAGACTAACAAACATAAACTGAGCAACATTCTGTAAAATAATTGGCCTATATTCTCCAAAAATGTCAATGATGTGAAAGACAAGGAAAGGTTGAGAAAGAAACTGTTCAAAATTAAAGAAGAATAAACAGTACCCCTGGGGATAAAAATAAATTATATATTTATTTAAAAAAATAAAAAATTTTTAAAAAAGAAGAATAAACAGACATAAAATTTAAATTTAAAAAGGAAGGAGGGAAGCCTGGGTGGCTCAGTCTGTTAGCGGCTGCTTTGGCTCAGGTCATAATCCCAGGGTCCTAGGATCAAGTTCCCCATTGGGTTCCTTGCTCAGGGGGAAGCCTGTTTCTGCCTCTGCCTGCCACTCTGTCTGCTTGTGCGCTCTCTCTCTCTCTCTGACAAATAAATAAATAAAACCTTTTTAAAATAAATAAATTCATTAAATAAAATAAAAAGGAAGGAAATCCTTTCATTTACAGCACCATGGATATACCTGGAAGACATTATGCTAAGCAAAATAAGCCAGAAAGACAGATATGTTTCACATATGACCTCATATGTGAAACGTAAAAGAGTTGAGCTCAAGGAAATTGAAAATAAAACAGTTGTTACCAGGTATTGTAGGGATGGGGGAAATGGGGAGATGTTGGTACAAAGGAATAAATTTTCAGTTATCAAAGGCGTATGTTCAGGAAACCTAATGTATAGCATGGTGACTAAAATAAAAATGTATTATATACTTGAAATTTGCTAATAGAGAATATTTCTTTTTTTTAAGTAAGCTCTACATCCAACATGGGGTTTGAACTTATAACCCCAAGGGCAAGACATGTTCTAACAACTTGAGCCAGCCAGGTGCCCTAAGAAGAGGTCTTAAGGGTTCTCACCACACACACATAAACACACACACACACACATGCTAACTATGTAAACTGATGAATATGTTAATTAGCTTAATTGTGGCATTTCACAATGTATAGCATCAAAATATATTGTACACCTAAATATACACAATTTTGCCAACCATACCCTCAATAAAATACAGTTTTATTTCTGCAATAGCAATGAGTGATCAAAAATTATTACCCACCAAATAAAATAGAAATCCATGAATCATAATAATGGATAAGTCAAAAAGTACGGGAGAAGGTAAGACCCTTTGTTATAGTGGAATTGAAAAGATGAGAAGGGGGCACCTGACTGTGTTGATAAACGCTATGACTTTTATTGTAGGGCTGTGAGTTCAAGTCCTACATTGGGGATGGAGACTTAAACATGTATACACTTATGAGAATGGTGGTAGAGTTAGAAATCACTGTGCTGTTCACTTGAAACTAAAATAATATGGTATCTCAATTATACTTCAATTAAAAATAAAGACTTAAAAAACCTGAAACTAGGGGCACCTAGGTGGCTCAGTGGGTTAAAGCCTCTGCCTTCAGCTCAGGTCATGATCCCAGGGTCCTGGGATTGAGCCCCACATCAGGCTCTCTGTTCAGTGGGGAGCCTGCTTCCTTCTCTCTCTCTCTGCCTGCCTCTCTGCCTACTTGTGATCTCTGTCTGTCAAATGAATAAATAAAATCTTTTTTAAAAATGTTAAAAATTGGGGCACCTGGGTGGCTCAGTGGGTTAAGCCGCTGCCTTCGGCTCGGGTCATGATCTCAGGGTCCTGGGATCGAGTCCCGCATCGGGCTCTCTGCTCAGCAGGGAGCCTGTTTCCTCCTCTCTCTCTCTCTCTGCCTGCCTCTCTGTCTACTGTGATCTCTATCAAATAAATAAATAAAATCTTTAAAAAAAAAATGTTAAAAATTAAAAAAAAATTTTTTTTAAAACCTGAAACTGTAAATCTAATAGAAGAAAACAGGGGAAAAGCTCATTGATATTGGTCTTGACAATGATTTTTTTTTTGGCTATGACACCA
This sequence comes from Mustela nivalis, assembly GCF_964662115.1. NCBI lineage: Eukaryota > Metazoa > Chordata > Mammalia > Carnivora > Mustelidae > Mustela > Mustela nivalis. The sequence goes on from NC_139024.1 coordinate 101,866,703, forward strand.
AAAGCATAGAAACCAAAAGCAAAAATAACCAAGTAGACAATATCAAACTAAAAAGCTTCTGCACAGCAAGGGAAATAATTAATAAAATGAAAAGTTAAACTTACAGAATGGAGAAAATATTTATAAACCCACATATCCAATAAGAGGTTAATATCCAAATATACAGGAACTTATAAAACTCAATAGCAAAAAAATCCCCAAATAAGAAATGGGCAAAGGACCTGAACAGACATTTTTCCAAAGAAGACATACAAATGGACAACAGTTATATTAAAAAGGGCTCAGGGTACCTGGATGGTTCAGTTGGTTAAGTATCTGCCTTCTGCTCAGGTCGTGATCCCAGGATCCTGGAATCAAGCCCCACATCGGGTTCCCTGCTGAGCTTCTCCCTCTTCTCCTACTTCCCACTCATGCTCTCTCTGGCTCTCTCTCTCTCAAATAAATAAATAAAATTTTTTAAAAATTTAAAATAAAAAGGGCTCAACATAATTAATCATTAGGAATATACAAATCAAAACCAGAGTCAAACATCACCTCATGCCTATAAGATGGTTATTGTAAAAAATTCAAAAGATGACAAGCATTGGCCAAGATGTGGAGAAAAGGGAACCCTTGTCCACTCTTGGTAGAAATGTAAATTGGCACACCATTACAGAAAATACTATGAAGTTCCTCAAAAAATTAAAATAGAGGGTCACCTGGGTTTCTCAGTCAGAGAAATTCTTGATTTTTGGCTCAGGTCATGATCTCAGGATCTTGAGATCAAGCTCTGTATTGCTCTGCACAGTGCGTGAAGTCTGCTTAAGATTCTCTCTTTCCTTCTGCTTTCCCCTGTAACCCCCTCCCTCTCCCTAAAAAAGAAAATAAAATAGAACTACTGTATGATCCAGCAATCCCAATTCAGGATATATATGCAAAGAAAAAAATTATTATCTTGAAGAGATATCTGCACTCTTATGTTCATTGCACCATTATTCACAATAACTGAGACCTGGAAACAAGTGACTGTTGAGAAATGACAGGATAGAAACAATGTGGTATATATACACAGTAGAATACTATTCAGCCATTTAAAAAGTCAAATTGAATTTTGAAGAACTATACCAATTACAAGAGCATCAAAAAATATGAAATCCCTAGTGACTAACATGACAAGATGTGTGAAATATTTATACTGAAAAATACTAAATGCTGCTGAGAGAAATTAAAGAAAACTGAAAATTTGAAAAAGATTAAAGCAGGAAAACTAACACCACTTGGTTTCAAGACTTACTGTAAAGCTACAGTAATCAAGACAGCATAGTACTGGTGTCAAGATAGAAATACATCAACAGAACATAAAAGAAAGTTTAGAAACAGACCCACAGATATATGAACAACTGGTATTTGGCAAAGGTACAAAGGCAATTCAGAGAGGAAAGGATAATCTTGTCAACAATGGGTGCTGAAACATTTGTACATTCATATGCAAAACCATGAACTTCAATCCATACCTGTCAAAGGTAAAAATGAACTCAAAATGGATCTCAGACCTAAAATTAAAACCTAATTATAAATTTCTAGGAGAAAACAAAGACAAAAATATTTGTAACTTTGCTTATGCAAAGATTTTTTAGATATACTACCAAAAGCATGACCAAGTAAAGTAAAAATTCATAAATTAGACTTTGTCAAATGTAGAAACTTCTCATTGAAAGATAATTTTAAGAAAATGGGAAGGCAAGCTACAGACTGGGAGAAAATATTTGGAAATCACATATCTGTTAAGGTCTTGAATCTAGAATAAACAATTCTTAAAATTCAATAAAGAAAGTAATTTAAATAATGGGCAGAAGACCTTAAAGGCATGACCAATGAGTATATATATGGATGGCAAATGAATGCATAAAAATATTTTTAAAATTATTAGTAATTAGGTTAATGCAAATTTAAGTGATATCGCCATGCATCTATTAGAATATGTAAAATGAAAAAGACTATTCCAAGGGCATCTGGGTGGCTGAGTTGGTTAAGCATTTGCCTTCAGCTCAGGTCATGATCTCAGAGTCCTAGGATGAAGCCTTGGGGTTGTCTCCTTTCTCAGCTGGGAGTCTGCTTGTCCTTCTCCCTCTACTCCACCCCCATTCATTCAGGCATGCTCTCTCTCTCTCTCTCTCAAATATATAAGTACAATCTTAAAAAGAGGGATAAAGAGAGAAAACTATCCCTGTAACAATTACTGAATTGAAAGGCATGAGCATATTTGGGCTACAGCCACATATTTACTGTTTGTTTTCCAAGAATTTAACTGAATGACTCCCACCTGCATCCATTCACAGTATATATTCCACGGAACTCTCACCAGAACATTAGAAAAATTGTTTAAATTCAAATCTCATCTAGACATTTAAGAGATTTAAAAATGGTTAATTTACATGCAGCTTTTGGGTTTATCATCTTAGCAGATGTTTCTTTTTCTCAACTTTCATCTGCAAGTCCCAAATTTAGTTGGTACAAATGCACCTGCAGTTGTCGTGTACTGTGGAGAAATCAAAAAGATCCATCAAATACTAGCTACCAACATAAGTAATCAAATGCCATGTTCTCATTTAGACCAGCAAAAACAGACCTCCAAATGAGAAAGTAAATATCTGCTGGGCTCAAAAAACAGACAGAGAGATAAAGTCAGCTGAAAAATTAACAGACAGTATTTCTCCCAAAGACATACTGTACTTGTAGAGTCAAGGTGACCTTGATGACTACTACTTTCTTATTTTCACAATGAGAAAATGTGTTCTCTAAAATCATGGAGTAACAGCTTTGTTGTTTGAATATCTATTAGTAAGAATGAAATATCCCTCCCTTGGCTGATCCCTGTGACACAGAAAACTAGCTTCACACCAAACCAAGGGCAGAGCTCCAGATAAGGGGGTTCTGGGCCAACAACCACTATCTATGTTATCTCTGTAGTTTTCAAGTTAACAGGACTCTGGGGCTACTTTGTAGTCTAGACGTGACCTTGAACTCTTTACAAACAGCCCTAATTGTCTACCTATCAAAATACTGCTTCACAAAAGTTTCACCTACCTCTACCCTTCACTAAAATTTCCTAATAACTCTATTCCTTTGTTTTGTAACATGCTTCATAGTTCCCCTGTTGTGTGATCTCATTCATAGCAGGCCACAGTCAAATTCATAAATGTGATTTTGTGGGACTGCAGATTTGTTAGGTGATCTTGGGTTCATTGACTAGGAGGAAAAGGTTTGAAATAATATCGCCAGGGGGCGCCTGAGAGACTCAGTCGGTTAAGCATCCGCCTTCCATTCAGGTCAAGATCCCAGGGTCTTGGGATGAGCCCCACCAGGGCTCCCGGCTCAGCACAGTCGACGTCTCCCCCTTCCCCCACGCCCTGCTTCTGCGTCCCTCTCTCAAGTAAATAAATAAAATCTTTACAAAAATATCTTCAGTAAATATTTGTTTTCATAAACTATCTGTTCGCATCATTCACGTGCAAATAATAAGAAAATAGGCGGCCGCTAATTTGGTAAGGATCTGAGCAAACAATGAAAGAGCATTTTAACACCACTGATCTAGATTATCTAGACCAATATTTCTATAAAAAGAAAAGGGAAAAACAGAAAAAAGAAAGGTGGGGAGATGGAAACAGTGATTTAGAGGGAAAGGTCCTCTAGGACACTGCTCCAGTGCGGTAACAGCCTATAAGACCGCAAGCGCCGCCGCTGAGGGTCCCTTTCCACTCTTCAATTAGATGCGGGACAGTCTCGGGCGCGACCAGAACTACAACTCCCGGCTTCCCGTGCGGCCCGGGGAAGGCAGGCCGGGACCGCGAGACAGAGGCTCCGGGGGATAGCGGCCCAGAGCCGGTCGCTCCTCCTTTTGAAGCGGTTTCGCACCTCTCTCCGCCCGCGGCGTCGGGGGCGTCGGCGCTCACGCAGGGGCGGGTCACGGCGGCGCGAAGCGGTGCTGGGCGGGAAGGGAAGTCGTGGCGGCGGCGGCGGGGACAGCAGCGACGGCGGCGGCGGCGGCGGGGACCGCAGGAGCGGTGGTGCTGTCAGTTAGGCCGTCGGAGAAATGGGAGACCCGGGGTCGGAGGTGAGTGGGCGAGCGTTGGGCCGCGGCATTCTCAGGCCAGCCGGGAAGGGCTTTGTGTTTTGCTGAGAGTGAGGCCTGGTGCGCGGCGGTGGCCGCCCCGGCGGGCCGACAGTGTCCGCGTCTCGGGCCGAGCTCCGCGTTCGGGCCTGGTGCGGGTCTGAGCGGGGAACCAGCAGTAACAATGGCCGCCCGGCCGCCCCCGGCCCTGTGCGCCGGCCACGGAGGTCCCTGTGGCCGCTGCTCGGGCCGCGAGAGCGACATTTTGAGACAGGCTCGCTCCTGGGCGGTGTGCGTGCCTCCCTCCTCCTCGAGGAGATTTGGGGAATTCGCAGGGGCTGGTAAGGCGTTTTCGGCGTCCCTCCCTGTGGATGGCTCCACGTCTGCAGAGGCAGAGCCCGACTCCATCCATCGAGTCCTGTGCTTGGTGGGGTTTGCATGCAGTTGTGCTCAGTTCGGTTTCCTCGAGAGCTTGCTGTCTGTCTTACGGAGCTCTTCCTTCTTCGTTCTTTTTGGGAAGAATCTCTTCCTGCAGGTACGTGGCCGTATGTCGATAAGCATGTTCTGGCTTATTTTTATAGATGATAGAGTCTGTCCCTCCAGCTGGGCCTGAGGCATCTGAGGCAACAACGGATGAAAATGAGGATGACATTCAGTTTGTCAGTGTAAGTAGCAACGAAATTCGGGTGTTTCCCAGAATCCCAACCTATGCGCGGTAAGCGGTTCTGTGATGATGGTACCTCGCCTGTCCGTCCGTCGTTCAGCAGCTGGGCGTGGATGTCTCGCAGGTACTGGGCCCTGGGGAGTATGGCGCAGGATGAGGAAATTGACCGAGAGGGGTCTCCGAGCACCTGCAGGGGCCACCACAAAGACTGTGCCCGAAAGGACATGTTGCACATGGAATCAGGCTTCTTATGCCTTCATTAGTGCCACTTTATATACTTCATGTGGGCAAAGTCGTGCTGTCTTAAGAGCGTGCTTGGAACAAGCAGGGCAGGAGCGTCCTTTGAAACACGACGTGCAGGTTAGAGGGAAGGGACGGGAGAAAGCAAGAAGGGTTGCAAGCACTCAAAGTGTGAGCTTTCCGGAGCTTGGTGACGCGAAGGCAGATAGCTTGAAGCTTTCTCCAACCTCTGAGATCACCACGTTACAGCATAATGCAGGAGTTGACGTTCATAAGGAAGACCCTGCATCACCAGGAACACGCGTGGTTTTCAGACTGTCTTCCTTTTGGGACAGTGATCTCTGAGCATTAGGAAGTGTAAGTGTGCAGATTTCTGGGCCTCACACCACACCTGCTGAATCAGAATTTGAGGGTGGGACCCAGGAATCTTCACTTTGGAACAAAGAAAAGGACATGTGACTCTGTGAGCCATGCTTTGGAGGTTTAGGGGAACTGGGTCATGATGTATTGGGGGATGGTTTTCACCGAAAAGTGTAATGTTTTCTAAGAGTTCTGTTTAAAGTGGTAGCTAGCCAGAAACTTCTACAAACCCGTGATTAGTTGAGGTTTGCTGTCAAAGTTGTATAATTTTTCTTTAAATAAGTGCCCGTTTAATGTTTGTTTGTTAATTGCTGTAGGTTTAGGGCATCCTGATAAACCATTTTTCCAAATGTCAGTTTTCTAAATCAGATAATATCCCCTCTTTAAACATTGCGGTGTTAAGATGTTTCTTGTTTCTTGTTCCAGTAGGGCCATATGGAAAGTGGGTTTTTTTTTAAGATTTTATTTATTTATTTGACACGGAGAGATCACAAGTCGGCACAGAGGCAGGTGGGGGTGGGGGAGGAGCAGGCTGGATCCCAGGACGCTGGGATCATGACCTAAGCTGAAGGAAGAGGCTTAAACCCACTGAGTCACCCAGGCATCCCTCATATGGAACTTCTTTACAAGCTATATTCCTGACATTCTTCCCCATTAACAATACATATGGCAATCCCCCCCCCCTTTTTTTTTTTGACACTTGGGACCTTATAAATTTGGGGTACCAAGATAGGCTGGGTGCTGGTTCTGCCATCCCTGTGTTGTAGAGTAATGATGTAGCTGTGGAAATTGAAGAGCTACCATGGCTTTTTTTTTTTTTTTTTTCCCAGTACGGAAAAGCATTTGGCAGGAATATTTCATGGGTCTTTGGGAAAAATAATTTTGGTTCCTCTTGACTGTGGTTTAGAAACAAATGAATGGGACTTTTTTTTTTTTTTTAAGATTTTTATTTATTCGACAGACCGAGATCACAAGTAGGCAGAGAGGCAGGCAGAGAGAGAGGAGGAAGCAGGCTCCCCGCGGAGCCCCGATTTCAGGACCCTGAGATCATGATCTGAGCAGAAGGCAGAGGCTTAACCCACTGAGCTACCCAGATGCCCCTGAATGGGACATTACAAACCTGATATTTTTTGCAACTAGAACCAGGAGTGACATGGGTATTATAACATGTGCCTTTGAGAAACAGAGGGAAACTACAAGATTGAGATTGGAAAAATAAATACTCTGGAATAAACAATTACATGATAAACTCTTACTGAATTAACATACCAGATTTTCTTCAGCTGAGGTTTACAACTCTCTTAATTTAATTAAATTAATTAATTATTTATTTTTAAAGATTTTATTTATTTATTTATTTGACAGAGAGAGAGATCACAAGTAGGCATAGAGGCAGATAGAGAGAGAGAGAGGAGGAAGCAGGCTCCCCGCTGAGCAGAGAACCTGATGCGGGGCTTGATCCCAAACCCTGGGAGCATGACCTGAGTTGAAGGCAGAGGCTTTAACCCACTGAGCTACCCAGGCACCCCAACATAACTTTTATATGCACTGGAAAACCAAAGAATTCATTTGATTCTATTGTGATAGTCGCTTTATTGTAATAGTCTGGAACTGAACCTGTAATATTTCAGAGGTATGCTTGTATACTCTAAGTGGAATTTTAGTATCAGAAAGAAGAGAGTAAAAATACTCCTTATTTTATTTTATTTATTTATTTATTTTAAGATTTTATTTTTAAGTAATCTCTATATCCAACATGGGGCTCAGACCCACAACCAGGAGCTCAAGAGTCCATGCTCGCTTCAGCAGGACATACACTAAAAAAAATTAGTCAGGCTCCTATGACTGAGTTAGCCAGGTGCCCTCTCCACCATTGCCTTTAAATTGTTCCACAGGAAAAGAACAGTGATAATTTAATTCAGTTTTAGAATATACTCAGAAACAGAATTTACTTACCTTTATAACCCTATTCTCTGCTGGGCTCCACTAGGATATGCTTATTTCTCTTGTTTTTTTAATAGTACCATCAGTTAAAGATGAAATGCTCCTGGGTACAGTCCTCTGCTTCAGGGTTCTTCAGATACAAAAGTTACTACTTTACATACTCTATTATGGATTCCTGAGTCTTCCTATAAATCTCTTTCCAGCCTTCAGTCTACATTATAGCACAGCATCCTCTTTGAGTTTTGCCATATGCATATACGCATGTGTGTAGCTAAACACAGTATGCTAAAAGACTGATAAAAATTTGTAAGTACAAAAGGAGCCCTTTTATTATAAATTTTATTGTAATATACATATAGAAGAGTCTACTGTCCTTCTAGCCTTTTATTTTAGTACTACATTACTATTGTCGGATTATCTCGTTATTAGTCTTCCCACACTTCATACTTTCCTAATCTTGAACCACAGCTTTAATACTGTTTGCATCTTAGCACTGTTGACTGGTTCATTTACCTATAGAATAAAATTTTAGGGTTTTGACCCAGGTATTTAGGGCTTGGTATATTCTATAGGTAGTATATATGTAAAGAAAGAATTGAAAAAGTCAGGGCTTGATGTTTGCTTGTATAAGGATATGGAGGATAAAGCAGAGCTATTCAAGAACTCTGTGATTTTGAGTTTAGATATCTAAAAAATAATCGATAGTCAGCTAGTTAAAGAATATAGTACCGTGATGTGTCTTTTTAATACAATCCCTGTACTATTTTCCATTTCCACAGGAAATGGAAAAGGAATCCACATGGCTTTATTCCTCTATGTAGATTTAGTTTCTCTTTGGGTTTTGTCATCATTACTTACTCATCTACTCTGAAATCTGCTCCTGTGCTGCTTCTGTTTCTGATTATTCTGTGCCACCTGCAAGACTTCCTCTGTTGAGGAAGTCTTGCTAATTCTGACAACAAAACCTCCTGATTGTAAATGCAAGTTTGGTTTGAATGGTTTTCATGACTTGTAAATTTGCTCATTTCCTTTTTAGGAAGAACCATCAAAACATGTTCTTGAATACATTGTTCTGGTCTGTGGTGATAATGAAGAGCTTAGCACCTGTCCTAGCGATGTAAGTATATTTGTGGTTTTTCAGTTCTGTCATTAAGTGCAAAGTGTGTTGGAGGTGGTTTGCAAGAACTGATTGAACTGGCTTGCAAGAACTGATCGTAAGATTTTCAGGAGTTTTGTGGGCGGATTTGTTAAACATAACCATTGTTAAAAATTAAAGTATATTTTAAAATTTGAAGTATATAAAGTTACAAGGAAATAAGTTGTTACATTTAAGGTAGTAAATACTCAAAACTCATCATATCTTAATTTGAGATTATTTATACCTATTGTATCTGAGTGGTAGAAATACTATATAACAGCATGCTCCTGCAACATGATTGGAGTATTTACACCAAGGTAAATGTCAAACTACAAATCAGGGCTTATTTATTATTTACTGATTATCTAAACTTAAGAAAGTGGTGGTTAAAATGTTAATGCAGATTAAGCCTAAAAATATGATACATCTCTAAATTGCTGGACTGTGTGCTATGTGAACAATTGAGAAAACCTTGTAATACTTGAAAACTCTTCCTTGTTTCAACAAAGATGATGTCATTGATAAGTGAGTGGAGTTTTGGTATACATCTTCATCTTTTCACTTTTCTTCTTGTTAAATGAAACTATTAACCACTTTTCACATTGGAACTATACTCAGTTGTAAATCATATGAGCAACTTCTCTGTTCACTTGGATGTTAATCAAACATTCATAGTCAGATTTCATGACATTGGCTATAAAATTTTAAAAACGTTCACCTGGCTAACTCACTCAGGAGGAGCATCCAGCTTTTATTTCAGCGTCATGAATTCAAACCCCACATTGGGTGTAGAAATTACTAAAAAAATTAAAAAACTTAAAAAAAACTGATAGTGAATTTTTCACCAAATAGCAAGTCATATTAAAGTTACAGGTACAAATTGAAAATCAGGGTCTTTTATTATTTATTTATTTATTTAAGTTTTGTTTTGTTTTGTTTTTGGACAGACAGGGATCACAAATAGGTGGAGAGGCAGGCAGAGAGAGAGGAGGAAGCAGGCTCCTGCTGAGCAGAGAGTCTGATGTGGGGCTTGATCCCAGGACCCTGAGATTATGACCTGAGCGGAAGGCAGAGGTTTTAACCCACTGGGCCACCCAGGTGCCCGCAGTGTAAGTATTTTAATTCAAAATTTATTTCTAAAATTTTGTAAAGAAATCATTAACAAATTTTTGCATTAATCCTTAAAGTGTTCTCAAGAACTTTACTTGTATTTTTTTTCAGATTCTGTTCCCTAAAATGCCAAAACGACAGGGAGATTTTTTGCATTTTTTAAATGTGAAGAAGGTGAAAACAGACAAGGAAATAATAATAGCAAAAATCATTGTGGATTGTCTAAGTCGAAGGAATCAGATTTCAAATATGTTGAACAACCAATCATTGAGGAAAATCCATCATATTCATCAAAGGAAGAAACAGATAATCTTGTGCTTCCATATTGTTGGAATGAAAAACAAGCATTTAAGTTTACAGAACAGTACAAATGGCTTGAAATTAAAAGAACGTAAATTAGGATGTAAGGATTGTTCAATCGTTCGGCATTTGGGATCAAAAGCAGAAAAGCATGTCCATGTGTCTAAGGAATAGATTGCATATTGAGTAACCCCTACTCGCAGTAATAAAACTACTAGACAGGCTTCTCTGCAGAAAAAAATTAGGGAACACGATGTTTCTAAAGCCCATGGTAAAATTCAGGATTTGTTAAAGGAATCAATTAATGACTCAAATTCTGATTTAGTGCATAAACAAAATAATAAAAATACTGATGCTGATGAGGGAGGAGGAGGCTGGCTGAGGACAGAGCAAAAGCTGGCGCCTTGCACCCCCTCTCCACCTGCCCCCCTCCATATGTGTAGCATTCCTCAGGCACCCCTGACTGCCATAAAACGATAAATAGTTAACTTGCAGGGATTGCAATCCTGCAGAACAGGAATCTCCCTTGCTCTACAGATGTCCTAGAGACCTAAACAGGGAGGTTACCTTATCAATAGCACAAATTTCCAGAGGCAAATAACTCTCAGTTCCTGAAGCCCTAATGTCTCCCTCCCCACCACAAACTGGAGGAGGCTGAGGTAGAAGGGAATGTAAATGATAGCAGCATCATAATACCCCACCAAGAATCTCCCAACTATCTTGATGTTAATGCCCGACCTAAGAGACATTGATGAAGCCATAAGGGCAAGCCGCCCCCCCCCACCCCCGCACCTTGTAGGCCCTCCTTAACATGTGAAAACTCTGTTGAAACCTCCCATCCCTTCCTCTCCCCTTCCCCCAACCGCAAGGTATATAACATGCCTACCCTCACAACCCGGGGCAGCAGCTCTTCCTGCCCACGGGTCCTGTCCCTGTGCTTTAATAAACGACCATTTTGCACCAAAGATGTCTCAAGAATTCTTTCTTGGTCATCGGCTCCGGACCTCAGCCCACCAAACCTCACCTAGGTTCTAGAACTTCATCAATGCTACTGTAAAAGTTTTCAATACTGTTTACAGTTTAGTAAAACACAATAGACCTTTATCTGATATTAAGGGGGCAATAGAATTACAAGAGAAAAATGGAGAGGTCAGCTGTTTATAAATACATGATATAGTGCAATAAGAATAGCAGAACATATTGGAAAAGAAATGAAAATGAAGATGTTTAAGAATATTATAGAAGAGAATGCCAAAATCTGCATCATAATTGATGAGGCATCTACAGTTTCGAAGAAAAGCACTCTAGTGGTTTATCTCCAGTGCACAGTTCAGTTGGCTCCCACACCAGTTATGTTATTTGTTGCTTTAAAAGAATTGGTGTCATCTGCAACAGCATGTATTTTCAGTACAATATCTTTAAATGATCATGGGTTTACTAATGAAAATTTGAAAGCAAATTTAGTTGCATTTTGTTCTGATGGTGCTAATACAATTCTAGGAAGAAAGTCTGAAGTAGCTACAAAATTGTTGGAAAATTTTCCTAAAATCATTACTTGGAATTGTTTAAACTATCAATTTCAGTTGTCAATTGATGATACAATATCTGAAATAAAACAACTATCATTTTAAACTACTTGATAAAATTTATTCCACTTATCACCATTCTAAAAAAAATCTAAACAAGCTTTTAGAAAATGTAGCTAAAGATCTTGAAATTGAAATTATTAAAATTAGCTGGGTAATGGGACCAAGATGGGTAGCATGTGGTTTATAAGCTGCTACTGCTGTATGGCATGCATATTCTGTATTATATATGCATTTTTCTAATTTTACTCTGGTTTGGCAAAGAGATTAGCTAACATTCATTTTTTGCAAGACCTTGCTTTAATGATTGACATTCTTCAAGAATTTTCACTACTTTCAACTGCATTACAGTCCAGATCAACAAACATTCAGAAAGCACAAAAATTGATCAAACGTACCATAAGAGCCTTGGATATTTTTAAATATTGGTACTGGAAAACATGAGTCTCAGATTGAAGGTTTGATTAAGTCAGATAAGTTTAAGATATTCCATTTAGTAAAAATAATAGTAAATAGTAAAAATAGGGGTACCTGGGTGGCTCAGTGGGTTAAAGCCTCTGCCTTCGGCTCAGGTCATGATCTCAGGGTTCTGGGATTGAGCCCCACATCGGGCTCTCTGCTCAGTGGGGAGCATGTTTCCTCTTCTCTGACTGCCTCTCTGCCTACTTGTAATCTCTGTCTAATAAATAAATAAAATCTTTAAAATATATATATATATATATAAATTTAATGCTCTTTATAAGTATATGTTACTAGAAAACATAATTGAACACATGCATTTACATCTTATAACTGACAGAAACCATGATGAAAGTATTTTTAATTATTTTGACTTGCTAGAACACTCTACGTGGCCTTATGAAGAAATGACTTCACCATGGATAGCTGGTGAAAAAAAATTATTTCATCTATGTGAAATTTTAAAATAAGAAATTGATTTGAATGATTTTTGGGAATTTGTAAATAATATAAAATCTAATAGTGTTTCAATTCCTACAACTACACAAATAGCTAAAAAGATAGTTAATACTATTGCCATCAATAATGTTGAAGCTGAAAGAGGTTTCAATTTCATGAACATAATTTGTACAAGGGTGAGAAATAGTTTAACAATAGATCACATATCAGATCTAATGACAATAAATTTATTGGGGAAATTGCAGATTGCGACGCAACTCCATTTGTAAAGTCCTGGTCAAACTGTAACCACAGATTGGCTACAGATACAAGAGTTAGGCAAAAATCAACAAAAGCCTTCTATGAGAATCAGTTGGCTATATGGAACTTACAATAAAGGGTATTATATGTGTTTTTATCATTTGTAAATTGTGTGCTACACACCTTAAAAAAATTTTTTTGAAACCCCATTGTTAAACATTCATTGACACATTTAAAAAGGATTTTCCAAAGAGATAAAGTTGATTGTTTTTAGGAACTATATAGTTTTTTTAAGAGATTGGCCCATGTCTACTAGAGTAGGCCATGATGTATATTATAAAGTGTCCTGTACAGAACATCCAACCATTTCCATTTCTGCTGCCTTACTTTTAGAAAGAATGCAAGAGTAACAACCCAGATAAGTTCAAAACCCTGGAAATTATATAAAATAAATGAAAAATGAAATAAAAATTGCAAGCCTTTTGGCTATCAATCACTTCTGTATGTGCTAATATATCTGTGGCTATTAAGCACTTGAGCTCACCAGGACTAAGTGAATTTCTTACTTAATTAAATATAAAAAAGTGTAAAATATTTTTAACAACTTTTTTTTTTTTTTTAGAAATACAGTTAACTTGCTACCTTGCTCATGATTATTGTAGTATGCCTGTCAAACTCATGTGTCATGTGTAATACTACATAAAACACATCACTCAGGATCCTGGGTGGCTCAGTTGGTTGGGGAACTGCTTTCGGCTCAGGTCATGATCCTGGAGTCCCAGGATTGAGTCCCTCATCGGGCTCGCAGCTCCATGGGGAGTCTGCTTCTCTCTCTGACCTTCTCCTAGCTCATATTCTCTCTCACTGTCTCTCTCTCAAATAAATAAATAAAATATTAAACACACACACACACACACACACACACACACACACATCACTGCATTGGTGTCAACAGATGGATTCAGGGCACATTATTTTTTTCTATGAATTGATGTAACATAGCATCTTTACCTGAGTATTTTATAAAGACAATCAGAATTACAGTGATACTTGTTAATTAATTGAAATACTTATCTTAATTATAATTATCTTTCTAGTTCAGACATGAATATATGCACATTTTTTAATTTAAAATGAAGGCATACTGAAAAATAGAGATACAGAATCTAGTGTTACAACTGGAACAATAAGACTGGGAAAAGGTACTTTACACATTTCATGATGAATGGTTAATTGCAGTTGGCTGAGGCAGAGAAAAGCTGGTTTGTTTTTTTGTTTGTTTCTGTTTTTTTTTTTTTTTGAAGATTCTATTTATTTATTTGAGAGAGAGTATGAGAAAGGAGGTCAGAGGAGAAGCAGACTCCCTGTGGAGCTGGGAGCCCAAAGCAGGACTCGATCCCAGCACTCCAGAATTATGACCTGAGCTAAAGGCAGCCACCCAACCAACTGAGCCACCCAGGTGCCCCAAAAAGCTGGTATTTGAAAAAGACAGTAAAGAAGTGGATAATACTGAGACAGTTTCAGCAAATGCATAATGAATGAAATCTTTCAAAGTAAAAAAATTGAACTTCAGTCACTGGAAATTAGAATTAAATGTTCAACAACATTTTTTTTTAAGATTTTATTTATTTATTTGACAGACAGAGATCACAAGTAGACGGAGAGAGAGGCAGGGAGAGAGAGAGAGAGGAAAGCAGGCTCTCTGCTGAGCAGAGAGCCCGATGTGGGACTTGATCCTAGGACCCTGAGATCATGACCTGAGCCGAAGGCAGTGGCTTAACCCACTGAGCCACCGAGGTGCCCCTTCAACAACATTTCTTAAATAGTTTTTTTTTAAGGTTGATTTTAAGTTTGGCCAGCTATAAAACAGCTTGGATTTTCACATAAAAAAAAAAAAACTGGTTTTGAATAGATAATAAAATATTTCAGTAGCAGAAATTGTTAGAAAATTATGAATTAAAGCCTAAGAAATATTTTATTAAGAAAGTACAAAGTCCTTAGGTAACCAAACATTGTAGAATACAGGACCTTCCTAACTATCAAAGATTAATTGATGTAGAATCTGAAAAGTGTTTTTCTTTGGATGAGTTATGTAATATAAGAGCTCCAGCTCAAAATTTGGAGTATATTTTGTCTCATAGGACTTAAAACATTTATGAAGCAATAATTTGAATTCATGGCCTAAAACTTATATAGCCTTTTGTGTGTTTTGTTTTGTTTTTGTTTTTTTAAGTAAGCTCTGTGTCCAAAGTGGAGTTTGAATTCATGACCCCACGATCAAGAGTTGTTTCCTCAACTGACTGAGCCAGCCAGATGCCCCATATAGTTTTGTGGGGTTTTTGTTTTTTTTGTTGTTGTTGTTTTTTTAAAGATTTTATTTATTTATTTGACAGAGAGAGATCACAAGTAGGCAGAGAGACAGGCAGAGAGAGAGAGGGAAGCAGAGAGCCCGATGCGGGGCTCGATCCCAGGACCCTGAGATCATGACCCGAGCTGAAGGCAGAGCCACCCAAGCACCCCATTTTTTATTTTACTTTTTAAAAGAATTTTTTTATTTATTCATTTGAGACCGAGAAATAGCAGGAGCCGTGGGGAAAGGCAGAGGGAGAAGTGGACTCCTTGCTGAGCAGGGAGCCCTATGTGGGGCTCCATCCCCACACCTGCAGATCATGATCTGAGCCCCCAGGTGCCTCTATGTAGATATTTTTTAATCTTTTACATTTGTTAGAAGAGTTTCAGATAGATGAGGAAAAAAATTATCTCTGTCACAGTAAATGGCATTTTAGGTAAGCTAGGTAAAATGTCAGATCTTTTTGAAATTTTTAAATGAAAGATTCCCCTTATTTGTTATTCTACCTGTATGATACATTTTGAAGATAGTTGTGGTCAGTTTTTTAAAATGGTCTCTATGACAGGTGTCAAGGGTACGGTTTAATGCTCATTACATGAGGGCGCCTGGGTGGCTCAGTGGTTTAAGCCACTGCCTTCGGCTCAGGTCATGATCCCAGGGTCCTGGGATCGAGTCCCGCATCAGTCTCTCTGCTCAGTAGGGAGCCTGCTTCCCTCTCTCTCTCTCTGCCTGCCTCTCTGCCTACTTGTGATCTCTCTCTGTCAAATAAATAAATAAAATCTTAAAAAAAAAATTTGTTAAAAAAAAAAAAAGAAGAAAATGGTGGGGGCACGTGGCTGGCTCAGTTGGTGGAGCATGTGACTCTTGATCTTAGGGTTCTGGGTTCAGGCCCCATATTAGGCATAGAGCTTACTTTAAAAAAAAAGAAAGAAAGAAAGAAAATGGTGGTTTTCTTCCCAATATTTTTCATATGAATGACCTAAATTTGAAGCTCCAAGGAAAAGAAAAAAGCTTATTTGTGCCGTACTTAGACAAGCACTAGAATTTATTTTGAAATAGAAACTTTAAAAACTAAATAATTTTACACATTTTTCAAATATGAATCAGCATGTATGAGAATTTAACTGTATTTGACATTGTTATATAAATGTACTATAAAAATTTGTAAGAAATTTGAAGTGTTTTATCTATTAATTTGCTTTTAAATTTACTCATTAATTTGGAACAATGACCCAAAATTTATTGCATTTATTTAGACAGATACAATCTTCAAACTGATATGCTTTTGCTCTGAAGGTAAATCAATTCTTTTTAAAAAGGATGCACAGGATTTTTTTAATGTGGATGTAAATAAAGGAAAATTACCTTCTTTCAGTTATTGGAAAACTTGACTGTTTGGGAACAATTTGGGTATATGAATCTACTTTTCAACTATACATTTTATAAAATTTATACATAAATCAACTACTTGCGATAAAAAAGGCATTCAGATTAACAGATGTACCTTATATGTAAAATACACATCAGATTTTAAAGACTTAGCATGTACTTTATCATGATAATATGTTGAAATAATATTTTGGTTATTTTGAGTTAAAGTCATAAAATTAATATTATCTATTTATTTTTATTTTAGAATAACATATGTGTCTTACATTATTAGTTCTGTTGGACATTACTACCCTATATGATGGTTACTGTCAAATCTGGATTTCTCCAATCCAGACCTCACTTTTGAACTCCAAGAACCATAGTCAACTGCCTTCTAATCATTTTTGCATTGCCCCATAGGTATCAAACTGAGTATGTCCAAAGCTGAATTTAACAGTCCCTCACTATTTTGTCTCAGAGAACAGCACAGCTATCCATCTATTTGCTTAAATTAGAAATTTGAAGACATTTCAAAGAGTTTCTCCATTTTGCCCTGTCTCTTCATCTTTTAAATACCTCTTTAGTCCATATTTTCCTCAATATCCCCACTGCAGTTATCTTAGTTCAGGCAGGCCCTTGTTTTTCTTCCTTAGTCTACCTTAATAACTTCCTAACAAGTCTCACTACCTTCATACATGCTTGCCCTCTTCTCAATCATCCTCCGCACTAACTCAGGAATGGCATTCTAAAATACACATTCTTGGGGCGCCTGGGAGGCTCAGTGGGTTAAGCCTCTGCCTTCAGCTCGGGTCATGATCCCAGAGTCCTGGGATCGAGCCCTGCATCGGGCTCTCTGCTCAGCCGGGAGCCTGCTTCCTCCTCTCTCTGCCTGGCTCTCTGCCTATTTGTGATCTCTGTCTGTCAAATAAATAAATAAAAAATCTTTAAAAAAAATTTTTTTTTAAATACACATTCTTACAACTTTTGTTAGTTAGGAAGACAGACTCAGATAACAGAAAACCCAATTTAAATCACTTATATGGTTTTTTCTGGAGATGGCTGCAGGCTTTGCTTAAGTAGCTCAATGTCATTATTGCTGTGTTATGTGGGACACTATTGGTCTTGCCCTTTAGGTTACAGGATGTCTGGCAGAGTTTTAGATATAACCGGAGTTAAGTCAAGAAGGCAAGGGGTAGAGCAAACCCTGTATAGCCATCAGGAAATCAGAAGCTTTGCCAGAAGACTTTTCAAGTATATTTATATTTTACTCACCAGAATTTTTTCAACATGACCATCTGTCATTGCAAGAGAGGCTTGGAATGTGAACACGTTTACTTTTCCTAGTTTCTTTAGTGAATCCAGACAGCAGAGAAAAGGGAATGGAGAGTGGGTTAGCGAGTCTATGGTATTTACCGTATTTCTCTACTACAGAAAATCCTTCACTGGTTTCTCACTTTCTTAAGGGTAGTAAAGTTCAACCTTTCTGATTGTTTTATAAGGAGTCATGCCGCTACTAGATAGTGAGTTTCTTGAAAGGAGTCTGTGGGGCGCCTGGGTGGCTCAGTGTGTTAAGCCTCTGCCTTTGGCTCGGGTCATGAAATCAGGGTCCTGAGATCGAGCCCCATGTCGGGCTCTCTGCTCAGCAGGGAGCCTGCTTCCCCCTCCCACTCTGCCTACTTGTGATCTCTCTCTCTGTGTCAAATAAAATCTTAAAAAAAAAAAAAAGTCATCTATAACCCCGACTATTAATGTCAAGCACATAGGAGGAGCTCAGTGAAAGTTATCTTAGTATGTGAAGTTTCCTACATGTCAGTTCACTTTCTTTTTTTTAAAGATTTTATTTATTTGACAGAGAGAGAGATCACAAATAGGCAGAGAGTCAAGCAGAGAGAGAGGGGAAGCAGACTCTCTGCTCAGCAGGGATGCTGAGGCAGATGCGGGGCTCAATCCCAGGACCCTGAGATCATGACCTGAGCCGAAGGCAGTGGCTTAATCCACCGAGCCACCCATGCACCCATGTCAGTTCATTTTTATAAACTGATTACATCTTCAAATATTTCTATTTCCCAGTGGACTTCTAAGGGAAATAAGATACTCTACAGCTTTTAATTTCAGACATACTGGTATGCCTTAACACTTCACATTTACTTTGAAGATACACTGAGGTATTCTTTAAAATGAATTTAAAATATTGCTTTTTTTTTTTTTTTTAAGATTTTATTTATTTGACAGACAGATCACAAGTAGGCAGAGAAGCAGGCAGAGAGAGAGGAGGAAGCAGGCTCCCTGCTGAGCAGAGAGCCTGATATGGGGCTCAATCCCAGGACTCTGGGATCATGATCTGAGCCAAAGGCAGAGGCCTTAACCCACTGAGCCACCCAGGTGCCCCAAAATATTGCTTGTTTTAACATAGATGTGTTAATAGTTTGAACTGAGAATTTTTATTTATTAATTTATGTATTTACTTATTTTAAAGAAAGGGAGAGAGAATGTGCACTCAGGTGGGGGAAAGGGGAGAGGGTGAAGGAGAGGGAATCTCAAGTAGATTAGGCTGAGTGTGAAGCCCAATGCAGGGCTTGATCTCATGACCCTGAGATCATGATCTAAGCCAAAATCAGGAGTCAGAGGTTTAACTGACTGAGCCATCCACACATCCCTGGACAGAAAATTTCAATAAGAATTTCAGTATGTAGGGGCACCTGGGTGTCTCAATGGGTTAAAGCCTCTGCCTTCCACTCAGGTCATGATCCCAGGGTCCTAGGATTGAGCCCCACATCGGGCTCTGCTCAGCAGGGAGCCTGCTTCCTCCTCTCTCTCTCTGCCTGCCTCTCTGCCTACTTGTGATCTCTGTCTGTCAAATAAATTAAAAATAAATAAATTTTTAAAGTAAATAAATAAAATTGTTTAAAAAAAGAATTTCAATACGTAGCATTTTTTAGAAATTGCAACTCATAACATGAAAAACAAACACAAACATCAGTACTGCCACCCAGTTTCATTACTTAAATTTGTGTTTTAGTTTCCAAGCACATTGGTTCCAAATGATATATATTTTTTAAATATTTTATTTATTTATTTGATAGAGAGAGAGATCACAAGTAGGCAGAGAGGCAGAAAAAGAGAGGCGGGGAAACAGGCTCCCTGCCGAGCAGAGAGCCCAATGTGGGGCTCGATTCCAGGACCCTGAGATCATGACCTGAGCCAAATGCAGAGGCTTAACCCACTGAGCCATCCAGGCACCCCCAAATGATATTTCTTTGTCATGAGTTAATGAGAAAGGTCAGGAACAGACTTAATATGTGATTTATGTGTTCATTCACCAAATGGGGCAATGGTGTACTTTTGGTAGTGTTTAAGTTCAAGTACTTTTGAGAAGTGGTACAGATTTGGCCAAAAGCATGAGAAATGGTAAATAGGCAAATATAAAAGACCATTTTCTTGTTAATTTCTTTAAGATATGGCAAAAGTGGGGCTTCTGGTAGCTCAGTCAGTAGATCATGCCATGCAACTCTTGACTTTGGGGTTATTCTTTTGAGCTCCACATTGGGTGTCAAGATTATTTTATCTTTTAAATATTTTACTTATTTATTTGACAGAGAGAGAGAGAGAGACAGCGAGAGAAAATACAAGAGGAGTGGTAGAGGGAGAAGCAGGCCTCCCACTGAGCAAGGAGTCCAAAGCCTGGGGCTTGATCCCAGGACCCCGAGATCATGATCCAAGCCGAAGGCAGACGCTTAACGCTGAGCCACCCAGGCGCCCCTACTTAAAGAATTTTTTTAAATGAAATATAGCAAAAGTTATTGTTTCAGATGTACTAGAGCATTAAAAAGTAGATATGGTAGAATAGGGAAGTATATAGTTGCAAAGTTTTGATGTATTACATGAGATGGTACAATATTAACTAAGAAACAGAGTTAAGAGTGTATATTTTTTTAAGATTTTATTTATTTGAGAGAGACACAGCAAGAGAGGGAACACAAGCAGGGGGAGTGGGAGAGGAAGAAGCAGGTTTCCCACCAAAGAGGGAGCCCGATGTGGGGCTTGATCCTAGGACCCTGGGATCATGACCGGAGCCAAAGGCAGATGCTTAACTACTGAGCCACCCAGGTGCCCCTGTATTTTTTTTTTTAAGATTTTATTTACTTATCTGACAGAGCGCACAGGGGGAGCCGCAGAGGGAGAGGGAGAAGCAGGATCCCCGCTGAGCAGGAAGCATGATGCAGAGCTCAATCCCAGGACCCTGAGATCATGACCCGAGCCAAAGGCAGATGCTTAATTGACTGAGCCACCCAGGCACCCCAAGAATGTATGTTCTAATTCTTTTTTTTTTTTTTTTTTAAGATTTAATCTATTTGACAGAGAGCACAAACAAGGGAAGGGGGGGGGGGGAGAAGCAGGCTCCACACCCAACAGGGAGCCCAATGAGGGACTTGATCCCAGGACCCTGGGATTATGACCTGAGCCAAAGGCAGATGCTTAACTGACTGAGCCACCTGGGTGCCTGTATGTTCTAATTCTTAGAACAACTATTTTAAAAAGAATTCAGAGAGTTACAGCTAAGAAAGCAATAATGGAATTTTGTTAAATGTTCAGATTCTCAGAAAAAAAGGCAGGAAAATGTACAGAAAAACAAAAAGCAGGGCAAACAAAATACAATTGTAGATTTAAATATAGCTGTAGCAATAGTTATATTAAATACAAATGGTCTAAATATACTAATAAATAAGGCAGATTGGCAAAATGAACAAACAGCAATACCTAACTCTGCCCATAAGAAATAGTTTTTAGTTATAAAATCACAAGTTGAAACTATCTGGATAGAAAAATGTTCCTGTTCCTCCTGCTATGTATAATTAAAAACCTTGAATATATATAAACAAAGGAGCACCTGGATGGCTCAGTTTCTTGAGCGTTCAACTCTTGGTTTCTGCTCAGGTTGTGATTTTGGGGTTGTGGGATTGGCCCACTTTGGGCTCTGTGCTTAGTCTGGAGCCTGCTTGTCCCTCTCCCCTCTACTCCTCCCCTTGCTCACACTCTCTCTCTCACAGTCTCACATAAGACTGAAAGATGGAGAGAAGGCAAACCTGGTAGGAGTCTTAGTATTTAGAAGCACACAGTGGTGTGTTCCCTGATTTTTCTTTTTGCCTCCTATATCTCAGGCTTGAACCTGAAGAAACTAGCAACCTAGAAATGCCAGTGGATGCAGACAGAAAAATAAATGCCTGCTGTCTCATAGTCAAAGGATCAGGAAAGGGCAGGCTAGCAAGACAAAACCTATTATTTGGGCACCTGGGTGGCTCAGTGGGTTAAGCCACTGCCTTCGGCTCAGGTCATGATCTCGGGTTCCTGGGATCGAGTCCCACATCGGGCTCTCTGCTCAGCAGGGAGCCTGCTTCCCTCTATCTCCCTCTCTGCCTGCCTCTCTGTCTGCTTGTGATCTCTGTCAAATAAATAAATAAAATCTTTAAAAAAAAAAAAAAACTATTATTTTATGAAACAAGACGAAACCAGAGAGGGAGACAAACCGTAAGAGACTCTTAATCTTAGGAAACAAACTGAGGGTTGCTGGAGAGGATGGGAGTGATGGACACTGGGGAGGGTATGTGTTATAATGAGCACTGAGTATTATTTGAGACTGATGAGTCACAGACCTGTACCCACGAAACAAATATATGTTAATTAATTGAATTTAAACAAATTTTTAAAAATTAGAATTTTAAAAATATTGGGGGAAAACTGTTATTTTACACAATAATGTCTCTACTTCAGGCAAATACTCTGGAAAATCAGGGGACCCATCCCCACTCAAAGCAGCCAACCAAGGCCAAGTGGGGTACATGGACTTCTATCCTTGCCCACTTAGATGAAGTACCCCTAACCCTAAAACCCACTCCACTGAGGTGCTCTGTCAGAGGGGGCCTAATGGAGAATCATGAATTTAGCTTTGCCCTTCCTTCACCACCTCAGGTCTTAACAGAAGCTAACTAGAGAGCGTAGACTTCTTTACTACCTGGGAATAACAAGGCAGTAACATCCCCTTTTTGCTCCTAAAGTGGTGTCCAAGAACAACTAAGTAGAAAGTTAATGATTTAGAATCTCATAATAATCCATATGTCTAGGTTTCAATAAAGGTCACTTGTCATTCTAAAAACCAGGAACACACACACAAAAATTAATAGTTGACAACACTAGGGGTGCCTGGGTGGCTCAGTTGGTCAAGTGTCTGACTTGGGCTTAGGTCATGATCTCGGGGTCTTGAGATCAAGCCCTGTATTGGACTCCACACTCCTCAGAGGAGTCTGCTTCTCCCTCTCCCTCTACCCCTTCCCCCTGCTTGTGCGTTCTCTTCTGCTTTCTCTTGAACAGTAAATAAATAGAACCTTTAAAGAAAAAAAGATGATCTAGTGGGATCTCTCTCTCTCTCTTTTTTTTGTACACAATGAAACTGAAGTTTCAGGAGGTTAACAAAATTGCCATGGCCACAGGGTTGTCATGAACAGACAAGCAACACTATCTTATGGTTCTCTGTATTTACTATCCAGGATTTTTGGAAGTGAAAATGTGATTTTATATCATATTTCACCTTTTAATATTTGTGTAACTTTGGAGAGTTTATATATATATATTTATTTTTTTATTTGAGAGAGAGAATGAGTGAGCAGGGGGAGAGGCAGAAGGAAAGGGAGGGAAATCCTAATCAGTCATCCAGCTGGGCACGGAGCTCGTTGTGCGGTGACCCCCTGACTCTTGACCTGGCCTGAAACCAAGAGCTGGTCACGCAACAAACGGAGTTACCCAGGTGCCCCTGATTGATATCTAACTTAAGTTTATTCGCCTTTCAACAAAAATAATAACCTCATGAATGGTTTCAGGTTTTGTAGGGCCCATTGCATACTAAATTTGGCAAGAAAAAATGCCACAAAATTATGACCACCCTGTTATATACAATTTAAAGCATTTATTTTTGACAGCTTACAGAGATCAAATTCTCAAGTCTGTTAATAATGCAATGTAATTTTTAGGACTGTTGTCAAATTTGGAGAAACCCCTATTGAGTTTGATATCATATAAGAATTCAAATCTACTGGAGAGTGAGTGCTCTTAAATGTTCTTTGAATCGACTACATTCAGAGTATTCCTTTAAGATTACGCAAACTGAGATGGCCAGCAATAATATAATTATATATGGAAGAGACTGCAAAGCACAAAAGTATTTCCCAGTTAATCCTTCACAAAAACCTCAGAAATGCCTACCTGCCACCACAGGGCAGGGGAAACAGGAAGGGAAAATGCAAACAAGGGGCAACTAAAGTGGAAAGAAACCATGGTCTTAACTGACTATGTTAGAAATAGACATTTTTGCAAATTTTACAAAAACATATAAACATGAAGATATTGCTGGGACCCCTTTTTGGGAAGATATCCATGAAGGAAACTATTAACTTTATACTAATTCTGCCACTGACCTAGTTCTTTTTTTTTTTTTTTTTTTTTTTTGAGTTTTGAGTTTTGAGTTTTGAGTGAGGTAAGGCAGGCTTGGGAAATTTCCAGACACTTAACGAGCAGTCAATAAATGTCACCTGAAGAATGACAGAATTGTTGATAATTTTTTTAAGATGTTGAGTATGGGGCAGGTGAAGGGAGTTCATTTTCCTTTTTGTTTTTAAACTTCCCTAATGAATTTTTTTCAAGTCACAAGATAAAAAGAAATAAAATGTTTCAATTATTTTCTGTGTTAGAATTCTAATAAATTATACAATTCCTAACTTACCTCAAGAATAATGGTTACTGGGCGCCTGGGTGGCTCAGTGAGTTAAAGCTTCTGCCTTCGGCTCAGGTCATGATCCCAGAGTCCTGAGATGGAGCCCCAAATCGGGCTCTCTGCTCAGTGGGGAGCCTGCTTCCTCCTCTCTCTCTGCCTGCCTCTCTGCCTACTTGTGATCTCTCTCTCTGTCAAATAAATAAATAAATAAATAAAAATCTTAAAAAAAAAAAAAAAAGAATAATGGTTACTAACAATTTGTATTCTTAAGCAAAAACTTGTAGATACAAAAACAACATACAATTATTGAAAGTATTATAAAAGAATACCGTAAATTTGCCCTATTTTTTAAAAATTTTATTTATTTTTTTGACACAGAGAGAGAGATCACAAGTAGGCAGAGAGAAAGGAAGGGCCCTATTTTTTTTTTTTTAAATTTTACTTTTTAGGAGCGCCTGGGTGGCTCAGTGGGTTGAAGCCTCTGCCTTCGGCTCAGGTCAGGATCCTAGAGTCCTGGGATGGAGCCCCATCAGGCTCTCTGTTTAGCAGGGAGCCTGCTTTCTCTTCTCTCTCTGCCTGCTTCTCTGTGATCTCCGTCTGTCAAAAAATAAATAAAATCTTTTTAAAAATTTCTTTTTAATTTTTATAGGTATTATAGGTACTTGAAAAAAACATTTTCAGTTCTAAATCTAACATTGGATTATATTGGAGAATCTGCAGCCTCCCTGACTGGAAGCACAGAGAGACATTTGTAACATCACTAGTCTTCTTGATGGAGCAAAAAGCTTTCTGAAGAAGCTGCATGTAGATTCCACCCTAATTATCAGCGATGCATCAAACCAAAGAATTTCCAGTAGTCAAATAAGCATGAAGTATGTTTACTTTGGAAATATGCGTTTCCCCATTCCCAAATAAAATCGGTATGTGAAAAAAATTTAAGTTATATCTTACTTCAGACCACATTCCAGAAAAAAAAGTTAAAGGTGGAGTAAAGAGTTAAAATTGAAGCTATACAAGAAAAATAAACGTTGATGAATATTTTTATATTCTTTAAAGGGAACAAATTTTTGTTATTTTTCCTCTAAAGAGTTTTATTTTTTTTTTATTTTTTTAAAGATTTTATTTATTTATTTGACAGAGAGATTACAAGTAGGGCAGAGAGGCAGGCAGAGAGAGAGAGAGGAGGAAGCAGGATCCCTGCTGAGCAGAGAGCCCGATGCGGGACTCGATCCCAGAACCCTGAGTTCATGACCTGAGCCGAAGGCAGCAGCTTAACCCACTGAGCCACCCAGGCACCCCTCCTCTAAAGAGTTTTAAAACTCTCAATATAAAAGTATTACAGCAAAGTGCCAAACAAAAAAACTAACATATGAGTTCCTGCATGTGTATTTTGTGGACTTCCTACATAGAGATGATAGTTTCATGAAGATTTTTACTTTGTAGTGGAAAGTATGGTCAGTATTTTCATGTTCCATGATATCATTTTTCTACGAATGCCTTTAATGCATTTGTCCTTTCTATAGCTCTTTTCACATTTTTTCTTACAAAATCTATGGCTTCTTTTGTGCCATAGCATTTTTTCAACATTTATTTTATAATGACATTGCTTTTCCTGGTCCAGCTTTTTGCACTTGAGCTCATGGTTGGTGAGAGGGGCCAGGGTTCTCTGCCAGGCTTCAGACCTTGCAGAGGCCCTGTCTTCGCTGTCATAGAGACCACTGATTCCAGCCACGATGACCCCTCTGAGAAATATTTTGTGTAGCCCTGTTCCCTTTGGTCCTCTGACCCAGGCTGAGTCTGGAAGGATTGCTGTCACCAGCCCTGCATTCCCAGACCCTTCACCAGCAGCAGCAAACAGTATAGAGCCCTTGCATTTACCAATGAGCCCTTGACCTTCATGGAGTAAGATTCTGTTGGATCTTTCTGAGATCCGCTCCTAGGAGTCCTCTTAGATAGATACTCTGTGCCTTTTCTCCACATCCCAACCTCATGACTTCTGCTTGAAGTTCACACCTCAGTTGTTAGATTCACAGGTTAAAGAATTTGCATTTCCGAATGAGTTTCTCCTTTTCAGGAAGTATACTTTTGCTGGTACTCTGAGTTTACCACTCATGAGGCCCCTTGATGATCTCTGCATTTTCTATTTAATTTTAATTGGCTTTCTCTAGAGCTATACAGATTTTTGTCTGAAAGCTGTTTGCTAAAAAATAGGGCCATATTTTTAAATCTTTATTTCGTTTTGTTGTTTCTAACTTTTTTTTGCTTTGTTTGATTTCTCAGAGGAAGAGAAAGACAGTAAGGTTACCAATGTGTTCATACCAGTTACATCCAGTTTTGCTAATACAACTCTGATTCTCATTCTTTTATTCAGAACCTGTCTCCTCATACTCCTTGAGACTCTTTTTATCTTCTCCAATATGCTAGAATTGGATAAAAAGGTGCCAGTTGTGTATCTTTCCTTATTCATTGTTTGGGGTACATGATGGACCCTTTCAAACTGGATACTTGCATCCTTCAATTCTGGGAAAATTTATTAACTTTTTATATAATTTTTATTCAACGTACTCCTCCCCATTTTTCATTTTATCTCTTTCTGGAATTCCAGTTACCCTAGGAATTCAGTTATTATGGACTGAATCTCTAAGTCTCTGTCATTTCTCTACAATTTTTTAAGTCTTGGCTTCCTTGTCCTGTTTCTGGGAGGTTTCCTTAGCTATATCACTTCCAGCCATCTATTGAATTTTTTATTTCAATTGTCAGAATTCTAATTTCCAAGACCTTTTTCTTGTTCTCTATTGTTTGTTTGTTCCTTCCTTCCTTCCTTCCTTTCTTTCTTTTTTTAATACTATGCTTATTTCTGGATTCCCTTTATTTATCCTGCTGAACAAAACATTTTAAATATTGTATTCTAGGCATTAGTTGTTTCACCCAAGATCCCTTTTTCTTATTATCTTAAATTTGCTTTTCCTTTCCAAGGCCTTTCTGTTTGAATCCTGGATGTTCTTTCGTATTTAATCTTTTTTTTTTTTTTTTAAGATTTTAGTTATTTATTTGATACACAGAGATTACAGGTAGTCAGAGAGGCAGGCAGGGAGAGAGGAGGAAGCAGGCTCCCCGCTGAGCAGAGAGCCCGATGCGGGGCTCTATCCCAGGACCCTGAGACCATGACCTGAGCCGAAGGCAGAGGCTTTAACCCACTGAGCCACCCAGGTGCCCCCATATTTAATCTGTTACCTGGGGAGCTTCAACTGTGAGTCACTGGCTAGAAAGCCATCTGTTTGGGGGGCATCCTTCATATCAGTCTGATACTGAGTCTTGTGCTTAGTGCTGAGTTGCTCTCCAAATCTTTTAGTTCTCCTGGCTGATAATATTTTGCATATAGGACAGGGAAAAGGGACTGAAAGTGACAGTGTTTCAAAAACAGACTTTCACTGAATTCCCTTTTCAGCTCCCATTTATGCCCACAACTATACCTTTTGCTCTGGGCTGTGTACGTCTCCTTTTGACTAAATGCAAAGAATGTCTTGTGAGTAGGTATGTGGAGATTTTTAGGAGGAGGGATTTACAGTTCCCGTATCCAGTCTCTCAAACTCTCTTTGTTATGTGGAACCTTAATCTCCACTATCCATTGTTATCTGGTGTCAGTTCTGTGACCCTCCTGAGTTTTCTGGGGGCAAATTGGTTTGCTTCCTCTTCCCTGTAAAATCAGTTACTACTCTGTTTTTCTGGGTCCCAAAGTTTTCTCAACTGTTTAAAGGAAATTATACCAAATGATACAGGTTGTTGTATGAGTCAAATGAAGTTTTATGTATGTAATATGCATAATAGCACCTAGCTTGAAGTAATCATTCTACAAATGGTAGTTTTTAGTGTTCTATAACTTCTCAAAATCCTAGGTACTCCTGTTCATATTAATTCTCTAGAATATGGTGCCCCCCAAAAGTCTCTGTTGCTGTCATTGTGGATTTATTAAGTTCTGTACATTCATCTTAGAAAAAAAATTGGGAAATGAAATAAATCGTGCTTTGATTCTGCCACTTCAATGCCTTAATTACTAGATATTTATAAATTATAGCATCTGATGGTTAATTATAACTATTTTTTTTTAAGATTTATGTATTTGACAGATGCATGCACACAAGCACGAGGTCAGGCCATTGGGTTGGGGGAAGGCAGAGAGAGAAAGGGAGCAGACTCCCCACTGAGTGCAGAGCCAGATGGAGGCTAGTCCCTGGACCCTAAGATTACAACCCATGCCAAAATCAAGAGCTGGCCGCTTAACCGAACGAGCCACCCAGGCACCCCTGTAACTCAATATTCTTTAAGAATATTACTACAAGGGTGCCTGGGTGGCTCAGTTGGTTAAGCAACTGCCTTCAGCTCAGGTCATGATCCCGGAGTCCCGGGATCGAGTCCCACATCGAGCTCCCAGCTACATGGGGAGTCAGCGTCTCCTTCTGACCTTCTCCCCTCTCATGCTCTCTCTCTCTCTCAAATAAATAAATAAAATCTTTTAAAAAAATTTTTTAATTAAAAAAAGTATATTACTACAATTGGGGTACCTGGGGGGCCCAGTCAGGTAGACATCTGCCTTTGGCTCAGATCATGATCAGGGGTCCTGGGATCCAACCCAGTGTTGGGCTCCCTGCTCAGTGGGGAGCCTGCTCTTCCCCACTGGTTATGCTCTCTTGTGCTCTCATGCACTCTTAAGTAAAACCTTTATTTAAAAAAATAGTATTATTACTATTTTCATAAATTTATTAATCCAGATGAGTTTTATAATCATTTGATTGGCCTTCCCTCACCCCCTTTCCCCCAAAATACACTTGAAATTTTTATTGGAATTATACTTAAGTGATTTTCAAATCTGGAAAGAAGTTACATATTTATGAAACTGATTATTCCAATTCAAGTACAAGGGCAACTTAAAGTTTTTCTTTTCCTCAATAAATACTTGCGGTGCGCCTGGGTGGCTCAGTGGGTTAAAGCATCTGCCTTCAGCTTAGGTCATGATCTCAGGGTCCTGGGATAGAGCGCCGCATTGGGCTCTCTGCTCAGTGGGGAGCCTGCTTCCTCCTCTCTCTCTCTGCCTGCCTCTCCGCCTACTTGTGATATCTCTCTCTGTCAAATAAATAAATAAAATTTTTTAAAAATACTTGCATGGTTTTTTTTTTTTTTTTTGACAGACAGAGATCACAAGTAGGCAGAGAGGTAGGCAGAGAGAGAGGAGGAAGCAGGCTCCCCGCTGAGCAGAGAGCCTGATGTGGAGCTCGATCTCAGGACCCTGGGATCATGGCCCGAGCCCAAGGCAGAGGCTTTAATCCACTGAGCCACCCAGGCGCCCCAAATACTTGCACCTTTAAGATACAGATCCTACATACTTACAAATTTAATTCCTATGAGTTTCATATTTGTATATTTTATATGTTGGTACTCCAAATGGGACATTATTTTTATTTTTATAATTAGTCATTTCTGTATAGAGTAATAGTGATATTTATGTTTTCCTTTTAAGTCTCCACATTACTCTTCTGATTCAAATCAGTTTTCTAAGAAGAGGGAAAAGGTTTCTTCCTCAAATAATGGTCTTTTTATCTCCTCTAATACTTTTGCTTCATTCTCCTCTTTATCTTAGAGCATTGCTTATGACTTGTAGATATAAGAGTAGCAGTTACAGGCAAGTTTATTTTCTCCCTCAACTAAATAGGAATGTCTTTAGTGTTGTTATGGCTGATTATTTGGTTTGGTTGGAGATAAGACTTTTTTTTTTTTTTAAGATTCCATTTATTTATTTGAGATAGAGAGAGCTCAAGCAGGGACACAGAGAGAGAGGGAGAAGCAAACTCCCCACTGAGCAAGGAGCTGGATGCCTGGCTCAATCGCCAGACCCCAGGATCATGAACTGAGCCGAAGGCAAATGTCTGACTGAGCCACCCAGGCACTGTGAGATAAGACATTCTTTAACAAGTGTCCAACTGATTTGTATTTTGCTTTTGCTGCTTTGAGCAAAAAAAAAAAAAAAAAAAAGTATACACATGTCCGCATGCGCGCAAATCTCATGCATATTCTCATTAAAGGAAAACAATTACTTGATATTCTAATATCTGGGACCTTTGTGGCAGATAATCAAGCTCTATACTCAGAGAAAAAAAAAAAATAGGCCATTTTATACTCGAGGGTGGCAGGATCCAGAGGCAAAAAACAGGCAAAAGGAAAAGAAAGGGACTGCGTCTAGCTTCTTGGATTTACCTGCCACACTATCCTGGTAGCTCAAATCGAGGATCATTTCGCTTCCCACCTAAATCTATTTTGTGGTCATACTAGAATTGTGCAAAGACTACACCTCATGACTTTTAAAGTAATCTATTTGGCATTATTTTATTCTATCATTATGAATTAAGTGGAATATGTGAACAGCAATTGCTGTATCATAGGTTCAATAGTTACTGAATAGGTATGGCCATTTGCCCCTTAACCAAATGATCCTGGGTTACTTCATCTACATTTTTTCTAATTTTCCTCTACCACTCACATTCTAGCTGTTCTCTTTACTCTGACTTTCAGTATCCTTACCTCTAGTAAGCTCCTCTATCTCTGGTAATTTGTTGCTTATAATCATCTTGGACTCAAGAATGCACTAAACCAGGGCGCCTGGGTGGCTCAGTCAGTTGAGCTTCCAAAGCTTGTTTTCAATTCAGGTCATGATCTCGGGGTCGTGAGAGCAAGCCTTGCATTGGGCTCTGTGCTAAGTGCAGAGTTTGCTTGTCCCTCTCACTTTGTCCCACCTCCACACATACTTTCTTTCTCTCAAATAAATAAATCTTAAGAAAAAAGAAAAAACTAAACCCACTTAATGTAATTAAATAGGAAATAGGTTAAGACTTAGGGTCTGAGGATACCACCCATGATCAGTAGAATAATTTTTGTGTAATGACATTTATTTTGGGTTCTAGAGAGCTAACAAAAATTATTTAGTGGCAGTGGGTGGCTCAGTTGGTTGAGTGTCTGCCTTTGGCCCAGGTCTTGATCCTAGGGTCCTGGGATCCAGGCCTGCATCCAACTTCCTGCTCAGCAGAGAGTCTGCTGCTCTCTTTTTCCCTCTCTCTGCCCCTTCTCCACCCCCGCCTCCATGGTCTCTCTCTCTCTCTCTCAAATAAATAAAATCTTCTAAAAATTATTTGAGGGCCACCTGGGTGGCTCAATGGGTTGAGCTTCTGCCTTTGGCTCAGGTCATGATCTCAGGGTCCTAGGATGGAGCCCCACATTAGGCTCTCTGCTTAGCAGGGAGCCTGCCTTTCTGCCTACTTGTGATTTCTCTCTCTCTGTCAAATAAATAAAAATCTTTGAAAAATTATTTGAATTAATAAATTATATTAATTTTGAATGAGTAAGACATGCACACAGTAAAATATTTAAAGAGCCAAATGCTTACATATTGAAAAATGTCTTATGCCAAACACATGGCCCAGAGGCAACCCCTCCTACCACTTTCCTATCTACATTTCTAAGTTGTCCAGGTCTGTACAACCATGCACATATATTTTTTACAAAATGCAGGATTTTACATATACTACTCTGATCTTTGATAATTTTTTAAATTAACAGTATCTTTTGTTTTTAACATTGTGTTTATTTGACAGAGAGCAAGAGAGCACAAGCAGGGGGAGTGGCAGAGGGAAAGAGAGAAGCAGACTCCCCCCTGAATAGGAAGCCTGATGCAGAACTCCATCCCAGGACACCAAGATCATGACCTGAGCCGAAGGCAGATGCTGAACCAACTAAACCATCCAGGCACCCCAGTTAACAATGTATATTTAGGATAATTGCACATAAGTACATAAAACTGCTGTATTCATAATTTTTTTTCTTGAAGCAAAGCATATACATAAAATAATGCATGAGTTTTAAGTGTCTGGTGTGAACAATTGGACAACTGAACATACCTATGTCAGCATATGTCAGATCACAGCAGTTAATATTGCCAGCATCCCAGAAGGTCATTTGTGCCCTTACAACACTATTCAATCACGATTTCCCAAACATACTAAGTATCCAACTTTTTTTTTTTTTTTTAAGGTACTCCCTATACCCAACCTAGGGCTAGAAATCAGGCATCCCAATCCTAATTTCTTTGCAAATATTTCCGTTGTTTTGGTATATCCTACTTTATTTGAAATCACTTTAAGGGGCGCCTGGGTGGCTCAGTGGGTTAAAGCCTCTGCCTTCAGCTCAGGTCATGATCCCAGGGTCCTGGTATCAAGCCCCGCATCAAGCCCCGCATCAAGCCCCACATTGGGCTCTCTGTTCAGCAGGGAGCCTGCTTCCTCCTCTCTCTCTGCCTGCCTCTCTGCCTACTTGTGATCTCTGTCAAATAAATAAATAAAATCTTAAAAAAAAAAAAGAAATCACTTTAAGGTGGGCATTTAGGTTGTTTCTGACTTTTTGCTGTTACAAACAATGCTGTTAGGAATATCCCTGTGCATGTGTCACAAATATTTGTGATACATCTAAAGGATAAATTCCTAGAAGAGTATTATACATTTTTATAGCTATTACTGAATTGCATTTCATTATTGTACAAATTTATAATTCTAGCAATCCTTTAGGATGTGTCTGTCCACACATACAGCATATTATAAATTTTTTTTATTTTTATGGGGTACCTGTGTGGCTCAGTCGGTTAAGCATCCAACTGTTTGTTTCGGTTTGGGTCATGATCTCCCAGTTGTGGGACTGAGCCCTGTGTCAGGCTCTGTGCTTAGTGCAGAGTCTGCTTCAGATTCTCTCTCCCTCTCTCTCACCTATACTCTCTCTATTAAATAAAATCTTTAAACAAAAATTTTATTTTTACAATATGTATTGGTGAAAAATAGTATCTCTTTATACTTTTGGTTTACATTTTTTATGGATAAGTGTAAGCATTTTCTTATAAGTTTAGGAGGTATTTTATTACTTTTCTTATGAGTAGTCTGTTCATATCCTTTACTTTTTAACTTACTTAAAATCATAGGATGTTAAGAATAGAAACAATCCAGGTCTTTGTTTGTATTTTATTTTATTAAGATTTTTATTTATTTATTTGACAGAGGGAGACAGCAAGAGAGGGAGAAGCAGACTTTCCACTGAGCAGGAGCCCAACATGGGGCTGGATCCCCAGATCCTGGGATCATGACCTGAGCCGGAGGCAGATGCTTAACAACTGAGCCACCCAGGTGCCCTTATTTTATTTTTGAAGATTTATTTTTATGTAATCTCTCTACTCAATATGGGGCTCAAGTCCATAACCCTGAGATCAAGAAATGCATGCTCTACAACTGAGCCAGCAAATGCCTCTCCATGCCTTCATTTTTAAAATGTTGAAATTAGGGGCGCCTGGGTGGCTCAGTGGGTTAAGCCGCTGCCTTCGGCTCGGGTCATGATCTCAGGGTCCTGGGATCGAGTCCCGCATCGGGCTCTCTGCTTGGCAGGGAGCCTGCTTCCCTCTCTCTCTCTGCCTGCCTCTCCATCTACTTGTGATTTCTCTCTGTCAAATAAATAAATAAAATCTTAAAAAAAATAATAATAAAATAAAATGTTGAAATTAATCCAAGCAAAGTTATGGCCCAGTGTTATTGTATTTCAAGGATTAATGGCTACCAGAATCACTACCTGTAGATAAATGAGATGTACCTATACCTGAAGACTTGAAATGGGGCAAAAGGTTAAATAGGGATTGAGAAATAAGCTGATATACCCAATGAAGATCTTTACTCATTAACTACAATAACAGACCCAAGGCCCAAGTATTCCCTCAAAGGTCTTTTTTTTTTTTAAGATTTTATTTATTTGTCTGATAGAGACACAGCGAGAAAGGGAATACAAGCAGAGAGTGGGAGAGGGAGAAGCAGGCTCCCCACTGAGCAGGGAGCCCCGTGCTTGATCCCAGGATGCTGGGATCACGACCTGAGCCAAAGGCAGACGCTTAAAGACTGAGTCACCCAGGCGCCCCTCCCTCAAAGGTCTTAACTCAAGCCATAGTAATAGCTCCAAGGTCTAAGCAAAGCCATAAGAAATATCTCCCTCCAGTTAAAAAAATCTTTCTTTGGAGCACCTGGCTGGCTCAGTCAGTGGAGCATGCAACTCCTGGTCTCAGGGTTATGAGTTCAAACCCCAAGCTGGGTATAAAAATTATTTTTAAAAAATAATTTAAAAAATCTTTAATCAAAAATTGTGCTTTGACTTTGATGAGCACCAGGTGCTGCATAAAGGTGTTGAATCACTACATTGTACACCTTAAACTAATATTACACTGTATGTTAACTAACTGGAATTTAAATAAAAACTTCAAAAAAAATTATAACATAGAAGAGAAAAATCTTGCTTTACCCTGAACCATGAGTAAATAACCTCACTTCTCTGACCCCACCTATTCCAGTCAGATACCCACATTACAGTACCTATATTAAAACCACTCAACAGAAATACTAATATCCATTCCAAAGCCCTTCCTAAATTCCTTAGATTATGATTCCCCTAAGTTTTGCCCCGGTGTGTGTGTTGGGGGAGGGGGCTCTCCCTTGATGTAGAAAGCTAAACATACTTGGCTTATTGTGACTTAGGCATGTCACTGTTTATCTTTTATTGGTGGGCTTTGGCAGTTTAGAAGTCCCACAAAAACTCTGTTGAGATCTTTATTATCATGGTCCAGGATCCTCAACATGGTAACTCTGAGACTGCTTAAGACTACCTTGCCTAGGGGCGCCTGGGTGGCTCAGTGGGTTAAGGCCTCTGCCTTCGGCTCAGGTCATGATCCCAGGGTCCTGGGATCGAGCCCCGCATTAGGCTCTCTGCTCAGCAGGGAGCCTGCTTCCTCCTCTCTCTCTCTCTCTCTCTCTGCCTGCCTTTCTGCCTACTTGTGATCTCTGTCTGTCAAATAAATAAATAAAATCTTTAAAAAAAAAAAAAAAGACTACCTTGCCTATAATAATATGGTACTTTCATAACTGAATCTGAGCTTTAAACTTTCATGGTGACTTTCAGCACAAGTTTCTTTTTTTAACTCCTAAAATTAGGAATAAAATGTTAGATTCTGATCAATTTGTATTCTTTTGTCTTTTGGTTAGATTTGGATTGTATCATTGTCTCCTGTTACTTTTTACCTTTCAGTTTGATGTCTTCTATGTTATTTTTCTGTATAGGAAAGTCTTTGAGGAGAAGGCAAGCATAGAGCTGATGAACCTATCATTTGATTTAGCCCTGAAGACTAAAAAACAGAAAATCTTGTTAGGATGTCATCCTTTGGGGGCACCTGGCTGGCTTGGTAGAGCATGCAACTCTTTTATTTTTTTTAAGATTTTATTTATTTATGACTGACAAGAGATCACAAGATGCAGAGAGGCAGGCAGGGCGGGGGTGGGGAAGCAGGCTCCCTGCTGAGCAGAGAGCCCAACTCAGGGCTTGGTCCCAGGACCCTGGGACCATGACCTGAGCCGAAGGCAGAGGGTTTAACCCACTGAGCCACCCAGGTGCCCTGAGCATGCAACTCTTGAACTTGGGGTTGTAGGTTCAAGTCCCATGTTGGTTGTAGAGACCACTTAAAAATAGAATCTTTTTTTTTTTTTTAAGATTTTATTTATTTACTTGACAGAGAGAGAGATCACAAGCAGGCAGAGAGGCAGGCAGAGAGAGAGGGGGAAGCAGGCTCCCCGCTGAGCAGAGAGCCCGATGCGGGACTCGATCCCAGGACTCTGAGATCATGACCTGAGCCGAAGGCAGCGGCTTAACCCACTGAGCCACCCAGGCACCCCAAAAAATAGAATCTTTAAAAAAAAAAAGTCATCCTTTCAACAAACTTTGCCTTGGGTCATCTTTCAGACGCCTACAAAAACTCTCAACTCAGTGTTCGTTTTTGTGTCCCTTAGAACTGACTTGATTATCTTCACCTGTTCAAAACCAAGACTGTAAGTTGTCAGGCCCATAGAATTAATGACAGATAGCCATTAGTTAGTATACAGAGACAAAAGGTGCAAAAACAACACTATCTCTTTAAGTTTTCATGGGTTAATCTACCTTCCAATAGGATGGACACTTGCTTCTTATATATTTTCTCATTACTGTCCAAACTAATGCTCCTGTCTTTCCACATGGCACAATTTTACCAAGGATAATTGAGAACTACAGTGGGCACTTTAGGGAACTTTAATTATGAGTGAAATTATACATTTCAGAGGGCATATCAGAGGTACATTTGATGATAAATTTTGAATTAATCTATAAAATTTAAATCTTAGCTTCCATGAATTACACCAAAGAGCATTTTTATTAGTATGTCCCTAAGCGGTTAATGCTTTGTTAGAAAAGATGGACATAGGGAAACCAAAAATAGGATCTAAATGTTTCTGAGGTCCAAAGAACTCTATCCAAACATCATGCATGCCAGCAAAGGTTGACTGGGGGGTCTAATCTAGATTTCCACCCTCAACAGCCTATAAGGCAGTGAGCTCATGTCCATCCCTCCCCCACGGGGCTAAAGAAGGAAAGTTACATTGTACTATCAATTGACACAGAAAAGGCATAACAAAATTCAGTACTTACTTGTGATTAAAAAAAAAAAAAAGCTGTCAGGGCGCCTGGGTGGCTCAGTGGGTTAAAGCCTCTGCCTACAGCTCAGGTCATGATCCCAGGGTTCTGGGATCCCGCGTTGGGCTCTCTGCTCAGTGGGGAGCCTACTTCCCACCCCATCTCTCTCTGCCTGCATCTCTGCCTACTTGTGATCTCTGCCTGTCAAATAAATAAAATCTTAAAAAAAAAAAAAAAAAGCTGTCAAAAGCCACAAAAGCTCTATAGTTAACATTATACTTAATGGTATAAGAGTAAATGTTTTTCCCATGAGATCAGTAACAAAACAAAGATGTCCATTTTCACCACTCTTCTTCAACATAGTGCTAGACATTCTAGCCAATACATGTAGGCAAGCAAAGGAAATAAAAGGGATATAGATCGTAAGGAAAGAAATCAAAATTGTCTTTATTTGCAGATAACTGACTATATAATCTATATAATCTATATAATCTCAAGGAGCCTCAAAAACAAAAACAAAATGAAAAAACAAAATCCCAAACCCTCGCTAAAACCAAAGGAGTGAGTTCAGCAAGATCACAAACACTTGATCAATATACAAAACTTGACTGTATTTCTATATATTAGCAATTATCATATAGACACCAAGTTTAAAAGTATAACACTATTTATCATCATTCCCAAAACCAAACCAAAACAGAACAAAAAAACCTTAAGTATGGTAGTATATGCTAAAAACTACTCAATGTTAATGAAAGAAATCCTAGAAAACCTAAATAGATGGAGAAATGTGCTCTATTCATGGACTGGAGTACTCAATATAGTAAATTGTCAATTCCCACCAAACTGAAATATAGCTTTAATGCAATTCTAATCAAAATCCCAGCAAGACTTTTGTAGACTTACACAAGATTATTCTAAAGACATGAAGACACATTTTGGCACACAGAATATACAGATGGCAAGCACATGAAAAGATGAGCAATATTATTTACGAGTACTAAAATACAAATTAAAACTATAATGTGACAGCACTACACACTTAGAACGGTTAAAATAAAAAATAGTGACAATACCAAACACCAGCAAGAATGTGCAGAAACCTCTCAGTCCTATATTGTGGTGAGAATGTAAAATGTTACAGCAACTCTTCAAAACACTTTGGCAGTTTCTTGAAAAAAAGAGAAAAGAAAAGTAAACATGCTAAACATATGACCTGATAATTGCAGTTTTGGGGCATTTATCTCAGAGAAATGAAAACTTATGTTAACTTAAAAACCTTTACAGAAATGTTCATAGCAGCTTTATTTGTGACAGCCAAAAGCTGGAAACCACCCACATGTCTTTCAACATGAGAATGGTTAAACTGTGTTACATCCATACCATGGAATACTACTCAGAAATAAAAAGGAACAGAGTATTGGTTCTACATGGAAGGGCCTGGAAGAATCTCCAAAAAATTATTCTGAGTGGGAAAAAAAAAGGCCAATTCCAAAAGTTATATATTGTGGGATTCCATTTATATAGCATTATTGAAATGATCAAATTATAGAAGTAGAAAACAGATTAGTGGTTGCCAGGGGTTAAGGAGGAGTTGGAGTAGGGAGGGAAAAGGGCATGGCTAGAAGGGGGCAACAGGAGGAATCCTTGTAATAGACATATATTGTATCCTGGCTGTATCACCGTCAACATCCTGGTTGTGATACTGTACTACAGGTTTTTCGGTTTGTTTGTCTTTTAAAGCTTTTATTTTTAAGTAATGTCTATACCCAGTGTGGGGTTCCCAACTCACAACATCAAGACCAAGAGTTGCACACTCCACCAGCTGAGTCAGTCAGATGCCCCTGTCTTACAGTTTTGAATAATGAATAATGTTACCTTCAGGGGAAACTGGGAAAATGGTACAGAGTATCTCTCTATATTCTTTTTGATTTGTTTTGTTTTGTTTTGCTTTAAACAGCTTTACAGAGATAAAATTTACATACAAAACAAGTCACCTATTTAAAGTGTATAAGGTTTTTTAATACATTCAGAGATAGGTATAGCTATCACTATAATTTTAGACCTAGTAAAATTTTATCCATATACCCCCTTCCCCAGCCCTAAATAACCACTAATTTATTTCTCTGTAGATTTCCCTGTTATGGACACTTAATATGAATAGTCATATAATATGTGGTATTTTGTGACGGTCTTTCACTTAGCATAATGTTTTGAAGGTTCATCCATGATGTAATATGTATCAGTACTTCATTCTTTTTATGGGTAAGTAATATTTCACTATGACTATACTCTATTTTATTTATCCATTTATCAACTGTTGAAAGGGGCGCCTGGGTGGCTCAGTGGGTTAAAGCCTCAGCCTTTCGCTCAGGTCATGATCCCAGGGTCCTGGAATTGAGTCACGCATGGGGCTCTCTGCTCAGCAGGGAGCCTGCTTCCCTCCCCTCTCTCTGCCTGTCTCTCTGCCTGCTTTAATCTCTGTCTGTCAAATAAATAAATAAAATCTTTATTGTCAACTGTTGAATATTTTGGTTGTTTCCACCTCTTGGCTCTTTTAAATATTCTTGGACAAGTTTTTGCATGGACATATTTTCAATTCCCCTGGATATAAATCTAGGAATAGAACTGCTGGCCTATAAGGTAACATTTATGCTTAATCATTTGAGAAACTGTCACATTACTTTACAAAGTAGCTACAAAATTTTACATTCCCACTAGCAGTGTATGAATTTTACTGTTTCTCCACATCCTTGTCAGCTCTTGTTATTACCTGACTTTTGATTTTAGCCTTCCTGGTGAAGTAGTAGCTCATCACGGTTTTGATTTGCACTTTCCTGATTAATAGTGATGTTGAGCATATTTTCATGTGCTTACTGGTCATTGCATATCTTTATATTATGGATACAATTCTCTCTCTCTCTCTCTCTCTTTTTTTTAACAGTGATTCCAAACAGTTTAATGTAATTCCAAGACAAAGTGTGATTACATTTCTACACATATACATTATGCATATGTGTTTACATATTTTAATTAATAACTCGTTTCACATCAGAGACTGAAAAAATGATCAAAAAGAAACCGTGAGTAACAAGCTATAACATAGTTCACTACAATAGGACCTCCCTACTCACCCTACAGTTAGTAATATTACAATTAAAATAACTATATTTTTCTATAATTTTTTTCTGTTAATCATCTCATAAATTTACAATGCTATTGGTTTCCAATACTAATAAAAATTCACTCCATTTTTCAACAACGAAAATGATTATTAATTTAGAAGCATATGACATCATGATGAAAAACACAAGCATTTTGGTAACAAGGACTTGATCAGTTAAGAATTATGTTTTTTGTAAAACATTCTAAAGCCAAGTAACATATCCATTCTTATAACATACCTATAATATGAGACTAAGGACTAGGTTACATATAGGTCTACAACACTTTGGTTTGTTTTTTTTTTTTTTAAAGTAGACATTTATAAATAAAAAAGAAAAGAGGGACAATTCACATAGGAAAAAATGGTATACGAGAAAATACTGTTCACGCAGTAGTTTTCACAAAGATTAACATGGATTAACACTTTTCATTACAGAAACCATATAGTGGAGGAACAAAACAGACCAGGGCTTTCATTGGGCTATTGAGCTGAGAAACCTGGTGGAGGAATATGTAGGCAAGGTGACCTTGGGGAGGGAGCCGTGTTCCTTGGACTGTTGACCAATCACCATCGGGTCTCCTCTTCCCGGCTCTCATTCTGGGGAGTGGTCTTTCTATCCAGTGTCTGGAATTCATGGGCCGTTGAAAGGTAAACATTTCTACAGATCTGTTTTCTTTCCATTCTAATGGATCCCGCTTTTGGAAGCGTGATATCGTATCAGAGGTTGCAGCTCAGCCAAATGGGATGGGAAATTCCAGTCGTTCTGATGTGCTGTCTCCCTCACTCATTGGTGCCCTGGAGGCTGGGGACCCAGAGAGAGCGGTGGCCCCCCTCAGTGGATACAAGTCTCATCACTTAAATGATTTACAAATATTTTCTCTCATTCATTGGGTTGTCTTTTTATTTTCTTGATGGTGTCCTTTGAAGCACAAAGGTTTTTAATTTTGAAGAAGTCTAATTTATCAAATGAGTTTTTAAAATTTCGGTTATTATACTTTCTAACTCCAGAATTTCCATTGTTTTTTTTTTTCCTTATAATTTCTTTTTTTTAAAAAGATTTTATTTATTTATTTGACAGAGAGATCACAAGTAGGCAGAGAGGCAGGTGGGGGCGGGGGGAAGCAGGCTCCCAAGCAAGGAGTCCAATGCAGGACTTGATCCCAGGCCCAACTGATTGAGCCACCCAGGCAGCCCTTTTCTTATCATTTCTATCTCATTATTGGTATTCTGTATCTTCTTTTGCTTTTTAATCCTGTTTTCCTTTCGTTCTGTGAATGTCTGTATAATGGCAATCTGAAGTCTTACAAATCTGTTCTCATAGGAAATTTCTGTTGCCTGCTTTTTTTTTTTTTTTTTTTTTTTTAGTGTATGGATTAGACTTGTTTCTTTGCTTGCTTTTTAATTTTTTGTAGGAAACTAGACATTTTAGATAATACATTGTGTACTGGTGTCCCCCTCTTCTAGGACTCATTATTTTTATTTGCTCATTTGTTTAGTGACTGGCTAGATTATTCCAGTGAAGTCTAGGTCCCCCACCCAGAGTAAAGCCTCTATGTTGCTTCTCAAGGAGGTGCAACATCCACAGTCACCATGGGATGACACTGGTTTTGTTGGGCTCTCTCACTCTTTCCCTGATCATACCCAACAGATAAAATGCATTAAGTCCTGCTAGTTGGAAAATTGCTGGAAGATCAGTTGCTCTACAGAGTAATCCAGTCCAATTCTGTCTCCTTTGAAGGAACAGTCTTTGTGATCACTGTTTCATATTTATTTTGTTCTCTTAGGTATCTTATTCCATGGTTCTGATGAAAACTAGGCAACCTGCAGTTTATCCTTTATCTTGAATGTCCTCCCAATTGCTTTTCACCACAATTTCCACTGTTCTTGAAAGTATCTACAGGGTTGAACTTCTCCACCACTGTTGCGAATAAAGTCAGCTCTTTTGTGAGTACATTAGGAGCTATCTGTTTCACAGCCTGCTTTTTCTCCAAGCCAAAGTTTCTAAACTAGGGCTCTCGACAATGGCAAACTTCTCTTTTAGTGACATTCCATTCCAGGAGCTGAACAGTTGGTGGAGGTGTGGAGGCATAAGCCTGAGGTTCTCTGGTCTTCCCCCTCCTGGAATAAATCATTGTCTTACCAGGTGAGTCAAGGGTAATAAAGGGCTCAGTCTTCTCAGTGTTCTGTGTTCAAGGTAGAACTTCTGATCCATTAGTGTCCCTTGCATGGAAAAGAAGCATTGCTACCTCTCAACTGCACTCACCTGAGATTTAGCCTCAGCAACAGGTAAGCTGGGGACAAGAAGACAAATGTTGATATCCTGCTCCTTCCAGGAAAAGAGCTCTCTCTGAGAGCTAGGGGTTAGAGAGTAGAGGGAAAACCCTTTGTTCTTGGCTGCACCAGTCTGGGATGGAGTCTCTGTCTCACAGAGGTGGGAGGGGAGTGATAGGGAGTGATCTTGGTTGGAATACCACAGACTCTTCCTTTGTTACAGAATCTTCATAGATTTTCTTTAATAGATGTTTCTTCATTTGCTATTTTTCCTTAGAACCGCTTCCATAGGCTTTAAACAGTTTTTGAGATATAATGTTCACCAGTTTCACTTGGGAACAGGTCAGCATAGCTCCTCACACTATCATGTCAGAAATACTATGAATTATTTTTTATGAGTGCATGTGAATGTAAACTTCTCTCAGAAGAAAATAAACTAAGAGCACCTGGGTGGCTCAGTTAGTGAAGCATCTGCCTTTGGCTTAAGTCTTGATCCCAGGGCTCTGGGATCCAGTCCCATAGCAGGCTTTCTGCTCAGCAGGGGGCCTGCTTCTGCCTTTCCTTCTGCCTGCCGCCCTACCTGCCTATGCTTGCTCTCTCTCTGTCAGATAAATGAATAAAATCTTTTAAAAAAGAAAAACTAATCACGACATAAATATATAGCATGGCTAAACTACATCTGAAGCAAATATCATAGCTCTCATGGTAGAAAAAGTAGACCCACAAGAAAAGCAGTTAAAGGCAGAGGCTTTAACCCACTGAGCCAAACAGGTGCCCTTGAATGGTATTTTTGTTTGTTTGTTTTTTGAATTTTTTTTTTAAAAAAGGGAATGAGCTTGTAATTAAAATTTTTAAAAAGAGAGGAGGTGAGACCCGGAAAAATGCCAGTTGAAAAAAGTTGAGACCCAGTAGAGTTGCAATATTACATTTTGTGACCATAGTAAAAATTGGTATCATCATATTATACTCTCTAAAGGACTAAGTTTCGTAAAGAGCATGTTTCCGTGGTCTGAAAGTATACCCTTACAGATTACTTATTAATTGTAAGTGGGAAAACTACATAGTGGTGATACTGGATAACACCGAGAGCAGATCATTAAAATTACGATCCTTAATGAGGAGCAGTTAACTATCATATGCTTCCAAAAACAAAACAAAACAAAAAAACCATCATGTACTTCTAGATACAATCTACTTCAACATCACTTTCAGTGTTTTGTCTGGTA
Organism: Mustela nivalis; assembly: GCF_964662115.1. NCBI lineage: Eukaryota > Metazoa > Chordata > Mammalia > Carnivora > Mustelidae > Mustela > Mustela nivalis. The sequence continues at coordinate 101,909,997 of NC_139024.1, forward strand.
ATGCGAAACTTGAATCTAACTGTGAGGAAACCTTTGACAAGCCAAAATTGAAGAATATTTTATGAAATAATTGGTCTTTATACTCCACAAACACCAATATCATGAACAACAAAGGCTGAAAAACTCCAAATTAAGAAAATTGGAACTATGATAACTCAATGCATTATGTGATCTGGACTAGACAACTGATAAAATGTGATAAGGACTATATATTGGGGGGAAGAGGATCATATAAGTCTCCAGATTTTAATAATACTAATTCTTTGGACTGCATGTTTTTATGTCCCCAAAATTCATATGTTGAAACCCTGTTTCCCAATGGGATGGTATTTGGAAATGGGACCTTTGGGAGGTAATAGGTCATGAGGGTAGAGCCCTCAGGATGGGATTTGTGTTCCTTATAAGAAAGACACAAGAGGGGACGCCTGGATGGCTCAGTTGGTTAAGCAGCTGCCTTTGGTTCAGGTCATGATCCCAGCGTCCTGGGATCGAGTCCCACATTGGGCTCTTTGCTCAGCAGGGAGCCTGCTTCTCCCTCTGACTCTGCCTGCCACTCTGTCTGTCTGTGCTCATTCTCTCGCTCTCTCTGACAAAAAAATAAATAAAATCTTAAAAAAAGAAAGAAAGAAAGACACAAGGGGCACCTGGGTAGCTCAGCGGGTTAAGCCTCTGCCTTCGCCTTAGGGAATGATCTCAGGGTCCTGAGATCAAGCCCCACATCGGGCTCTCTGCTCAGCAGGGAGCCTGCTTCCCCCCCTCTCTCTACCTGCCTCTCTGCCTACTTGTGATCTCTCTATCAAATAAATAAATCTTTAAAAAAAGAAAAGAAAGACACAAGAGGGCCTTTTCTTTCTGCTCTCCATCATGAGAAGATATAAGAAGACTGCAAACCAGGAAGAGTGCCCTCACTGAGAACCAATTCTGCTAACATCTTGATCTTGCACTTCTGACTGAGAGTAATAAAGGTTTGTTGATTAAGCAGCCCATTCTACAGTAAATTGTTATAGCAGCCCAAGCAGACTAAAACAAGTACTATGGTTATGTCAAAATCCTAATTTTTAGGAAATACACACTGAAAACATTAAGGTATAAAGAGGCATGATACATGCAACCTACTCTCTGATGATTTAGAAAAATATATATTTATCCATGTGTCTCTGAGTTAGTATAGAGAATATGATAAAACAAATGTTTTTTGTGCTATTTTTCTTTAAGTGTGAAATCATACAGTGTGATTCTGCTTAGGATTTTTCATCCTCCTTTAGCTTGTATGAAAAAACAGATATTAATAATGCCTTAAATTCTTTGACAGTTGCTCTTCAGTAAATAGACTTTGACAACTCTTCTAACATGTACGTTATCATAGAGGAAGTTAGTGAGGTCTTAATACTTATGACTGGCCAGCAAGATTGTTACAGTTACATCTGTATATATACTATTGCAACAAGACCAATTCCTTTAGTGAATATAAAGCAGTTTTAATACTTTTGGTTGTCTATGGTGTTTTTAAAACTTGGGATGTGTGGGTGGCTCAGTTAAGTGTCTTAACCCATTGAGACACTTGACCCGTGGCTTGAAGTGTCTGCCTTTGGCCTCAGGTCATGATCCCAGGGTCCTGGGCTCCAGCCCTGAATGGGGCTACCTGCTGAGCAGGGAGCTTGCTTCATTCTCTCCCTCTGCCCCTCTACCCCATGTTCTCTCTCGTTCCTTCTGCTCGCTCTATCTAATAATATTTTTTTTAAGATTTTATTTATTTATGAGAGACAGAGAGCCAAGTGGGAAGGAGAGGGAGGACGAGGAGAGGGAAGGGAAGAGAAGGAGGGGGAGGAAAGAGAGAAGCAGACTCTCCACTGAAGGGGGGTGGCAGACATGGGGCTGGATCCCAGGACCCTGGGATCATGACCTGAGCTGAAGGCAGATGCTTCCACTGTGCCACCCAGGTGCCCCTAAATAAATACTCTTTAAAAAACAAAAAAGGGTGCCTGTGTGGCTCGGTGGGTTAAAGCCTCTGCCTTTGGCTCAGGTCATGATCCCAGGGTCCTAGGATCAAGCCCCACATTGGGCTCTCAGCTCAGCAGGGGGCCTGCTTCCCTTCCTCTCTCTCTGCCTATCTCTCTGCCTACTTGTGATCTCTGTCAAATAAATAAATAAATCTTTTTTTTTTTTTTTAACTTTTTATTTTTTATAAACATATATTTTTATCCCCAGGGGTACAGGTCTGTGAATCACCAGGTTTACACACTTCACAGCACTCACCAAAGCACATACCCTCCCTAATGTCCATAATCCCACCCCCAATAAATCTTTTTTTTTTTAATGTTAAACACACACACACACACACACACACACAACCTCTGGAATAAAGAACCTGAGCAAAAAAGAGACAGACAACTACTGGACCACAAGGGGAGAATTTGAGAGATAAGTGATACCATAAGATGAAATAATATTAGAATAATTGGGATTCCAGAAGAAGAAGGGGGGGGGCAGAAGGTATATTGGAGCAAATTATAGTAGAGGATTTCCCTAATTTGGCAAAAGAAACAAGCATAAAAATCCAGGAGACACTCCCCCAATAAAATCAATAAAAAGAGGTCCACACCCTATCATCTAATAGTAAAACTTACAAGTCTTAGTGACAAAGAGAAAATCCTGAAAGCAGCTCAAGACAACAGGTATATAACATACAATGGTAGTGGGGCACCTGGGTGGCTCAGTGGGTTAAGCTGCTGCCTTCGGCTCAGGTCATGATCTCAGGGTCCTCGGATCGAGTCCCGCATGGGGCTCTCTGCTCAGCAGGGAGCCTGCTTCCTCCTCTCTCTCTGCCTACTTGTGATCTCTCTCTCTCTGTCAAATAAATAAATAAATAAATCTTTAAAAAACAAACAAACAAACAAAAAAAAAAACATACAATGGTAGAAATATTAGATTTGCAGAAGACTTATCCACAGACCTGGGAGGCCAGAAAGGACTGCCATGATATATTCAGAGCACTAAACGAGAAAAGTATGTAGCCAAGAATACTATATCCAGGTAGGCTGTCATTGAAAATAGAAGGAAAGATATAAAGTTTCCAGGACAAACAAAAATTAAAAGAATTTGCAATCACCAAACCAACCCTACAGGAAATATTGAAAGAGAATCGGTCCTCTTAGCAAAGCCTAAAAATAGTAGACCATAAAGGACCAAAGACAATAAAGAGTAACAGTCACCTTAAAGGCAATACAATGGCACTAAATTCCTATCTTTTCAATAGTTACCCTGAATATAAATGGGCTAAATGCCCCAATCAAAAGACACAGGGTATCAAAATGGATTAAAAAAAAAAAGACCCATTGACATGCTGTCTATAAGAAACTCATTTTAGACCCAAAGACACCTCCAGATTTAAAGTGAGGTGGTGGAAAACAATTTACCATGCTAGTTAACATAAAAAGAAAGCTGGGGTGGCAATCCTTATATCAGACTGAGTAGATTTTAAGCCAAAGACTAAACTAAGAAATGAGGAAGGACACTCAATCTTACTTGAAGGATCTGTCCAATAAGAAGAGGTAACAATTTTAAATATCTATGCCCCTAACATAGGAGCAGCCAATTATATAAACCAATTAATAACAAAATCAAAGAAACACATTGACTATACACTAATAGTAGGGGACATTAAGAGCCTTTGTATTCTGAACATTACATCCGAAAGCAACAGAATACATATTCTTCTATAGTGCACATGGAACTTTCCCCAGAATAGATCACAACTTGGGTCATAAATCAGGTCTCAACTGGTACCAGAAGATTGGGATCATTCCATGCATATTTTCAGACCACAATGCTCTGAAGCCAGAACTCCATCACAAGAGGAAAGTTGGAAAGAACTCAAATACATGGAGGCTAAAGAGCATCCTACTAGAGAATGAATGAATGGGTCAACCAGGAAATTAGAGAAGAATGAAAAAAGTTCATGGAAACAAATGGAAATGAAAACATAACTGTTCAAAAACTGTGGGACACAGCAAAGGTGTTCCTGGGAGAAAATTATATAGCAATACAAGCCTTTCTCAAGAAACAAGAAAGGTCTCAAGTACATTACCTAACCCTACATCTAAAGGAGCTGGAAAAAGAACAGCAAAGAATACCTAAACCCAGCAGGAGAAGAGTAATAATGAAGATCAGAGCAGAAATTAATGAAATAGAAACCAAAAGAACAGCAGAATAAATCAACGAAACTAGGAGCTGGTTCTTTGAAAGAATTAATAAGATTGATAAACCCCTTGCCAGACTTACCAAAAAGAAAAGAGAAAGGACCCAAATAAATAAAATCATGAATGAAACTGGAGCAATCACAACCAACACCAAAGAAGTACAAACAATTATAAGAACATATTATGAGCAACTATACGCCAGCAAATTTGACAATCTGGAAGAAATGGATGCATTTCTAGAGACATATAAACTACCAAAACTGAACCAGGAAGAAAACCTGAACAGACCCATAACCAGTAAGGAGACTGAAGCAGTCATCAAAACTCTCCCAACAAACAAGAGCCCAGGGCCAGACAGCTTCCCAGGGGAATTCTACCAAACATTTAAAGAAGAATTAATACCTATTCCACTGAAACTGTTCCAAAAATAGAAATGGAAGGAAAATATCCAAACTCATTTTATGAGGCCAGCATTACCTTGATCCCAAAACCAGACAAAGATCCTATCAAAAAGGAGAATTACAGGGCACCTGTGGCTCAGTGGGTTAAGCCTCTGTCTCAGGGCCCTGGGATCAAGCCCCACATTGGGCTCTCTGCTCAGCAAGGAGCCTCCTTCCTCCTCTCTCTCTCTTTGCCTGCCTCTTTGCCTACTTGTGATCTCTGTATGTCAAGTGAATAAATAAAATCTTAAAAAAAAAAAAAAGGAAAATTACAAACCAATATCCTTGATGAACACAGATGTGAAAATTCTCACCAAAATACTAGCGAGTAGGATCCAACGGTACATTAAAGTGATTATTCACCACAACCTAGTGGGATTTACTCCTGGGCTGCAATGCTGGTTCAACATCTGCAAATCAATCCATGTGATACAATACATTAATAAAAGAAAGAACAAGAACCATATGATACTCTCAATAGACGCTGAAAAAGCATTTGACAAAGTACAGCATCCTTTCTTGATCATAACTCTTCAGAACGGAGCGATAGAGAGTACATACCTCAATATCATCAAAGCCATCTATGAAAAACCCACAGCAAATACCATTCTCAATGGGGAAAAACTGAGAGCTTTACATCTAAGGTCAGGAACACAGCACAGATGTCCACTATCACCACTGCTACTTAACATAATACTAGAAGTCCTAGCCTCACCAATCAGACAACAAAAAAACATAAAATCCATCCAAATCAGCAAAGAAGTCAAACTCTCACTCTTCACAGATGATATGAAACCCTATGTGGAAAACCCAAAAGACTTCACTCCAAAATTGCTAGATCTCATACAGGAATTCAGTAAAGTGTCAGGATATAAAATAAATGCACAGAAATCAATTGCATTTCTTTACACCAAAAAGACAGAAGAAAGAGAAATTAAGGAGTTGCTCCCATTTACAATTACACCCAAAACCATAAGATACCTAGGAATAAATCTAACCAAAGAGGCAAAGGATCTGTACTCAGAAAACTTTACTCATGAAAGAAATTGAGGAAAACACAAAGAAATGGAAAAACGTTCCATGCTCATGGATTGGAAGAACAAATATAGTGAAAATGTCTATGCTACCTAAAGCAATCTACACATTTAATGCAATCCCTATCAAAATACTATCAATTTTTTCAATGAAATGGAATAAATAACCCTAAAATTTATATGGAACCAGAAAAGGCCCTGAATAGCCCAAGGAATATTGAAGAAAAAAAAAAAGCCAAAGTTCGTGGCATCACAATTCCAGACTTCAAGCTCTATAACAAAGCTGTAATCATTAAGACAGTATGGTACTGGCACAAAAACAGACGCATAGATCAATGGAACATAATAGAGAGCCCAGAAACAGACCCTCAACTTTAAGGTCGACTAAGGAGGAAGGAATGTCCAATGGAAAAAAGACCGTCTCTTCAACAAATGGTGTTGGGGAAATTGGACCACCATATGCAGAACAAGGAAACTGGACCATTTCCTTATACCACACACAAAAATAGACTCAAAATGGATGAAAGACCTCAATGTGAGACAGGAATCCATCCAAATCCTTGAGGAGAACACAGGCAGCAACCTCTTCGACCTCAGCCACAGGAACTTCTTCCTAGAAACATCATCAAAGGCAAGAATGCAAGGGCAAAAATGAACTTTTGGGACTTCATCAAGTTCAAAAGCTTTTGCACAGCAAAGGAAACAGTCAACAAAACCAAAAGACAACTGACAGAATGGAGAAGATATTCACAAATGACATATCAGATAAAGAGCTAGTATCCAAAAATCTATAAAGAACTTATCAAACTCAACATCCATAGAACAAATAATCCAATCAAGAAATGGCAGAGGACAAGAACAGACATTTCTGCAAAGAAGACATCCAGGTGGGCAACAGACACATGAAAAAGTGCTCCACATCATTAAGCATCAGGTTAATACAAATCAAAACCATAGTGAGATACCACCTCACACCAGTCAGAATGGCTAAAATTAACAAGTCAAGAAATGACAGATGTTGGCGAGGATGCAGAGAAGGGGAACCCACCTACACTGCTGGTGTGAATGTAGGCTGATGCAGCCACTCTGGAAAACAGCATGGAGGTTCCTCAAAAAGTTGAAAATAGAGCTACCCTATGACCCAGCAATCACACTACTGGGTATTTACCCTAAGGATACAGATGTAGTGATCCGAAGGGGCACGTGCACCTGAATGTTCATAGCATTAGTGTCCACAAAAGCCAATCTATGGAGAGATCCTAGATGCCCATCAACAGATGAATGGGTAAAGAAGATGTGGTATACATATATACAATGGAATACTATGCAGCCATCAAAAGAAATAAAATTTTGCCATTTGCAATGATGTGGATGGAACTAGAGGGTATAATACTGAGCAAAATGAGTCAATCAGAGAAAGCCAATTATCATATGATCTCCCTGATATGAAGAATTCGAGAGGCATGGTGTGGGGTTTGAGGGGTAGAGAAAGAAAAAGTGAAATAAGATGGGATTGGGAGAGAGACAAACCATAAGAGACTCTTAGTCTCAGAAAACAAACTGAAGGTTGCTGGAGGGAGGTGGAGTATGGAGAGAGTGGTTCAATTATGGACATTGGGGAGGGTATGTGATATGGTAAATGCTGTGAAATGTGTAAGTCTGACAATTCACAGACCTGTACCCCTGGGGCAAATAATACATTATATGTTAATATAAATAAATAACCTCTTGTGACCCACTGTAAGCTGAACCTCAAAAGTTTTGTTCAGTGGCTTTTCATGGACAAATAATGTTACTACAATTCAAATACAGTAAATGATAATTCTCAAAGTTTTTCTAGAAAGGGCAAAGCAAGTTTTGAAAATTACTCAATGTGTAATAATGGCACTAAAAACTACTCTCCAATTTACTCATACAGGCAAATGTAACATTGGTTGAAGGAGAAAATGTTGATATTCTAGAGTAATTAGTACAGCATGCTCTAATAAGAAAAGAGGCTTGCACTTCTGATCTAACCGCAGAAATTAACCACCCTCATCTGTCCCCTCCAACAGGCTTCTTTTCCTTATGTGCAATGAAAATGCACTTAAAGACCTATGGGTTAATCTTTTATACTTTTTCAGAACAAAATGCTTTTTGTTCTGCTTCCATAACTCCCAGAAAATGATTATGTCAACTGGTTCCATATTATCCTAAGAACCATCTTCTTCCCTGAAGAATATTATTTTGGAATAAATGCCTATAAATCAATTTCTTTATTAGAAATTGTTGAAGAGGCTATTCCAGTTGCCAGGTCTTAAAACCAGAGCATTTAATCTAAACCAAATAATGGTTCTTAATAATAGAATTGCATTGAATGTATTTGTACTTTTGCTAAAGCATACTAAGATTTGGTGCTGTGTGTATATGAATTCTTTTGCCAAAGTTGAATTCTCCTTAAGTAAATTACAGGTTCGTGCTATTTTCCCCTTTTTTAAGATTTATGACAATATTAGATAATAATTCTCATTGAGGGTTTGAGCCCTACTGATCATTAAATTGCCTTTTGGTGGAATTCTCTTAGTAATGAACCAGGTCTCCAGAATCTTAAATGCTGATGCTGTGCAGCCAATGTTCAGACAGATGGTTCTATAAATAAACATTGAACAAAAAAAAGCAAGTCAATAGAATACTAATGAAAACAAAACTAAGTCCAAGCCTATACTTCTCTGTTACATGGTGAGTTGAAAGAGTAGTATCAACATAGTATCACTGACATTATCTAGAAATCTATTATGATGTTACTTAGGACACAGTCTAAGAACTAAATTAGAGGAGATATCAAGTCCAGTGAGGGGCTTTCTTCACAGTCTTAACTTATAAAGCAAAATAATGGATCCATGGCCCTAAAAAAAAAAATCTCTTCACACAAAAAATTTCCATGTACTTAAAAAGTCTCCATTTTGAACCCTGAACCAATCAGCAAACAAGTCTACTTCTTTCTAATCTAACCAGTTTCCTACTTTATTCATTGGCCTTAATATCACCCATCCCAATCTCTTCTTAATTTCCTCAAACTGAGAGACTCCTAAGCTGTATGGTTTTTCTCCTTTGCTACATGGAGGTAGTAAATAAACCTGGTTTTGTGGTAACTACAGACATGTCTCTAATACTCTGTTAGTGGGTTTCACAGGATTTTCTTATGAACCTACCCAACGAAAATTAGTAGGTTCACCTATGCAAAGAAAATTACTATTAATTTATAGGTAGTTTTTCTATTTCAGCATGGCTTGGTGGTTTGACATCGTTCTGATCATATTATCTTGCATTTCTGAAAAACAGGATTTTAGAAATTTTAGCTAAACATTTTCTATGGAAATAAAAACACTCAAGAGTATAGAGTACATACCATATCTTAACCATTTCATTTCCCAATCACTAGACATTCAAATGTTTTCCAATTTTTCTACTACAGAAAAATCTGTGATAAATAATAATTAGCATAAAAATTTTCCTACAGATTAATGTGTGTCCTTAAAAAGCTTGCAATGACAACTAAATTGAAGAGTATGAGTATTTGGAAGCTCCAGCCACATAGTTTGTTTTCCAAGAGTTTTACCAATTAACTCCTACCTGTAACTGGTCTCCCATTCTCAGTTTGCTCCTAGAATTCTCAAACTTAGGTGGAAAAGCAAATGAAATCATAAAGAACTTGCTGGAAATGCAGGAAATACCAAGTATTAAGGAAATTTACTATAGGCATGAACACTAAAATGGTAGATTTGCATATAAACAGGCAAAAACAAGCTCATAAGATTTAAAAGAATTTTCTAGCTTAAAAGGTCCTTTTCAAAATTGTTTGTGTGTGTGGGGGGGCGGATCTTTTTGGTAAGACAATAGAGTGAGAAAACCACACAGATGAACATGAGTGAACTATTTTTATAGAGTGCTGTTTGGCTGTGAACACTGAAAAAGGTAAGCTATTTTAGTAAAGTAGTATCTGAGACTATCCTTAAACAGCATGTTATTTCCACTAGTGTAGGGCTTAGTGATAGTCAGGCCTTGGCCCCCTGTGGTCTTGGGTCCTAGACTCTCACTTGCTTCGCCAGTTTTCTTCAGGACAACCTGGTGACTGGCGGTCTGGTCTTCAACTTTTCTTCTCAGGTGTATTCATACATACTATCTCAGATAATGAAGCCAGGTGGGTAGCATAAGGAAACCTTCTATTTCTTTTCTTATCACAAAATTCAACTAAGCCTCTGCATTCCAGGCCCGCTACAAAAAAAAAAAAAGAAAAAAAAAAAAGGAAGACGATGAGAATTTGGTCCCCATCATCCGCATTTACGGCCAAAACATACCGCCGAGCTTCGCTTCCACACCCACACAATATCCAATTCCAAACCCTCCACACAACCTCGTTCCTGCCCTTCACTATAAAACAGAACCCTGGCTGCCCACGCTTTGCAAAGCTGCAGCTGACGTCAGCCCCATAAGACGCATGCGCCATACCTTGGAGTCCTTTTCCTTGCTTTTCCACTGAAATCGAACAGTCGCAGGAACAACCAGAACTACAACTCCCGGCTTCCCGCGCGGCCCGGGGAAGGCAGGCCGGGACTGCGAGACAGAGGCTCCGGGGGATAGCGGCCCAGAGCCGGTCGCTCCTCCTTTTGAAGCGGTTTCGCACCTCTCTCCGCCCGCGGCGTCGGGGGCGTCGGCGGCGTCGGCGCTCACGCAGGGGCGGGTCACGGCGGCGCGGAGCGGTGCTGGGCGGGAAGGGAAGTCGTGGCGGCGGCGGCAGCGGCGGTGGGGAAGGCAGCGACGGCGGCGGCGGGGACCGCAGGAGCGGTGGTGCTGTCAGTTAGGCCGTCGGAGAAATGGGAGACCCGGGGTCGGAGGTGAGTGGGCGAGCGTTGGGCCGCGGCATTCTCAGGCCAGCCGGGAAGGGCTTTGTGTTTTGCTGAGACTGAGGCCTGGTGCGCGGCGGTGGCCGCCCCGGCGGGCCGACAGTGTCCGCGTCTCGGGCCGAGCTCCGCGTTCGGGCCTGGTGCGGGTCTGAGCGGGGAACCAGCAGTAACAATGGCCGCCCGGCCGCCCCCGGCCCTGTGCGCCGGCCACGGAGGTCCCTGTGGCCGCTGCTCGGGCCGCGAGAGCGACATTTTGAGACAGGCTCGCTCCTGGGCGGTGTGCGTGCCTCCCTCCTCCTCGAGGAGATTTGGGGAATTCGCAGGGGCTGGTAAGGCGTTTTCGGCGTCCCTCCCTGTGGATGGCTCCACGTCTGCAGAGGCAGAGCCCGACTCCATCCATCGAGTCCTGTGCTTGGTGGGGTTTGCATGCAGTTGTGCTCAGTTCGGTTTCCTCGAGAGCTTGCTGTCTGTCTTACGGAGCTCTTCCTTCTTCGTTCTTTTTGGGAAGAATCTCTTCCTGCAGGTACGTGGCCGTATGTCGATAAGCATGTTCTGGCTTATTTTTATAGATGATAGAGTCTGTCCCTCCAGCTGGGCCTGAGGCATCTGAGGCAACAACGGATGAAAATGAGGATGACATTCAGTTTGTCAGTGTAAGTAGCAACGAAATTCGGGTGTTTCCCAGAATCCCAACCTATGCGCGGTAAGCGGTTCTGTGATGATGGTACCTCGCCTGTCCGTCCGTCGTTCAGCAGCTGGGCGTGGATGTCTCGCAGGTACTGGGCCCTGGGGAGTATGGCGCAGGATGAGGAAATTGACCGAGAGGGGTCTCCGAGCACCTGCAGGGGCCACCACAAAGACTGTGCCCGAAAGGACATGTTGCACATGGAATCAGGCTTCTTATGCCTTCATTAGTGCCACTTTATATACTTCATGTGGGCAAAGTCGTGCTGTCTTAAGAGTGTGCTTGGAACAAGCAGGGCAGGAGCGTCCTTTGAAACACGACGTGCAGGTTAGAGGGAAGGGACGGGAGAAAGCAAGAAGGGTTGCAAGCACTCAAAGTGTGAGCTTTCCGGAGCTTGGTGACGCGAAGGCAGGTAGCTTGAAGCTTTCTCCAACCTCTGAGATCACCACGTTACAGTATAATGCAGGAGTTGACGTTCATAAGGAAGACCCTGCATCACCAGGAACACGCGTGGTTTTCAGACTGTCTTCCCTTTGGGACAGTGATCTCTGAGCATTAGGAAGTGTAAGTGTACAGATTTCTGGGCCTCACACCACACCTGCTGAATCAGAATATGAGGGTGGGACCCAGGAATCTTCACTTTGGAACAAAGAAAAGGACATGTGACTCTGTGAGCCATGCTTTGTAGGTTTAGGGGAACTGGGTCATGATGTATTGGGGGATGGTTTTCACCGAAAAGTGTAATGTTTTCTAAGAGTTCTGTTTAAAGTGGTAGCTAGCCAGAAACTTCTACAAACCCGTGATTAGTTGAGGTTTGCTGTCAAAGTTGTATAATTTTTCTTTAATAGAATATTGAATGTGTATTTGTGTTTATTGATTTGGGGCAGTTTGTAAAGGTGGTTATTAAATGGTATCCTCTACATACCCGAGCTTTAGGGCCATTGTGATGATCCATTGTCCTATTGCAGTTTAATGGATTTCTATAGGAGTCTTTTACAAGATTGGGTCGGGTGGCTTTCCTCACCATTGCCAGCATGTACTGTGCTTTGTCCTGGTATTTCAATTCCCGTATAGTTAACATTCACTGTTATATTAGCTTCAGGTGTTCTCTGTCCTCATTTTAAACTTACAAGGATTTCCGGGGTGCGGGTGAATCGGATTGTATCCTTCTTCTTTACTGTGGACTAAAGTATGTTGGTAATGGCATTCCATGCTCATTAGGACATATCTTTCACGTTTTTGAATTTTGGTATATTTGGAGAATATTTATCTTTATATTTTGTGCAAATAAAGGAAGTATGTACTTTCTAAACTATGGGCCTTGCTTGAGAATTACAGATGGAATTAATAATATTTGAAAACACTTTTTTTGGTTTCGTTGGAATGAAAAATTATAACTTGTGATTAACAAGCTTAGTAAGGTACTAAGCTAAAGTTTAAAATATTCTTAATTTTTAAAAAAATATCTTTTAATTTAAATTTTATATGTAGAGGATCTATATATCTTTGCATGAAGAATAAAAAATATACAGTCAATGTCTTGTGTATTCATCTCGATCCAACATCTTTTATTTTTCCGTAGGGGTTGGCAAATAAAGGGTCAAAGTTCTGATAGTGGAAATGAAGATGTAAATTATATGTAATAAGTGCAGTTACAATACTAGAAGAAACCTATTAATAACATTTCTTTTACAAATTTAGTGATAACACTTAAATGATAATTAATGAAACCTTAATTCTGTTTCAAAATAAATTCAGAGACAGAACTTTCTACTTCTTTCTGTAAACTCATCTCATACTTGTCTCCATCAGGTAATGCTTATTCAGTAACAATAACATTGTTCTCTGCATAAGATTTCTTCAGATACAAAAACGGCATTAATGGCGTCACCTTTTGATTTACTCTTTGAATTTCTTAGTTCATGCTCTAATCTAATTTTCCCATCTTTAATACACATGGTGGCACAGCAGTGTTTATGTGGTTTGCAAAATACAAAGTCTGGAACCAAATAGCATGCTAAAGGAAAGCAGTAAGGATGTGGAGGTGCAAAAATGAGTTCTTTCATTTAAATTTTGTTGAAATGTATATATAGAGAACTGCCCTATTTGTAAGTGTACTCTTTGATTTTGCAAAGTCAGTAACTGACCTCAAATGAACATGTTACTGTAACAGAAACTTATTTAAAGATTTTGCTCTCATTTTCTGTTTAGTTTAGTAATAGGTATGTCTCCACCCACCCCTCGCCTCACACCCCACTAATGGAAAGTAGAAACCTTTGAAACCTATGAAATCTTTCATAAACTAAGATGGCATAAAGTGTAGTAGTAATTACCATTAATTTATATGGGAAAATTTTTAGTATTTCCAGACCAAAAAAATAACCTCTTTTAGGCTGTTTTGCTACCTTAGGACGTCTTGCTAACAGTTGCAAAAAATAAATCAAGATACTGTACAGGTACTTGCAGATAATTCAAAACTGTGGCAGTGAGTTGCTGAGTTTAGCTCCCAGGGAAGGAGCTTGGCTGTGCTACTTTCGCTACTTAGGGTGCATGCTACCTCTATAGTGGCTTGCATTGAGACAAAACACTGTGCAGTAGTTTGGCTTTTCACCTTTTTTTGTATAAGCAAAAATCCTCTTAAGATTTCCTTCAGGGGCGCCTAGGTGGCTAAGTGGGTTAAAGCCTCTGCCTTCTGCTCCGGTCATGATTCCAGGGTCCTGGGATCCAGCCCCACATTGGGCTCTCTGCTGGGTGGGGAGCCTGCTACCCCCACCCCCCACCTACTTGTGATCTCTGTCTGTCAAATAAATAAAATATTTAAAAAAAATTTCCTTCAGTAAGTGAAAATGGGTACTAATGTAGGTTATTTGTTAAAGTGAAGTAGTGTGAACGCAAGCTTTCCAAGAGCGAGAATACTTGTCTGATTCCTTATTCAGCCACCATCTTTTTGTCTTTGAAACTGCAGATATTTTAATTTATTCCCACAAAACTGTTTTAGCTAAGAGGTGGGGACATTTTCACCGTTCTACTTGAGATACAAAGGTGTGAAAACTGCTGAGGCAACCTGTTGTAATCTTGGTGGTAACACATGAGATGTAGGTTTCAGCCAAGGTTATTGGTATAATGTGAAATCATTGAGCATGTAGAAACAGTGAGGAAAAAGTATAATTTCATAAGTAACTTCAGAAGCCCATAGGTGAAATGTTAATACTTCACAGTAGAAAGGGGTTATGAGCAAAAATATCAAGGTATCTTCTGGCTGGGTGTCTTGGGCCTATAGTTCAATAAATGAAAATAATGTAGCTTTTGATATGCAAAGTCATGAAGTAAGTACTCTAGAACTGCAGAGATTAATTGGAAATATGTCCTACCTATAAGTGTCCATATTTCAGTGTGGGTGATAAGATAGGTAATGAAAACTGTGTAAATAGTTCTATTAGAAAGTAGTTCTTTTGGGGCGCCTGGGTGGCTCAGTGGGTTAAGCCGCTGCCTTCGGCTCAGGTCATGATCTCAGGGTCCTGGGATCGAGTCCCGCATCGGGCTCTCTGCTCAGTGGGGAGCCTGCTTCCTCCTCTCTCTCTCTCTGCCTTCCTCTCTGCCTACTTGTGATCTCTCTCTGTCAAATAAATCTTTAAAAAAAAAAAAAGTAGTTCTTTTATAAAAGTACATGGTGCTATTTAAAAAAAAAAGTAGACTTTTGGCATAAATAACATAGTATTTGTATTTAAAAGAGCATTTTGAAAAGAAATAAGGGAAGACATCAAATTGGGAAAGTAGAGGATTATGTGTAATTCTGGAGGATAAAAATTTTTTAAGTAGAAGAGGAAAGGGTGGGCTGGATAGTGTAGATCTTGAACTGTAGACTAAATTTGAACTTAATGTAGTCAGTTGGGAATCATTCAAAATGTTTGAACTGGGCAGGACTACAGAAGTAAATTATATCCCTAACTTCTATATATGGAAATATATTAAAAAAAACACATGCATTATATTTAAGGTTTTAGGTTAGAGTTGTGCCTCTATGCTCATATCCGTAGTTTTTGTTTTAGACTGGGGTAAACTACATTTCTTGTAGACTGTGTCTTAGTGTATTGATATTATTTTCCACTTAGACTTGACCCTCGAGCAACACAAGTTTGAATTGCAAGGGTCTTATATGCAGATAAGATTTTTTTTTATAGTACTACAAATGTATTTTCCTTATGATTTTTTTAGCTTTATTATAAGAATACAGTATATAATACATACAACATGCAAAAAAATGTGTTACTCAACTATTTATGTTATTGATAAGGCTTCCAGCCAAGTGTAGGCTTTTAGTAGTTATATTTTGGGGGAATCAAAAGTTGTATGTAGATTTTCAGTTCTATGTGGTAGGAGGGAAGGTCAGAGCCCATAACCCTGATGTTTGTCAAAGGTCAACTGTAGCAGTTAATTGGAGTCTGGCTTTATATGAAAATCATTTCCCTGATAACAGGAATTAAAGCTTTTTGTGTCATTTAAAAAAATTTTTTTAAGATTTTATTTATTTATTTGACAGAGATCACAAGTAGGCAGAGAGTGAGAGAGGGAGGGAAGCAGGGTCCCTGCTGAGCAGAGAGCCCATGCAGGGCCTGATCCCAGGATTCTGAGATCATGACCTGAGCCAAGGCAGAGGCTTAATCCACTCAGCTACCCAGGCGCCCCTGAAAAATTTTATTTAACTGAAAATATTAATTCAGCTCTGTTCCTAAATTATTTTGCTTGTACTTGTGCTCCTGGCCCTAATTGTATGGTCTTGGGGAGTAGCATCCTTTGATTTTGATATTGGTACAAAAGGGATGATAGTGATGGTTTATTGTTTGATGGATGGAGCAGCTTCAAATAAAATACCTTTAATTGGAGAACTACATGCATTTATTATGTATTTGGAACATAAGCAGCCATTATAAACATTTTAAGAAATCGTGTTTGACATTTATAAACATTCTTTTGGGGATATTAATAACTTATTTTTTGGTTAGTGTTACAAGTTATTCAGAGTTGCGTACAATAGTGAGAAGTCTCATTGAACGAATAGAGAGTATTTCTCAGAAACTTAGGGAATAAGGCATTGATATATAAAAGTAGTATGTAGGGTTGCCTGGCTGGCTCAGTTAGTAGAGCATGTGACTCTTGATCTTGGGGGTGTGAGTTTGAGCCCCATGGTGGAGGTAGGGATTTCTTAAAAATAAAATCTTTAAAAAATAGTTTTGTTTTGTTTTTAAGATTTTATTAATTTATTTGACAAAGAGCATGCAAGCAGGGGGAGCATCAGGGAGAGGGAGAGGGAGAAGCGGGCTCCCTGCAGAGCCCAGTGGGGGGCTTGGTAGGACCCTGGGATCAGGACCTGAGCTGAAGGCATACTAATCAACTGAGCCACCCAGCCACCCCCCCAATAGTAGTATGTATACTTTGAACTTAGCCTCAGAATTATTATGACCACACAGCCAGTTACGTATATAGAGAATCAGGTGTACCTCACTTAGTTTTCTCATTTGTTAAGTGGAATAATAGCAATAATACACTATTTTACTTGTAAAGTAATTGAAGATTAAATGAAATCGTGTTGAAAAATTCAGCACAGTGCCTATATAGGGCTCAGTGATAAATGTTATTGATTAATAGTAAAATAAATGGAATACTAAAATGTTTTAGTTCTTTAAGTCATTATGGTGGAACTTTTCCCATATCCAATATGAAAATTAGCTGAAGTGTAGAGTGTTTGCTTATACGTAATTTCCTTTGGGATTACTTCTCTTAACTTCTTAAATCAGCCTCTGCCTTTTCGGTGGTCTCAAATATGTGTTGTCATCTTTTACCACTCTTTCACTTATAACTTCACAAGTATTGTTGAGTGAATAAGTATTTTAAATGACTCTTCTGCTTTTTCTCATTTTTGAATTTTCTTTCTTGATTCTTTTTATTCTTTTAATTAGTGTGAATCATATAAAGCTACTGTTCTTCTGCAGTTCAGAAATGGTTGCATATGGTCTAGAGGTCTAATGGTTCACCCCTGTAGTAAATTTCTAATAGTCTTCTGTCATCATTCCCTGTTCTTATCCTTTCTACTATTTCTGCATCTGTTTTTAAAGCCCATTTGTGATCGTTTTCCTTATTCTGTTTTCTTTTGTTTTTTGTCAAGGGGGGGTTTTCTTGTTGTTTCTTATTTCCCATTCTTTTTGTTTTGTATTCTGTTACCTTCTTTTATCTCCCTTTTTTCTCTATCTCTTCGTGGAAGCTTTCTCTGCTTCTGTCTCTGTGTATTTCTGATAACCTGGAGACTTTCTTAATGTACTGTTCTATGGGCATAATAAAGTTTCAAATGCACATTTCTTTTCTTTTCTTTTTTTTTTTTAAGATTTTATTTATTTATTTGACAGAGGTCACAAGTAGGCAGAGAGGCAGGCAGAGACAGGGGGAAGCAGCACCCCCCCCCCCCCCTGCAGCCGAGAGCCTGATGCAGGGCTCAATTCCAGAACCCCTGATAAAGGGCTCCATCCCAGGATCCCGGGATCATGACCTGAGCCGAAGGCAGAGGCTTTAATCCACTGAGCCACCCAGGCACCCCTCAAATGCACATTTGTTGAAGAGACAAAAACTAAAGGTGATTTATGAAGAGGAGAAGCTACCATATTTTTAATTTTTTCACTTTCTTTTTGGATTGAATGTATGATATTGACCATAGCTATGGTCGATTTTAGTCTTAAAGTAGGTAACTGATCTCTGTTGACCAAAATTGGAAAATACTCTGTCCCTGTTTTCCCCTTCTTTTAAACTTCATTTTTACATCTCAGGTGAAAATCTTAATTATTTATTACATGATTCCTGCCCAGGAATTCTGCTCTCTGGTTTTATCCTAGTGGCTCGATAAAACCTGTCCTAAAGGATAGCAGTTTTCTGCTTGGGGAGAAGTTGTAGCCTAAGAGGGAAACAAGTTATCTTTGAGACTTGATGCCTCTTCTCAGGAAGAGGAACTTTAAGTAGATCTTAGCTTTTGTTTCCTGACTGTAGTGTTTTTCTGCTAGTTTTTACACTGTTTGCCAACAGTCAGCTTTCTGCATCTTAAGAAATCTTTCCTTCAGCTGAATTCGCCTCCTGTGTTCCTTACTCTTGTTCTTAACATACTAGATTTTTAAAAAGAATATTCTTGACTCATGGCCTTTACTGCCTCTTTAACCTTTTTCTTTTTTAAGATTTTATTTTTAGTAATCTCTGCACACAGTGCAGGGCCGGAACTCACCACCCTAAGATGAGGTTGCATGCTCTGCCAGCTGAGCCAGCCAGGTTCCCCTGTTGCTTCATTTTCTACTTAATTTTTTAGAGCCTTGCTTCTGTATGCTTGCTACTTTATTGAAAGTTGCTCTCAGGTGTTTTTTAAAGATCTTGTTGTCAAATTCAGTGGAAGTTTTTTTGATTGTCAGCATTTTAAGCCACATTAGCATTGAAAACTTTTTGTTGAGGTTTTCTCTAGCTGCTTTGAATTTATGTATTCCTGATTCTTCTCTAATCCCTGATTTCCTGGTTAGCGGTTCTTCCTGAGTCCTAAATTCTGCATTTTCTTGAGAACCTTCTTCAATCTCTTTTTTCTCCTTCCTGCTTTCTTTCTTTTTTTTTTTTTTTTAAAGATTTTATTTATTTATTTGTCACAGAGAAAGAAGCGAGAGCAAGCACAGGCAGACAGAGTGGCAGGCAGAGGCAGAGGGAGAAGCAGGCTCTCCGCCAAGCAAGGAGCCCGACGTGGGACTTGATCCCAGGACGCTGGGATCATGACCCCAGCCAAAGGCAGCCGCTTAACCAACTGAGCCACCCAGGCGTCCCTCCTTCTTGCTTTCTTTGTTGGCTCTATCGCAGTTTCAGTTTAGTCTTTTAGGGGAGCAACTCCCTAATCTGTTTTTATCTGGCTGTGTTTATACATCCAGTTTATAGCCCTGCATTCCCAGCTATTTGCCAGTAACCTTTGTGTACCACTGTTACATCAACCCATTATCTCTAAAAGAATGTCAGCATCCCATTTCTGTATTCCAGATTATTCTGATGGCATTAGTATCCTTCTAGTTCCCAGGTTTGAAACTTTAAGGACTTAATTGATTCCTTGTTATTGTTGGGGTTTTGTTTTATTTGGCGAGGGGGTCTGTTTTTCATAGCCAGTCTTTTTTTTTTTTTAAATACCCATGTATTCTCTTGAGTGCGTACCACAACACTATTTATTCTCTTTGCCATTATTTTAGTTTTGTGTTATTGGATTGATTAATTATCCTGCTTTCCCCACTCTCCATACTTGTCTGTGTGATTAATCTGTTTAAAGCACAGCTCTCATGTTTTTCCTATCTGTGTATTTATTCCCTTTTGCTTGTAGAATAAAGTCTAGGCATTTTTAGACCAAGCATTCAAGGCCTGGTCTATGATGCAGTCACTATGGTTGGAAACAGGATGAAGAATCAAGTTTGATGTTTGAGTATAGGAGTGAGAGATAAAGCTGAACTGTTAGTCAAAGAACTGCATGTTTTTGAGCTTGGTTATCTAACAGATAATTAATACTCGTCCCATCTAAAAAGCATTGAATCATACTGTCTGCTATTTGTGTCCTTGTAGCAGTGTTTCTTTATTATTATTTAATCCTTTCCTCAAAGGATCACTGTTGTCCTAATAGTCTACCAAGGTTTTAAACGCTTAGATCTTACTGTTTCTTATTTGTGTATCTGAATATTTTTCTGTGTTCTAATTACTTTCTGCCAACCGTAGACTTGTTGTTTGGAGGAATTTTTGTCAATCCTAAGAAGAAAGTGATTGTTTTGAATGACCAGTTTAGTTTGAATAACTGTACATGACTTGTCAATTTGCTCAATTCTTTCATAGGAAGGACCATTGAGACCTGTTCTTGAATACATTGATCTGGTCAGCAGTGATGATGAAGAGCCTAGCACCTCATATAGTGATGTAAGTACATTATATTTGATTTGCATTTCTTTCACTTCTGTCATTTAAGAGGCATTGTCTAAAAAGAGCTATCAAGTCGATGATGGTTGTTTTTTGGATCTGTAGTACTTTAGAGAATGGCCCGATTCTGTAGAGTGAACCACAAAAGGTGTCCATTGAGTTCTTGGCCCAAAATATCTCCTACTTCCAGTTTTGTTTCTTTACTTTCAGTGAGGATGTGAAAGGATAACACAACACAGGAAAGTTCTAAGCCTTGAAGATGGTATCTGATAAAAGGAAAATGGAATAAAAAAACTGCAAGCTTTTTGGCTCCTTGTGCCCTTCTCCTTTCCCATCTCTCCTCAAGTGCCATGTGTAACTGGATTCTTTTCTTCCAGAACCACGTGGCCACAGAAAGTTTGTTTTACATTGGAAGGAAGGCTATGTGAAGACCTTTTAGGAAATGGAATGTGGGAAAGGGTTTAGGTGGCATGGTACTTCAGTCGTCACTCCTTTTAACCTCATCTATCCCTCACATATTTAGAGTTTTTTCTCTTACCTGTGATTTTTTGGCTGTGGGTACCCTTAAACCAATATTTCCCTTACTCTGAGAATCAAACTAGCTGAGCCCTTTGTAGCAATCTTGTCTTTCATTTGTCTTAGCCCAAATTTCTATTAATGGGCTATTTTCTTGATGGGTTAGAGAACTCCTGGCTCTTCTCAACATGGGCAGAAAACTTTCTCTATGATAGAGGGGATTGAGACTTGGATGTGGAATCAGTATATGTAGGTTTTAATCTGAGCTTTGCTCCTTATTAATTCTGTAATTTTGGATAAATTAAGAAAACTTTAACCTTAGTTTCTTTATCAAATAAGGGTAATACCTACCTCACAGGGTTGTTGTGAGGACAAAATGAGGCAACATATGTAAATAAGCTCCTTGGAAACTACAAACAATAAAGTAGGGCTATGCAACTGGGAGGTTTTGTTATTCTTGGAGAGTGAACAGGAGAAAATTTTAAAGGGGCTTAAAAGTGACTGCAATGAGAACTTTTAGAAATCTTTTTTGTTCTCAGAACTTTTCTTGAGTTCTCTGTTTTTTAGCTTTTACTTGTTGACTTACATACATTGAATGGGATTTTTAAAAAAAGATTGTTAATCAACAATAGTCTCACCACCTCTTCTTATCCTAGCATGAGACCAAGCAGCAGGCCAGGATGGCACCACTTGAACTGGGCTTGTTTTCATTTTTTTTTTTCATAGACAGAGTGCCACATTAATAGCCATAGTTGGTATTAGGTTTTTGTGTAGAAACCTTGTGGATTTGACTTCTGTGATCCCCTTGCTGATCTGTAGTGGATTGCATCTTTCATTGTTGTTATAATAATTTAAAAAATTGAGTTCTACTTACTGGACATGCATCTCTGCACTTAAAAGTTAACATATTAAAAGCATTTTTTTTTCTTCCTTGGTTTTCTTGTTCATGTGGATAACCCAGAGAATGCCTGAGTCTAAGGTGCCATCCTCTGAGAATCATCGCCCAGAAATGTGCTCTAGCTGCAGTGTTCCTCTTCCCATTGGAGACAGCAGCTCCTCCTCTGGGAGTTGCACCAGCAGTCCACAAAGGATAGTTTCTCAACCTTCTTCTGTTGAGAACCCATTGGAGAACCAGAAAAATGATCAAAGTAATTCAGATATTAAGATCTCTGAGACAGAGACACTTAAACCATCACAAAATTTTCAGACTCTGCCTTCATCTCCAGTTCTGGTCCCCCAAGAATCTTTGGCCTTTTCAGAGGTCAAGGAGGATTTACCTATAGAGTCTTCTTCAGCTTCACAGCATGGACAGGATGCCATCCTTTATCTTCAGACACAAGTGGCTGAGATGTCCCGAGTGATACGTGATCTGCAGTCTAGGAGCTGTTTTAGATTTCATCATTCTAGGCCAAGTGAGAACTCCTCAGTGCCATGGGACATATCCACCTCTAAGGATGAAAATTTATCCACAGTTGATGAAGAAACTGACTGCAAATCCCCCTCAGCTGATGACAAAGGGCAGCCAACTGACCCCAGTCAGTCTAGTTTCACAGGTCTTTTGAAAAGAATGGAACAGAGGGGTGTTATAAAGAGAGTAACATTACAATCTGAAGCAGAATCATGTGAAGGGAAACCTGATTGTATGACCTCTAAGAAACGTTTGGTTCCTCCATTGCATCCTCTTCTGAGAATTGCCACCACTGAGGTTTTTAAAGACCCTGCTGATTGCCATCCTTCTTCCTTCATGGGGCACAGGGTATATCCTGTGGCCAAGGATACCTCTCCTTTCCAACCAAATCCACCAGCTGAGGGCCCTATTGTAGAAGCATTAGAGCACAGCAAAAGAGGAAGCACAACATCTCCTCTAGATTCTACCTCAAAAGAAATGGAGGTCATGGGTTGTAGATTCTACCATGCTGCTTCCATTGCAGCCCGAGCTGCTAGCTACATGGCCTATATGACTCAATATCAGCGTAAACTCTGGGAAGATATGGAGGATCTGGTTCATGACCCAGAGTTTGATCGTGGAAAAGCAAGATGTATAATATCTGATGGTATGGATGCCGGACTTTGGCAACTTTGTACTACTAGAGACATAATGGATTCTGTAGTCAGAGTTATGGCAATGGCAATAGACTACAGAAGACAAGCCTGGCTCCGACTTACATCTCTCACTAAGAAAACCCAGGAGAAGATCTCACACTTGCCCTTTGATGGTACTTCCCTCTTTGGACAAGATGTGAATGCTGTTGTTGCAGAAGAAAACAGTATTAAGGAAAATGATTATAGAGACCACAACAAATACTATAACCAACATCGATACTTTTATAGTCATGATCAGAAAGCACATTATCACAATAGAGGATATTCCAAAGGAGATTGGTACAAACCTCGCAACCATCCTTATAGATACAGAAAAAAGGGAGAATCTCCAGAACGCCACGGGTACAAGAATTAATAGCCTGTTTGCGTTCAGCAGCATAGTCATCCAAGATCCTATTTTACTTGCTACTCCCCACTCAAACAGGATCTGCAGGTAGGAGGTCATGTCAGAAACTGATGCATGTCTGGAATTATCACAGCTAACATTTAAATTCTAGACTTTTCAAGTGGATATAATAAAGAGACTCATGTCTTATTGGCCAAGTGAACAGTAGAGACTTTCACCTAAGTAGGGTTGGACAAAGGTTTACTTATTATTTCTGGTCCAAAATAAGTTCAGATGAGGGTACTCAGGAATCTGAATCCTCTTGTGATTAAAGAAAAATATAAAGATCTGTTCCTCAGGAAAATCCTACTGATAAACTGAGGACTAGCCTATTTGGGGTCTGGAAATAACCTACTGTTAGATCCTTCATTTTTAGGTCATCAGTGCTTCCTTGTTCAGGCTTCAGCTTGTCAGATCTTCACAAAATGATAAATCTGTTGTACTGTGTTTATGTCAGGATGATCAACTTATCAAGAGTCCATACTACTCTCAAGCTGTCTTAGACTTCAGGATCAATCATGAAGCTGTATGTCAAGAACTGGAATACAAATCAAATTTTGCCAAATCCAGTTCGTTTCAGTGGGATGGCTAGATGTTACAGGTCTACTGTGGACACCAATTGGAAAAAGACTTTCCTTCCTGTAACATCTCTAGAAATTTTCACAGTAACTATCTTCATCGAGACCAATGGCTACCATGTCATTATCATTCAGAGCCACATGTGAGAGAATTCTTTATCATCACACCTAAGTCTCTGACCTATCAAGCTCTCAGATCTAAAGAAGCTTTGAGACCGAGGCATGGTGTTCTCTCAAGATACTCTGGGCTTTTCAGCAAGATGACCTTCTTAAGCTACCTTCTAAACAGTTGACTTTCTTGAGCTTGGTAATCCATCACAAAAAAGATACATACATTAGTGCCCTGGATATAAAGGATGTTATACCATCTAGGCATGCAAATCTGAACTCTTTTAAGAGAATTCCAAACATGCCTGACAATCTGGTCCTCTTATTGCAATAAAGAGGGATGCCATCAAACTAGATGATACTAAGAATCCTTAAGTGTTCAGTATTACTGTGGATGTCGTAAAGAGAACATCTCGCACAGCTCTGTTTCTGGATATTTATTTAAATGATGATATCCATTAGAGATTTCTTAAAAGTCTGAAATCAAGTTTACTGTTCTTCGTTTACTGTTCCCTTAATCTAGTCAGACTCATCAATAGAGACGACTATCTTTTTGCTCCCAGTTGGTTTCATTAATAGTTCTTCACAGTTCTGGAACTGGCAGCAGATACCTCAATTGTATATCTCACAGTATCTTTTTAAAATCTCAAGGCAGTGGCTGTGCAGTATACCAGCCCTTAGATCCTCGATTTTGCAGCATGACTTCAGAAATGGAGAAAGTGTCAAGTTTGAGGGGTCTGAATACATCACCTAGTATTATTTGCTTGGCAGCCAAAAAAATTTTTTTTATCAACAGATTTAAAATTTTGTAACTTGGTTTGTCATACATCTGCATTCATTTCACCTGCTTGATCAAAATATTTTGAGTCTACTGTTAGTGGAATATAACACTGTTTTAGGATTCATGTGGTTTCTATTTCTTGCCATAGTTCTTACACAGTGGTGATTGACATTTTCCCTAGTGCCCCACTTTCTGATGGTTGAAGCTCATTCCCCCTCCACTGTAACTATCTTCAGCACCCTTTTTACTACTTTCTCTCCCTATTTGTGCTAGAGGTTGAAGATGCAAGCATACCTACTTAGAAGAAGCTATTTTATTTTGTCAGTAATTTCAGAGTACTACGTTGGTCCTATTTGTAAATTAAGCCTAAAAAACAGGCTTGACAGAGGAAATCATCTTGCAAACATTTACTTTTATTTTTGCATATTTTCCACAGTGTTTTACCTCTATCTTTTTTAGGTCCTTGCCAGTGATGTAGAAACTCTTTCATATTAAACTCCAGAAGATTATTGGTTAACTACCCAAAAAGAAATAAGGGTCTAAAAAATCATTTAGATTTTTATAGTTTACGATATATATTGCATCTGTCAGGCAGTCTCATGTGCCCTTGACATGGCACTGTAGTTTCTTTTATGACAGGACTAGTCACAGATGAACTTACTGGAGAGAGACCTTGGAACTGTTCTATGTGGCTGCACAGTTATACCTAGTTAGCTAAGGCTACTTCAGACTGTTCCCACTTTTTCATTTCTCTCCTTTCTTTCCCTGAATTAGATACTGGGTTACAAATGTGATGATTTTTGAGGTACTCTTATTTTCCAAAATCCAAACCAAAATGATGCTTGAAGACATAATTCTTTGAAACTACTTTGGCATTTCCACTTAATATGCTCTTCCTCATAGATTCTTTGTTTTTAATTCTGGTCAGAAAAAAAGAACAAAATTCACCACCTTAACCATTTTTAAGTGTACGGTTCACTAGAATAAGCTGTATTTCCATTGTGTAGCTCCTCCTTAAATATTTATAAAACAGCATTGCTGTTCTCTTCCTCTTGTGTTATTTGTGTTGCTCAGTGTTAAAGTAACATTGCTTTGCCATTCTCTGATTGATAAGCTCAAGCATCTCCAGAGAATTTTCCTAAAAGTGGAGAGGTATTGAGGAGTCATCAAATTGTTGATCTGTAGATAACTTCTGAAGGGGATTTGTCAGTTCAGTCGGGACTGTCAGAATGCGGTAGAATGGAAACAGCTTTTAGCTGTAGATTAATCAGTCTCTTGATTGCAGAAGAAACATTCTTAACCTGTTTGTTTACTTTAAAATCTTTCTCTGGCATACTTGAATGGTGGTGGTGTTATAAAACTAAAAATGGGGCCCTGATATAGGGAGACAACCCCAAAAGCATATGGAACTCAAAATTAAATAAGTTTTCATATTGTGCCTGCCACAGAATTCTCCATTGGGTGAACCTTAGATGTTTAAATATCTCTAGATTTTCTGGGACGCTTTGGGATAATTGCAAATTTAATGATTTGATATTCTCAGTGGGGATGTGTCTAATGATCCTTTTTCTTCAAAGTGTTATTTCTCCACTAGACATAAAATATATGTGAAGACTATGATTTCTTGCAGTTTCTGTGTACAGAGAAATTGTTTCCATTTGTTATATGAAGTGCCTTTTTAAATTTCACCCTATTGTTTAAAACTTAACATTTTGATGTCTTGCATATGTTGCTGGTGATATTTATGAGTTCTGTATAGTGATTTTTTTTAATCTTGTAGTTTATTCATCATCTGTACAATTGCACTATCTAAATGTACTCTCCTTCTGAATGTTAATTTGTTTTCTTTATAGCACTGTTAATCCATTTCAGAAGGTTGTAGAGTATGACCCTCCCCCTTTATTTAAGTAACTTCAGTAGTTCTTTTTAGTTATTAGGGATTGGCTCAGTTTCTGAGCATTAAGGCAGCTTTGTTTTCTATCTGCAGGTTCTAGGTTTTCTGATTGAGTCATTTATCTCAGACTAACCTTGTTCTAAGCCATGGTAGCACAACTTATATTTGATAAGTGGATGTGTTTACTTGGTAAGAAGAAACAAGGACATTAGGAAAAGCAGTAAATTTGCTGACACTTTATCCTTTCTTTTTAGTGACAGCTTCCTTATTAGTGTAATTGCATTTAAACTTTTTTTTTTTTAACTGCATGGCAGCTTCTTTGTAATTCCATTTTAATTACTTGGCCCTCAAAATGACATTTTGAGGGGAACATAAACTCTTTCGGGATACTTGGATACTATTTAGTATATTACGTTAGTACTATACTAATAATTTACTGAATGATACCTAAGTGACCTGATTGATAATGTCCTTAAGGGCCCAATACATCAGGATAACCTCTCAGGTACTAAAAATGAGGAGGTTGGAACAGATACCATCCAGAATCCCTTCTAGCTACAAAATTGGATAGCGTTAAATGCCATGGATGAACAGAGTTAAATGCCACATTCACTGTTGAGGATATAATTTAGTGGGATTCTGATGAAGGTTAGAAATTATGGACTAGATCTTTGTAGAAATAGTTTAAAAATTGCAATAACTGAAAACTTTTTTTTTTTTTAATGTGAGGCATATTTTGCCCCAGACTTGCACTGTTTTAGGTTTCCCTTGTCTTTTGAAATTTACCATTCTTAATGTTAATGGCTAGTCCAGTAATTGATTGTGATATATACATGTCATTTCAGTTGGCCAGGTCCATTCTTAGTTATTTTGTGGATACAGAAACCAATCAATTCTTCTGTCTTTCACTTAAGAAAATACACAGGTGGAAGTTATTATTTAACTGATGATGATCATTATTGAATGAAAATCTTTTAGTTATTTTTCAAAAAATAATGAGTTTTGTAAGCCATTAAAATATTCTTTTAAGGAATTTCCCTTCCTGGATGAATGATGAGAATATTGTTTTATTAAATCTTTTTTTCTCCTATTGATTAGTGGGATAATATTTTTATACTACTTTGTGTTTTCAGTTGCTTGACTTTGTAGTAATGAAAACTTTTTATAGTAGTGTTTGGTACCATTGAGATATCTTTTACTGGAAATTATGTTTGCTTCTGGTGGGATGTATCTGGAAGTGATCACAGTCCAACCGTTTCCTTTTGATGTTATCATATTAGTTCATTCTCTATATTGATCTTTTCTTCCCCTTAATGTAACACCTCTTTCTAGAAGGATGTCTGATCTTCCCTTAGTATCTTTGATGTAGATTATATTTTCTATTCTACCAGTAAATACTAGCCAGGATTTTGATGTGGCTTTGTATTTGTGTACTTAAATACAAATGTCTTCAGTATTATTGTAAGAGATTTTCTAGTTTTCTCTTTTGTCCTTTTTTTAAAAAAGCAGCCAGTTTAGTCTCTGGAACTATTATTTCCTGGCTATTGAACTTCAGTCAGTTTTTAATGCTTTCTTATTTAATGGTAGTCTTATTTTTCTCATTTTGCATAGTTTCACACAAATGTATTACTACATATGGTTTACGGTTAATTGCATCTTCTCATAAAAATTCTAAGCCCATCACCATAAAGTTATAGAATAGCTCTGACATAAACTGTATCTAAAAATTAACCAGTTTTCTCTAAGTCTTAAGGGCTTTACCTATTTTATTGAGATAACTGTCTATTTCAAATGATGTCTTGGATTTTCTGATGCCTTGTCAAGAATTCAACAAGAATTCTCAGGTTGTCTGTACTTTATTTTCTTTTAGGACTCTGGAGATCTCTCGGCTTGTATTGAGTTTTCTAATATTTCTAAGTATATTCCTTGGTAGCAGTGAAAGTAAATCCTTTATATCTAGTTGTATTTTAAACTCTCCTTTGATCATAAATGCTTCAAGTGCTATGAATTCTGTTAGTAGTCTCCTTATAAGACCTATTTTCATATGCGATTTTTTCCTGTCAGCTATGTATTCTATGCCTTCTGTTTTCTGTCATTGCCTGTAAGAGTAGCTCTGTCATGTTATTCAGTTTTGAGCACTACAATTAGACCTCTTGTCAACTCACACTTTTATCTGTGATAATTATGTTTCGCACTACTTAGTGTGCATTTAACACTAGTACCCTACGTTTGTGGTCCCTGTATCTGTACCACTTTTAGTTACTAGGGCAACATGATGTGGGTGATTGGGGGGAAGCATTTTCAAAGTCACTTGAACAGTCTCAAATTTTCAGATCCATTTTTTTTAACATATTTAATTACATTAAACATCCTCCCGTTAGGTGTGAAGCCCTTTTTGCCTTGGTTCAAGTATAGTCAGTGTTTAGCTAGCCTCATTTAGATTCTTAGCAAGAGTTGCATGCAAGTTGGTCTTTGTCTAATGCCTATAACAAACCCTGTTTACTTTTAGCAAGAATATATTTTGAGATCTTGGAAGCACCTTTATAGCCTTGGGCCTAAGGGTTGTCTTCCTGCCTGGCAAGCAAGTGGAGGAGAGAATTTTCATTTATAGAGCTCACATTTACTACACTATGTGCTAAAATTTACAAGTTATTCTTGAAGAAGAAATTCACCCTTATTTTGCAGATGAAAAAATGAAACATTATGTTGCTCAAATGGTGGAGCCTAGCTTTTGAATATTAACTGTTTTCCTCCACAGTCTCAGTTTAGCATTTTACTAGGCTGCCTCTTCATATTTTTCAAGGCTCAGTTCAAGTCTTAACTTCTCTGATAAGCTAATTTGACCTATACTAATCTTTTTCTTCCCTAAATTTTATGTTTATGGCTATATTCTTATTCCTCAGTACTTGATGTCTTACATTAACTAATTCTTGGTCATTTCGCTTGTCAGATCAGAAACTCTTGTTTTCCCGTTGAAATTTCACTGTGTGGGACTAAGACTGTTCTTGATGTATAGTCATTGACTTGTTTCACGTATTCTGTTCTTTTTCGGCACTAATCATTTTAGTCCATTTTTGCTTGTTTTTTTCTTTTTCTTCTACCTTTTTTTGTTACACCGTTTTTTTTTTCAGATACATGCTTAAGGTGGTTGTTTTTTTTTTTTTCCAGATTCTTTAGGATATTGGGTAGGAAGGAAGGTGGTATGGTGCAGAGCACATGGTATTTAAATTCTAAGACTTTGGTCTGAGTATTAGCAAGTCAGTTACTTTCTGAGCCTCAGTTTTCCTACTCTCAAATGAGGTAATGCCTGGGAATACTTTGGAATTTCAAAAACCCAGTACAGGTTTCTTTTCTTTCATAGTGTGCTTTTTCTACACACATAGATATATTATAACTGTGGAATGGTATTGGATATAAATACAGATACATTTTAAGATGTATATTTAATAGCATGTAGTAGGTTCATATCATCAGATCATGTTCCCCTTGTTTACAGTTTTTAAGGCTCAACTGTTAAGCTATATTACAAGTTCATCAATGGATTAAGTCATTGAAAGACATATTTAAAGTAAAATAGTCTCTTTTCTCAAGTGCAGGCTAAGAAATGTTCATAATAAACAGTAAGGAAATAAAGAGGATGTAGAATGAAGAGCTAGGTTATATAGGAATGTGTATATGATTTTTGATGGTTGCTGTTTTGTCACTTTGTGTCTATGTTGGCAACAATCTTCTATCATAGTTTTCAGTACCTATGTACAGGCAGGCACTGAGGAAGGTGTGGAGGAACCTGGTTAATAAGAGATGGTATATTCTCTTAAGAGAAAGAAATACCAATATAATGTAACTGTTCTGTTTAGAGGAATGCCTGCAGTGAAGTTGGAACAAAACAGAGGCCATTTAGAGGGATCAGGGAAGATTTTCCTACTTAGCAAATACTTGAGCTGAGGCTTGCATGTTGCAATCATGTTGATTGAAGAGCTAGTTGGACCAGAAGGGAATTAGGAGCCAGGCATTTAGATGTATCAGTGCATACAAAAGCATGTGAAACATTGTGTCTGGTTTCAGAATTATAAGGAACAGACTTTATGGGGGACAGTTGGTAGATACTAAGTTGAAGAAAGAGGATTAATTACCCATGAAAATGTATTGGTTCCAATCTATTAAAAATATACTAAGTTTGTGTAGCTGTTATGTGTAAGGTCATAGAAGTAGTCTGTCCAGAGTTCGCTTTGTACCATAGTCCCCTGTGGTCAGCTAGCGCAATTCTTTTTCTTCCCTGAGCTGAGCCAAAGGAAGGCTTTTCAGTCAGTGTCCCTCTAGTCCCAGGGACAGCTCAAGCAGTGAAAAAGAACTGAGACACTAGTAGAGAACAACTTTGAAGATGAACAGGATGATGGCACTGAAGTGAAATGTGTATGGGTATACAGTTGCATACTTCAGGACCTCCTATTGACATTGTGTTCTCAGTGTAACTAAATGTGGTTCATTTCCCTGTTCATTGGGTTACAGATAATTTGAGGGTAGACTTGGGGGAAATGAAGATATTTCTAAAAATGTTGCTTCATTGGAGTTTGGAGATGTTGTATTGAAGAAAGACCTGTGAACCTTGTGCCAGTGGTATCTCCAGCAGCACCCAAAACACATTTTGTCAATTTCCTGTTTGTTTTTCTGTGATTTCAGTTTCTTTTTTTGTTTTTGTTGCCACTTTCACCTTTTCTCTTTTCTTTTCATAATTCATCCTTATTCTTGCTGTGCCAGAGTTATAGCAGTGGCATTCAGGGTTAAAATTGCAGCTCCCCTTTGCTACTTCAGAGGTACTTAAAAATTCTCAAGTTCCAGTTATGGTTTTGTTCTGTTGTGGTTTTGGTTTTTTATGGTCCTGTACTGAAGGAGAATCAAAGTCATTCTTCCTAGGAGGGGATTTTTATAAGTATAGATACTGGCAATTTACCCAAAAGACAATACAGGAAGAAGAATCTTATTTAACAGGTTTGGTGGTACTAGTCTTCTTAACTAAGTAAAGTTCTTTACAGAATGGGGTATATCTATATGTATGTTTTTTAAGTTTGCCATATAAAGCAGATGTTATGTGTACTTTGTATTTGTAAACAATAACCAGTTGGGGGTGGGAAGATGGTTGCTTTGTACAAAAGGGTTGTTTCCTGGTTCCAAAGCTTTGCTGCTGGAGATGGTAAATAAATATTGTACTGCTTTGCTGTGTTTATCCCTTCTGCTCTCTCTGTTTTTGAATATAAAATACTTAAGAAAAATTGTTGCTTTTCAAAATGTTATTTTGGGTTGTGGTTTGAGCCATGAGTTGGGCAGAAGGGGTTTCTGATAAACAGAACTTCTGGGAGGGTAAACTTCAGAGCAAAATATGCGCCACAGCTTTGTGATGGGCAATAATAAGCAGGCTTTGAAATTTGAGTTTGTGTGGAATAAAGCAGTTGTTTCAGGAATTATATTCAAACCAAAAGCACTGGTTAGATGGATAGCTATGATTAATGATTTACAAAGTTAATTCATTCCACTATCACAGTTGGTTTCTCCTTTGAGCTTTCTTTAAACTTGGGGTTCCCTTTACACAGAAGATAAGGATGATGGCCAGAATAATCAATCTCCATTGGATGCCCTGCTGACTAGTGTCAGCTGAGATTCAGGGAAATTCTAAAACAACAGCAAATAAACCTCTGCCTTGGATTATTCTCTACATCCCCTCTCACTATACCTCCCCCTCTGCCTCCTACAAAATTCATCTTCCCTTATTACTGGCTTTTCTGTAGCCAGAAAAGTGCTTTTGGTGAGTCAGATAGGGAACTGGGTTGTTGTGATCACTTCTCTGGATAACTCTTCTCATGGAGTGTTTTCTCCTAGTTTATATCACCCTGTACAGAAGTGAGAGTTCATTTCATGGGGAAGATCCTTTGACTATATTCATGCTTCCATTTAAGAAGTAATTTTGGGGACACCTGGGTGGCTCAGTTGGTTGGACAACTGCCTTCGGCTCAGGTCATGGTCCCGGAGTCCCGGGATCGAGTCCCACATTGGGCTCCCAGCTCCATGGGGAGTCTGTTTCGCTCTCTGACCTTCTCCTCACTCATGCTCTCTCTCATTGTCTCTCTCTCAAATAAATAAATAAAATCTTAAAAAAAAAAAAGTAATTTTGTATAATGCCAAATTTGATTGTTACTCAAAAACTAAAGTGCTTTTTAGAGATTAGTAGTGATTTTAAAATAAAAAATCAGTTGCTTATTATAAAAAGGCTCAGTGGTATAATGCCACAAGCTATTGTAAAATGATAATTTCATCTGTGAAACCCTGCCTTTTTCAATATTGTATTTCTAGAAAATGCTTTACAAAAGCAGAATTATTCCTTTAATTTTGCATTTCCTTTGACTTGATATTGGCAAGTATTTTTAGAAAACTGATTTAGCTAGTTATGGCAGTTGGGAAGTGACTAAGAAGCTCAGCCTTTGGGTGAGCAGGTGAATGAAGGGTGAAATGAAAGATCAGCCTCTATTTAATATTTGAAAAAAATTTATTCATGGACCTTAAAAAGCTTTGTTCAACAGAGTAGAGCCCATTTTTTCAGCATTCAGTTCTAAGCCCAGTTCTTAACTGCCAAAGGGGGGTTGTCAAGTATATGGCACTTGGCTTTTTAAACCATAATACACTGCAGGATGAGAGTGAATGGTTCAAGAAGCAGGCATTTTCTAGGTGTAGGTGACTTCTAAAAGAAAGCCCACCTATGAAATTCAAGTTTGGTTTTTTGGTTTTTTTTTTTTTTAAAGATTTTAAAAATTTATTTGACAGAAATCACAAGTAGGCTGAGAGGCAGGCAGATGGAGAGGGAGAAGCGGGTCAGAACCAATTTTAAGCAGGCTCCCTGCTAAGCAGAGAGACTAATGCGGGGCTCCATCCCAGGACCCCGAGATCATGACCTGAACCAAAGGCAGAGGCTTAGCCCACTGAGCCATCCAGGTCCCCCAAAATTCAAGTTCTTATAAAAATTTATTTTTGGGACATTATTAGCTTCCATGCAAATAAATATAGTAAACATTGTGAAGTTACCTTGTTCACTGGAAAAGTTAAGAATCTTGCTTTCTAGTCTTATGTCCCAAACAGGAAAAGAGGAAAGTCAGGTATAGCTGAATAAGCTAATATTTTCAAGTTTCAATTTTTAATTTGCCTAATTGTACTTTTTTTATTTTTAAAGATTTTATTTATTTATTTGACAGAGAGAAATCACAAGTAGACGGAGAGACAGGCAGAGAGAGAGAGAGAGGGAAGCAGGCTCCCCGCTGAGCAGAGAGCCTGATGTGGGGCTCGATCCCAGGACCCTGGGATCATGACCCGAGCCGAAGGCAGAGGCTTTAACCCACTGAGCCACCCAGGTGGCCCCCCCCCTTTTTTTTTAAAGATTTTATTTATTTATTTGACAGACGGAGATCACAAGTAGGCAGAGAAGCAGGCAGGGAGAGGAGGAAGCAGGCTCCCTGCTGAGCAGAGAGCCCAAGCGCCCTGAAATTTTGTTGAAAAATGTTTATTACATGTGCTAATTGTAGAAATACTAGAAAATGGAAATTAAAATTTCTCCAGATAGAAACAATGATTGTTAACCTTTTGATTTCTAGCCTTCTAGGTTTTACTTACATGTTATAATAAAAGATAATATTATTTTCACTTAAATATTAGTGAGGGAAAGAAAACATTGAAATATAGACAGATTGTAGCTTCATTGATTAGTGGTATTTTGTGCCATTTTTTCATTAATTTGTTGATACTGTTATGATTTATTTTATAATTCACATAGAAAGTAGATGAGTTTCACATTAATGTTAGAAATTTTAATAGTTTCCAGAAAATATTTGTTAGCTCACTAAACTTGATTAGTAAATGAAAGTATTAATTATGTTGGTGAAAGTTTTGTCTGAATGGTGGAATTTGCATTGAATGTGACTTTTTTAAAAGACTATTTATTTGACGGACAGAGATCACAAGTAGGCAGTGAGAGAGGGGGAAGTAGGCTCCCTGCTGAGCAAAGAGCCTGATGTGGGGCTCGATCCCAGGACCCTGAGACCATGACCTAAGCCAAAAGGAGAGGCCCAACCCTCTGAGCCACCCAGGCGCTCCTGAATGTAACTTCTGATGCTCTTTTGTGATCTGGATTTTGAGTTTATGCTCAGAACCAACTTTAAGTTCAACTGAACTGATTTCAACTTCCCTGGTGGTCTAGTGGTTAGGATTTGGCGCACTTTCTCAACTGAACTGATTTCAAGTTTGAAGTGTTATCAGTCTATAGCAAAGAGAAAAATCAAGGTAGTGCAGCTCATAAAGCTAAATTTGTTTTGGGGGCCTGGGTGGCACAGTTGGTTAAGCGACTGCCTTTAGCTCAGGTCATGATCCTGGAATCCTGGGATTGAGTCCCACATCAGGCTTCCTGCTTAGCATGGAGTCTGCTGCTCCCGCTGACCTCTCTCATGTTCTCTCTCTCTCACTCAAATACATAAATATTTTTTTAAAAAATACCTAAATTTGTTTTTGTTTAAAATGAGACTATCAAGGGAAATTTTAAACTATTACCTTGGGGTATTACTGTGCCTTATTCTTTAGAAATGATGGTAATCATTGATATTAGTTTCTTTAAAAATGCCCTTACTTGGGGCTGCCTGGGTGGCTCAGTTGGTTGGGCGACTGCCTTGGGCTCGGTCATGGTCCTGGGATCGAGTCCCACATTGGACTCCCAGCTCCATAGGGAGTC
This sequence comes from Mustela nivalis, assembly GCF_964662115.1. Taxonomy (NCBI): domain Eukaryota; kingdom Metazoa; phylum Chordata; class Mammalia; order Carnivora; family Mustelidae; genus Mustela; species Mustela nivalis. The sequence goes on from NC_139024.1 coordinate 101,945,322, forward strand.
TGCTTCTCCCTCTGACCTTCTCCCCTCTCATTCTCTCTCTCACTCTCTCTCTCTCTCAAATAAATAAATAAATAAATAAAATCTTAAAAAAAAATGCCCTTACTTGACAAAATAATGGAATCCTTTGCCAGGCTTTCTTTTTCTCTTTGCCCCCAGTTCTGTTGACCCATTGAATTCCATCATTCCAGATTAGATCTCTTAAGAAAGCCCTCTTCCTTTCCTGCCCTCTTCCTACTTCTAGACTTGGAATTTTTGCTGTAACTCTACCATACCACATTAAAACTTAAACATTAAAAAAAAAAAACAAACAAACTTAAACACTTTGTCCTCAAGAACAAAAGAATTCTTGCTTTCTCCTATATAGGCATACCTTGGAGATATTGTGGGTTTGGTTCCAGACCACTGCAATAATATAAATATTAAGTGTGTAGGAGTATTATGGCTAAAAAAAAAACACCTTAATTTAAAAATACTTTACTGCTGGGGCGCCTGGGTGGCTCAGTGGGTTAATCCTCTGCCTTCGGCTCAGGTCATGATCTCGGGGTCCTGGGATTGAGCCCCACATCGGGCTCTCTGCACAGCAGGGAATCTGCTTCCCCCTCTCTCTGCCTGCTTCTTTGCTTACTTGTGGTCTCTCTCTCTCTGTTACATGAAGAAATTTTAAAAAATTTTTTAAATCTTTAAATAAAAAATAAATAAAAATACTTTATTGCTAAAAAATGCTAACTATCATCTGAGTTTTTGGTGAGCCTTAACCTTTTTGCTAGTGGAGAGTCTTGCCTTAATATTGATGACTTCTGACTGACCAGGTTGGTGGTTGCAGAAAGTTGGGGTGGCTGTGGCAATTTCTTAATACAAAACAGTAGTGAAGTTTACCACATCAATGAACTGTAGCTTTCAGGAATGATTTCTCTCGCATAGTTGTGTTCTAAATCCTTTGTTGTCACTTAAACAGTCTTCACAGCATCCTCACAATGAGTAGATTCTATCTCAAGAAACCTCTTTGCTCATCCATAAGAAGCAGTTTCTCATCTGTTCAAATTTTGTCATGAGGTTTCAGCAATTTAGTCACATCTTAGGCTCTACTTCTAATTCCAGATCTCTTGCTATTTCTACCACATCTACAGTTATTTCCTCCATGGAAGTTTTGAACCCCTCAAAGTCATCATGAGGTTGGAATCAACTATTTTGAAATTCCATTAATATTGATGCTTCAACCTCTTTCCATGAATCCTGAATGTTCTTAGCAGCATATAGAATGGTAAATCCTTTCTGGAAGGTTTTCAGTTTTCTTTGCTCAGATCTTTCAGAGTAATCACTGTCTGTGGCAGCTTACATTCTAACAGAATGTACTTCATAAATAGTAAGACTTGAGAGTTGAAGTTTTTCCTTGATCCTTGGCCTACGGAATGAATGTTGTGTTAGCAGACATGAAAACAACCTTCTCTTACTGTAATCTCCATCTCCATTGGGTGACCAGTCCATTGTCTGTGAGAAGTCAGATTTTGAAGGAATGTTTGTTCTGAGCAGTAGGTCTCAAAAGTGGGCTTAAAATATTCAGTGAACCATCATGTAAACAGATGTGCTCTTATCTTGGCCTTACTCCATTTATAGAGCAGAGACTGAGTTGAGTTAGCATAATTCTTAAGGGACCTAGAATTTTCAGAATGGTCAATGAACATTGATTCCAACTTAAAATGTCACCAGCTGTGTTGGCCCCTGACAAGAGAAGCAGACTGTCTTTGTAAATTTTGAAACAGGCATTGACTTCTCTAGCTATGAAAGTCCTAGATAGCCTCTCCTTTCCAATAGAAGGCTGTTTCATCCATATTGAAATTCTGTGGCTTAGTGCAGCCAGCCACTTTCATTAATTTTCTCAGCTAGAGCTTCTGGGTAACCTGCTGTAGCTTCTACATCAGCTTCTGCTGCTTCATCTTGTACTTTGATATTATGAGGCAGCTTTTTCTAAGCCTCATGAATCAACCTCTGCTAGCCTCAAACTTCTCTTTTTCCTTATTCTCTATTTCCTTATTCTCCGAGCCGTCAAAGAATTGAAGAGTTAGGGCTTTGTTCTGGATTGGGCTTTGGCTTAACAGAGTGTTGTAGCTGGTTTGAGCTGTCTAAACCCTGCTGTCTTCATATCAGCAGTAAGGCTGTTTTGCTTTCTCTCATTCATGTATTCACTAGAGTAGCACTTGTACTTTCCTTCAAGAACTTTTCCTTTGCATTCAAAACTTGACTGTTTGGCCCAAGGGGCCTTGCTTCCAGCCTACCATGGTTTTCAGTATGTTTTTCCCACTAAGATTAATCATTTCCAGCTTGTAAAATGATAAATGTGCAGCTCTTCCTTTCACCTGAACACTTAGAGGCCCATTCTCATCTGTTCAAATTTTTATAACTCAGGAAATAGGGAGGCCTAAGGAAGGGGAGTGAGACAAAGGAATGAACAGTGAATGGAGCCATCTGAACACAATGTTTATGCAGTCTTATAGGAGTGCAGTTCATGGCACCCCCAAATCAATTATAATACTAACATCAAAGATCACAGATTGCTGCAACAAATATAATGATAATGAAAACTTTTGAAATTTCTCAATTACCAAAATGTGACACAGGCCTGAACTGAGCAAATGCTGTTGGAAAAATTGTACCAATAGACTTGCTGGATGCAGGTTTGCCACAGACCTTCAATTTGTTAAAAAAAAAAAAACACCAAAAAAAACAAAAAAACAACACCATATCTGCAAAAGCACAGTATAATGAGGTATGCCTATACATGCTTAACTTTCACGGGTATGTATACTCAGGGATTTTTTAAAGATTTTATTCATTTTATTTGACAGAGACAGAGGTAGGCAGAGAGACAGGCAGAGAGAGAGAGGGAGGAGGAAGCAGGCTCCCTGCCAAGCAGAGAGCCCGATGCAGGCCTTGATCCCAGGACTCTGGGATCATGACCTGAGCCAAAGGCACAGGCTTTAACCCATTGAGCCACCCAGGCGCCCCTTAACCGTATTTTTTTAAAAAAAAATTTTTTTTAACCATTGTATTTTTTAAAAAATTTTCATAGTTACTGAATTAGAATTTTCCTTTTAATGTTTTTCTGACTCCACAACTTTCACCTTAATTCTATGAAGATCCCACTCAACTTTCCCAGTAGGAGGGGAGGGGTTAAGAAAAACTCATGCAAGGAGTGATCTAACTAACATAGAGGTAAACAGACTCTCCCCTCCCGGTATCTTTAAGATGTTCCTATTTTTCGCCCCCAAAATAAATATGTAGATAGCATTTTCTTGCAGATCATTTGCTATCACTGTGGACTCAATAGTATTCTAATATGGAGGTTAATCCACAGTGACCCAAGCATGAGCTTCAATCTTTTTTTAAAAGATTTTATTTATTTATTTCACAGACTGAGATGGCAAGTAGGCAGAGAGGCAGGCAGAGAGATGGGGGGAAGCAGGCTCCCCATGGAGCAGAGAGCCCAATGCAGGGCTTGATCCCAGGACCCTGGGATCATGACCCGAGCTGAAGGCAGAGGCTTTAACCCACTGAGCCACCCAGGTGCCCCTGTTCTTACCATTTTTATACTGAGAGCCAATTCCACTTCTAGCTTAAGAATTTACGGTCTAAAGTCTGACCTCAGAAAAGCTCTTATTAAAAGCTCTAAATGCTTATTAATACTACAGGCTTTGGGGAAGATTGGCAAATCTAACCTAAGAAGAACAGTCCTAGAATTTTGTGATTTCACATTAAATTACATTTCAGTATTTTAACACTAATGGAATAGCGTAATACTCCCAAACCTAAGACTATGGTATTCCCTTTTCATCCTAATTCTACAGGAAACATTTAATATACTTTCATCTAGCCTATAGCTTTGGTTCTGCAGTTGGATCAGTAACAAGATGTCCTGCAATGAGTGTTTTCCCCCTTGCTTTCTGATAAGTTAAAATTTGTTTCTGAACATACTGATTCTTTGAATTACCTATTATACTTTTATGCAAAATAAGGTCTTCTGTGACCTAATAGGTAAAATCCCTAGTGTGTATTTCAATATCTGTGGTCTCTGTTTTTCCAGTGTGTATGTGTTTGCTCAGAATCACAGAAATATGTAATTTAATAAGATCTAGAGGCTGCCCCTCATCTTGGATCACTAACAGTGGAAATCCAAGGGATTTGGCTTTCTGGAGAGAGTGAGTGTTCAGAAATAAACCATTAATCGTGCCTGGCATTCACCAGCAGTCTTGACCCAGAAACCTAAGTTGTGATGAAAAAATAATTATGAGTATCACCCCCTGCCATATATAATTAATTTTTCCCCATTTTAGGGGAAAACTTTATTTTAAATATTTCATTTTTCTCATAAATGATAGACGTTTCAAAGCTGAAGTTCATTCTTTCTCTAGATCTACCATTCATTCCTTTTTATCTACTCCTAGCAGATTGCCTTTCTAATTATATATAGGTATTCTATATAGGTAGCCAGAGTGGGTGTTTTGGTTTGGTTTGGTTTGGTTTGGTTTGGTTTTGGTTTTAAGAAGAAAATGGAGGGGCGCCTGGGTGGCTCAATGGGTTAGCCTCTGCCTTCTGTCCAGGTCATGATCTCAGGGTCATGGAATCGAGCCCTGCTTGGACTGTCTACTCAGCGGGGAGCCTGCTTCCCACCCCCCTCTTTGCCTCCTTCTCTGCCTACTTGTGATCTCTCTCTGTGTTAAATAAATAAATAATTAAGATCTTAAAAGAAAAGAAGAAGAAGAAGAAGAATTTTAGCTACTGATAGCTAAATATGAGGAAAATAATTTTAACAAACAGTAATACTAACAGGTTTTGCTTATTTGACCACCAAAGAGTAATGTTCTAGGGCTAGAGATTAATTTTAGAGTGAAGTTGAAGCGATCTAAACAAATGTTTAAATGCTGATTAAAGGGTTAAATAATTTACCTTCCAAGTCTAGGAGTATAGTTTGAAGGGAGTAAAATTCATACTTAAGGGGTGCCTGGGTCGTTCATTTGGTTAAGTGTCTGCCTTTGGCTCAGGTCATGATCCCAGGATCCTGGGATCTAGCCCCACATTGGTCTCCGTGCTCAGCAGTGAGTCGGCTTCTCCCTCTGCCCCTCCCTCCCCATGCACACACCCTATCTCTCTAATAAATAAGTGAAATCTTTTTTTTTTTAATTTTTTTAATTTATTTGACAGATAAAGATCACAGGTAGGCAGAGAGAGAGGAAGGGAAGGAGGCTCACGGCCAAGCAGAGAGCCCCATGCAGGGCTCAATCAAAGGATCCTGGGATCACGACCCGAGCCGAATGCAGAGGCTGTAACCCACTGAGCCACACAGGTGCCCCTAAAATCTCTTTTAAAAATTTTTTAAAATATTTTTATTAATGTATAATGTATTATTAGCCCCAGGGGTACAGGTCTGTGAATCGCCTGGTTTACACACTTCACAGCACTCACCGCAGCACATACCCTCCCCAATGTCCATAATCCCACCACCCTCTCCCTATCCACCTCCCCCCAGCAACCCTCAAGTTTGTTTTGTAAGATTAAGAGTCTCTTATGGTTTGTCTCCCTCCCGATCCCATATTGTTTCATTTCTTCTTTTCCTACCCCCGAAACCCCCCCCACATTGCATCTCCATTTCCTCATATCAGGGAGATCATATGATAGTTGGCTTTCTCCGATTGACTTATTTCACTAAGCATAATACCTTCTAGTTCCATCCACGTCGTTGCAAATGGCAAGATTTCATTTCTTTTGATGGCTGCATAGTATTCCATTGTATATCTATACACCACTTCTTTATCCATTTATCTGTTAATGGACATCTAGGTTCTTTCCATAGTTTGGCTATTGTGGACATTGCTGCTGTAAACATTCGGGTGCACGTGCCCTTTTGGATCACTACATTTGTATCTTTAGGGTAAAGACCCAGTAGTGCTATTGCTGGGTCATGGGGTAGCTCTATTTTCAACTTTTTGAGGAACCTCCATGCTTTTTTCCACAGTGGTTGCACCAGCTTGCATTCCCACCAACAGTGTAGGAGGGTCCCCCTTTTTCCGCACCCTTGCCAGCTTCTGTCATTTCTTGACTTGTTAATTTTAGCCATTCTGACTGGTGTGAGGTGGTATCTCATTGTGGTTTTGATTTGTATTTTCCTGATGCCGAGTGATGGGAGCACTTTTTCATGTGCCTGTTGGCCATCTGGATGTCTTCTTTGCAGAAATGTCTGTTCATGTCCTCTGCCCATTTCTTGATTGGATTATTTGTTCTATGTCTGTTGAGTTTGATAAGTTCTTTATAGATTTTGGATACTAGCCCCTTATCTGATATGTTTTTTGCAAATATCTTCTCCCATTCTGTCAGTTGTCTTTTGATTTTGTTAACTGTTTCCTTTGCTGTGCAAAAGCTTTTGATCTTGATGAAGTCCTAATAAGTTCATTTTTGCCCTTGCTTCCCTTGCCTTTGGCGATGTTCATAGGAAGGAGTTGCTGTGGCTGAGGTCGAGGAGGTTGTTGCCTGTGTTCTCCTCAAGTATTTTGATGGATTCCTGTCTCACATTGAGGTCTTTCATCCATTTTGAGTCTGTTTTCATGTGTAGTGTAAAGAAATGGTCCAGTTTCATTGTTCTGCATATGGCGGTCCAATTTTCCCAACACCATTTGTTGAAGAGACAGTCTTTTTTCCATTGGACATTCTTTCCTGCTTTGTCAAAGATTAGTTGACCATAGAGTTGAGGGTCTATTTCTGGGCTCTCTATTCTATTCCATTGATCTATGTGTCTGTTTTTGTGCCAGTACCATACTGTATTGATGATGATAGCTATGTAATAGAACTTGAAGTCGGGAATTGTGATGCCACCAACTTTGGCTTTCTTTGTCAATATTCCTTTGGCTATTCAAGATCTTTTCTGGTTCCATATACATTTTAAGATTATTTGTTCTATTTCTTTGAAAAAAATGGATGGGATTTTGGTAGGGATTGCATTAAACGTGTAGATTGCTTTAGGTAGAATAGACATTTTCACAATATTTGTTCTTCCAATCCAGGAGCATGGAACATTTTTCCATTTCTTTGTGTCTTCCTCAGTTTCTTTCATGAGTACTTTATAGTTTTCTGAGTATAGATTCTTCGCCTCTTTGGTTAGGTTTATTCCTAGGTATCTTATGGTTTTGGGTGCAATTGTAAATGGGAGGAACTCCTTAATTTCTCTTCTGTCTTGTTGGTGTAAAGAAATGCAACTGGTTTCTGTGCATTGATTTTATATCCTGACACTTTACTGAATTCCTGTGCTAGTTCTAGCAGATTTGGAGTGGAGTTTTCCACATATATGGGTTTTCCACATATAGGGTCATATCATCTGCAAAGTGATAGTTTGACTTCTTCTTTGCCAGTTTGGATGCCTTTAATTTCTTTTTGTTGTCTGATTGCTGAGGCTAGGACTTCTAGTACTGTGTTGAATAGCAGTGGTGATAATGGACATCCCTGCCGTGTTCCTGACCTTTGGGAAAAGCTCTCAGTTTTTCTCCACTGAGAATGATATTCGTGATGGGTTTTTCATAGCTGGCTTTGATGATATTGAGGTATGTACCCTCTCTCCCCACATTTTGAAGAGTTTTGATGAGGAAAGGGTGCTGTGCTTTGTCAAATGCTTTTTCAGCATTTATTGAGAGTATCATATGGTTTTTGTTCTTTCTTTTAGTAATGTATCACATTGATTGATTTGCAGATGTTGATTCAGCCTTGCAGCCCTGGAATAAATCCCACTTGCTTGTGGTGAATAATCCTTTTAATGTACTGTTGGATCCTATTGGCTGGCATTTTGGTGAGAATGTTCGCATCTGTGTTCATCAAGGATATTGGTCTGTAATTCTCTTTTGTGATGGGATCCTTGTCTGGTTTTGGGATCAAGGTAATGCTGGCCTCATAAAATGAGTTTCATTTTCCTTCCATTTCTATTTTTTGGAACAGTTTCAGGGGAGTAAGTATTAATTCTTCTTTAAATGTTTGGTAGAATTCCCCTGAGAAGCTGTCTGGCCCTGGACTCTTGTTTGTTGGGAGAGTTTTGATGACTGCTTCAGTCTCCTTACTGGTTATGGGTCTGTTCAGGTTTTCTATTTCTTCCTGGTTCAGTTTTGGTAGTTTATATGTCTCTAGGAATGCATCCATTTCTTCCAGATTGTCAAATTTGCTGGCATAGAGTTCCTCGTAGTATGTTCTTATAATTGTTTGTACTTCTTTGGTGTTGGTCCTCTTTCATTCATGATTTTATTTATTTGGATCATTTCTCTTTTCTTTTTGATAAGTTTGGCCAGGGGCTTATCAATCCTATTAATTCTTTCCAAGAACCAGCCTAGTTTTGTTGATTTGTTCTATTGTGGTTTTTTTTTTTTGTTTCTATTTCATTGATTTCTGCTCTGATCTTTATGATTTCTCTTCTCCTGCTGGGCTTAGGGTTTCTTTCTTGTTCTTTCTCCAGCTCCTTTAGGTGTAGGGTTAGGTTGTGTATTTGAGATCTTTCTTGTTTCTTGAGAAAGGCTTGTATCATTATATATTTTCCTCTCAGGAACGCCTTTGCTGTGTCCCATAGATTTTGAACTATTGTGTTTTCATTATCATTTTTTTCCATGAATTTTTTCAATTCTTCTTTAACTTCCTGGTTGACCCATTCATTCTTTAGAAGGATGCTCTTTGGTCTCCATGTATTTGGGTTCCTTCCAAATTTCCTCTTGTGATTGAGTTCTGGCTTCAGAGCATTGTGGTCTAAAAATATGCATGGAATGATACCAATCTTTTGGTACCAGTTGAGACCTGATTTATGACCCAGGATGTGATTTATTCTGGAGAATGTTCCATGTGCTCTAGAGAAGAATGTGTATTCTGTTGCTTTGGGGATGCAGTGTTCTGAATATATCTGTGATGTCCATCTGGTCCAGTGTGTCATTTAAGGCCTTTATTTCCTTGTTGATCTTTTGCTTGGATGATCTCTCCATTTCAGTGAGGGGAGTGTTAAAGTCCCCTGCTATTACTGTATTATTATTGATGTGTTTCTTTGATTTTGTTATTAATTGGTTTATATAGTTGGCTGCTCCCATGTTAGGGGCATAGATATTTAAAATTGTTAGCTCTTCTTGTTAGACACACCCTTTGAGTATGATAGAGTGTCCTTCCTCCTCTCTTATTATAGTCTTTGGCTTAAAATCTAATTGATCTGATAGAAGGATTGCCACCCCAGCTTTCTTTTGATGTCCATTAGCATGGTAAATTGTTTTAATTTTAATTTAACTTTTTAAATTTTAATTTAGCTTTTAATCTGGAGGTGTCTTTGGGTCTAAAATGAGTTTCTTGTAGACAGCATATTGATGGGTTTTGTTTTTGTTTTTTTTTTTTATCTATTCTGATACCCTATGTCTTTTGATTGGGGCATTTCGCCCATTTATATCCAGGTTAACTATTGAGAGATAGGAATTTAGTGCCATTGTATTGCCTGTAAGATGACTATTATTGTATATTATCTCTGCTCCTTGCTGATCTACTACTTTTATTCTCTCTCTTTGCTTAGAGGACCCCTTTCAATATTTCCTGTAGAGCTGGTTTGGTAATTGCAAATTCTTTTCGTTTTTGTTTGTCCTGGAACTTTTTATCTCTTCTTCTATTTTCAGTGATAGCCTAGCTGGATATAGTATTCTTGGCTGCTCTGAATATAACATGGCAGTTCTTTCTGGCCTGCCAGGTCTCTGTGGATAAGTCTTCTGCCAAGCTAATATTTTTACCATTGTATGTTACAGACTTCTTGTCCCGAGTTGCTTTCAGGATTTTTCTCTTTGTTGCTAAGACTTGTAAATTTTACTGTTAGATGATGGGGTGTGGATCTATTCTTATTGATTTTGAGAGGGGTTCTCTGCGCCTCCTGGATTTTGATGCTGTTCCCTTTGCCATATTAGGGAAATTCTCTACAATAATTCTCTCCAGTATACTTCTGCTCCCCTCTCTCTTTCTTCTTCTTCTGGAATCCCAATTACTCTAATGTTTCATCGTGGCCCAGTAGTTGTTTATCTCTCTTTTGCTCAGCTTCTTTATTCTCTGTTATTTCGTCTTCTATATCACTAATTCTTTCTTCTGCCTCATTTATCCTTGCTTTAAGAGCCTCCATTTTTTATTGCACCTCATTAATAGTTTTTTTTTTTTTATTTCAACTTGGTTAGATTTTAGTTCTTTTATTTCTCAAGAAAGGGCTTTTATTTCTCCAGACAGTGTTTCTCTGATATCTTCCATGCCTTTTTCGTGCCTGGCTTGCACCTGGAGAATTGTCATTCTGAACTCTAGATCTGACATATTACCAGTGACCATATTGATTAGGTCCCTAATCTTCAGTACTGCCTCTTGTTCCTTTTTTTGTGGTGAGTTTTTCCACCTTGTCATTTTATCCAGATAAGAATAGATGAAGGAGCAAATAAAATACTAAAAGGGTGGCAAAGACCCCAGGAAAATGTACTTTAACCAAATCAGAAGAGACCCTAAGTCGTGTGGGGAAGAAAGGGGGTAAAAAGAAGTTCAGGGAAAAAAAATTTAAAGAAGAGTACAAATAAAAAATATAAAAAAGAAAATATATATTTTAGACTGGTGAATAGAACAGGGTCACCCACTTAATTTTGTGAGTATCTTGGTCTCTTAGAAGAAACGACCTCCCCAATTTTAAAGAATTAAAAACATATAGGGGTAAACATGATGAAGGGATGGGATATGATTATAAAGATGAAATTTTTTTTTTAATTTCTAAAAAAGGAGTTGATAAGATAAGTTGGTTGGGAGAATAAAGAAAAAGAAATTGAAGGGAATTTGCTCAGGCTGGAGACTCGAACAGAGCCCTGTGCTAGATTTACAGTATATTTGATCTATTAGAAGAAGTTGTATTCCAAATTATTTTAGAAGAAAAAACCCTATGTGTATACAAAAGATAAAGTTAGATACAATGAAGGATAAAATATGACTATAATAATGAAGTTTCAAAAAAGATTTTTTTTAATGAGAGGTATTGTTAAGATAAATTAGTTAAAAACATTAAAAGAGGAAAGAGTAAAAAAAATTTAGCATAAGAAAAAAATAAAATTAAAAAAATTAATCAACTTTGCAAGATTAAAGAATCATGGGGTGAAAGCCATGAATCCCATGCTTCTCTTTCTCTTCCTCTGGAATTCTGCTGTTCTCCTTGGTAAGTAAACTTGGTCTTGGCTGGATTTTTTGCTGATCTTCTTGGGTAGGGGCCTGTTGTAGTGATTTACAAGTATCTTTGCCCATGGAGGAATTGCACCACCCTTATCAGGGGCCAGGCTAAGTAATCTGCTCGGGTTCGCTTTCGGGAGCTTTTGTTCCCTGAACGCTTTCTGTAGAGTTCCAGAGCACGGGAATGAAAATAGCAGCCTCCCATTCTCCAGCCTGGAGGAGCCAAGAGCTCAGGGGCCCACTCCTCAGTGCGCCCTTGTAGAAAAGCGCTCATTCACTCCCGTCTCCCTGGCCTCTGGTCGCACTCCTAGCTCACCCAGCCTGTGACCAAGTGTCTATGTCTCTGGCACACAGCCCTGCCTGGAGTCTCCAAACCCCATAGAACCCTGCACTCTTCCAGGGGGGTCTCCGCGGATCTTGTGGGGTCCCTGCTCACTTAAGGTAACCCCGAGTTGAGAGCTCACTCCTCGGCTCCATCTCTGTAGCTGGCTTCCCTGCTCTAATACCTGGGAGCACTGCGATACTCAGACACCCCCGATCCTTCTGTGACCCTGTGGGACCTGTCCTCGCGTGGGCTTCACCCCAGCTTAGCCTCTGGAGCGATGTCCCTCAATGGGGCAGACTTTTAAAAGTTCTGATTTTGTGCTCCATTGCTCTGCCACTTGCCAGGAGGCGGCCCCTCCCTCCGCAGTCTATCTTCCTATCACTTTGGATTCACTTCTCCACTGATCCTACCTTTCAGAAAGTGGTCGATTTTCTGTTTCTAGAGTTACTGCTCTTCTCTTCCATCTCCTGTTGGATTTTTAGGTGTTTGGAATGGTTTGATAAGCCATCTAAGCTGATCTCCTGCTACCTAATGTCTCAGCCTGCTACTTCTCCACCATCTTGACTCATCTCCAATAAATAAAATCTTTAAAAATAAAAGTTTGTACTTAAATTTTGTGACAAGTGGATTACTAAAAAGTTTTCCCATTGAATATATAATCTGTGTTTCTAAATCAGTTTTCATTTAGTTTTGTGTCTAGAACATATTTATAATTTATATGTAAAACAGTGAATCATTGTGTTTTAAAGGAAACTTTAAGAAAAATAAATATTATGTAATGTCTTCTGGAATAAGTATAACTTAGGAAGTATTTCAGAATGGTTATTTTGTGGTGGCCTAGGAAAAAGTAAAATGATAGTGGAACCGTAAATTCAAGGGTAGTTCTTCCTGGATTAGGTTTACTTTAGTTAATCCAAAACATGGCCGCCTTTCAACCCCCAGAGTATTCACATTATTTTGCTCCAACAACATATTTTTATAGGTAAACCCTAATTTATACCTTGTCTACCTCATACGTTATTATGACCTTGGTTTACTTTGCATTCCAAGCATGTCTTTCACTAGAGTTTATAACCTAAAAAATGTATTTGTGTCAGGAAAACTAACTACTGTAAGCCCATGTTTAAATATTATTAATTTCCTTAAATTAGAAGATTCTTTTAGGATCTACTCTAAATTTCCTTTTCAACTTAGCACCTACATTTGAAATAGATAATATTTTTGTCTTCCCAAGGAGTACATTTAATTTCCTTTTAAGACAGGTAAATATACCTTTACTAAAGGATTGAAGCTCAGATAAATAGCTTTTTGTGACTCATTTCTAGTAAGCTGCATTGTCCTGTGATTTATAAAAGAATTACTTTAAAGTTAGGAGAATGTCATCTAATACCTGGTACAAGGGTATAATGTAGGCTGACCAAGTAGTCAGAAAGTGAGTTGGAATTGCTTGCACCCAGAGTAATTCTGTGAGTGTTCTTTATTCCAAAGATGAAGCCTTATACTGAAAATACCATTTTGGCCTTTTTATATGTAGTCACATCAGTATAACTTCCTTGTACTTGGAAAATTACACCCGATGTTTGACATGGTTGATGCAATTCTGTCCTACTGTAGATAAAATTTGGGTTGTACATACATGACTGATTTGCCTAAAGAGTGTTAATTTAGGTAGTAACCCAGTGTTTCTAAATGAAAAATTTTTACTAGACTATTGTTTAATTGTTTAATAGACTATTGTTTAGAGAAGTTTTAGATTTATAGCAAAACAAGAGGAAGGTACAGAGATTTCTGGTATACTTCCTGCCCCTACACATGCATAGCTTCCTCCATCATCAATATCCCCCAACATAATGATACGTTTGTTATACTCAGTGAGCCTACAGTGATCCATCATTATCACCCTAAGTTCATAGTTTACATTAGGGTTCACTTTTGATGTGTTCTACATTCTGTGGGTTTGGACAAATTTATGACAGGTGCCCACTTTTTTTTTTTTTTTTAAGAGATTTTATTTACTTTTTTGGCAGAGTAAGAGCACACAAGTAGGATAGAAGGCAGAGGGAGAGGGAGAAGTAGGCTTCTCGCTGTGCAGGGATCCTGGTGTGGGGTTCCCTCCCAGGACCCTGGAATCATGACCTGAGTCAAAGGTAGACGCTTAACCAACTCAGCCACCCTGGCGCCCCAGGTGTCCACCTTTATAGTGGACATATATCATGCAGAATAATTTTATTGCCCTAAAAATCTTCTGTACTCTGTTTTACTCATGCCTCCCTCTCCCCAACCCTGGATAACCACTGATCTTTTTTATTGTCCCCATAGTTTTGCTTTTCCAGAATGTCATTTAGTTGATATCCTGCAGTATGTGTGCTTACTTTTCCTTTCTCCCTCCTGGAAGCATGAGAGGATTTTTCTCTAGTTTTTACTGTGAGAACCTGGTAGAACTATGAGAGATAAACTCACAAAGGTGTGAGGGCTCTTCATGACTAGGTCATCTAGTGGTTTTTAACTCAGATTTGTCCCACTGAGCATCCAGCAATTCATCAGTTATAGTTCAAGTTTTTACTCAATACTGCTTCCTGCTGAAGTTTCCACTTATGGGTTTCTGCTCCATTAACTTATGATCCTCTCTCTCTCGGGCACTGGTTTATACTGTCACCTCAATTTTCTGGTCTAAGAACGAGATCTAAGAAGAGTTGTTGACTTTTGTTTTTTTTCAGCATTTTACTTGTCAGGATGGAGTAGCAACTTACAAGCTCCTTACAAGATGGACCAGAAACTGGAAGTTAGATCTATTTTTTTACATCATTTTCTCCCATCCAACTTCTAACCAGGCCCAACCCTGCTTAGATTTCAAGATCAGATGAGATCAGGCACGTTCAGGGTGGTATTGTTTGTGGCATTGCTGAAAAACCAAAACCAAGGATATTTGTACTGTTAGACCTTTTAGCGGGGGAGTAATGGTTTAATGGCATTATTTTATAGACTCAGAGCAAAGCAACACCAAACTCTTCAGTATTCAGATGATTGTAAAGTAAATAAAAATGATAAATTGTCTTATCAGTTAATCTAACTTTTTGAAAACCACAGGTGCTGGTGGATAATTGGCTGACCTACAAAATACCACATAAAGCATAAAATACATAAGGCACCTTCTTAGAAATTTGCTGATAATAAAAGTAAATGGTCCTTAGGGCACCTGGCTGTCTCAGCCAGAAGAGCATGTGACTCTTGATCTCAGGGTCATGATTGAGCCCCACACTGGGGGTTGAGGTTACTTAAATAAATAAATAAACTTAAGGAAAAAATGGCAAATGGTTCTTTAGTACAATAACTCTTTGGTAAATGAATTCATTATCCCACAACTAATTTTGCTATTTAAAAGAAATGAAAATTGTTTTTTTAATTATAGGATGTTAAGCATGAAGACTATATTGACCATCAGAAGGATAAAGTTGCTTTAACTCTGGCTCGTCTAGCCCGCCATGTTGAAGTGGAGAAACAGCAAAAGGAAGAGAAGAATAGAGCATTCAGGGTATGTGGTTATTTTAATTGGTGCTTTACCAAATCATGGAATTGCTTATAATAAAACTGTAACAAATTTGTCATCAAAAAATGAATCCAAGTTCAGCATGGACTCTGGATACCTCATCACTTTAGTACTTCATGATATTTTTTGTATCTCTGTCTTTAGTTTGTTAGAGTCTAATCATATATGTATATAGGAGAAAAAATAGAATTGAGTGGACTTTATTTTGGGGAATTAAAAATCATGGGATTTCTTTATAGCAGGGTTTCTGGTTTCCGTATCACAAGAGTTTATTGGTGCTTTTGTAGACATAAGCTGTTAAATGGTCATTTTCTACCGAATAGAATGAGACCACTTTCTCAAACTTCAGCCTGCTCCCTCAGATTAACCTGTTACTAAAAGGAAGAAATTTTAATCAGGTTTGTAGAAGAGCTGCTATGTGGAAAATGAAGCCTAATTTAGAATCTCTGATGATATAAATCTTTTTCTTCACTTGCTTTAGAAGGCCGCAGACCAGTTACTTAAAGAATCTCTTAGTACTGGGGCATCTGGCTGGCTCTGTTGGTGGAACATGTGGCTCTTGACCTGGGGGTTGTGAGTTTGAGCCCCATGGTAGGGAAAAAGCTTACTTAAAAAATTTTTTTTTAAATAAAATAAAAATGAAAAAGCAATATCCCTCATTATTGACAGAGTAGAAAGTTGATGAGTTGGGTAAATTAAGCTTCATCCTAGGAGGTTTGTGTTTGTTTGTTTTTTTAATTTTATTTATTTATTTGACAGAGATCACAAGTAGGCAGAGAGGCAGGCAGAGAGAGAAAAAGAGGGAAGCAGCCTCCCTGCTGAGCAGAGAGCCTGATGCTGGGCTCGATCCCAGGACCCTGGGATCATGACCCGAGTTGAAGGCAGAGGCTTTAACCCACTGAACCACCCAGGCACCCCTCATCCTAGGAGTTTAAAAATGGAAATTGAGTGGTCCCTGGCTGACTTACTCAGTAGAGCATGCCAATGTTAATCTTAGGCTCCTGAGATCAAGCTTCACATTTGGTGTAAAGCTTGAAAAAAAAAAAAAAATTGAAATTGAAATCATGGCTCTGCCAGCAGCTGTTTGGATTTTAGCAGGTCCTTATCTTTTATAGACTTTGGGTTTTAATCTGTAAAGGGACAGAGTTGGAGATGATCTTCCAAGTTAAGTACTATGATTTTTTAATTTTAATATCTCTGTTTTGATTCCTTGTCCATTGGTTATCATAGAGGAGTTTATATATTTCTGTAGCCTCTGTTTTAGTATCTCCTAATCCTGTATAAAATAAACAAATATTCTTTACATTTAGAATTAGATTCGTTTGGGGACTTTATAATGTAATACCAATTAAATGAGAGCATAGTATTCTAGTTGTATGTTTAAAATGCTTAATGCATAAAGATACAAAAAATAGGATTATTTCTTTATTGGTAGAGATACTATTCAATTTTAAGGATGATTCTTTCCCCAAACTATGTTAAGTGTATTGTTTATGAGGAAAATCTCTTTGAGAGAGGGATGGTTCAAAGCTGTCCTTTTCCACAGATTTCCTGAATGATGCTAGCTTCTTTTTCCAGGCGGTGTTCCACATAGATTATAAAACATCTGTAGTGAGTTCAGATAAGAAAGCATCTTACAGGCACTGTGGTAACTGGGGCTTTTCTCAGGGTGGTTTCACTTCCCCCATGTAAGTGCTCATTCATTCTAGTAATGACTTTATCTCAGCATTGAAGAAAGTTTTTTGAAATTCTGAAAATCTTGTTTAACCAATTGTAAAGAATAAATATATATCTAGATTTCACTAGGGAAAAACCAACTAATAGATATCTTAGTTTATTGCTTGCTATCTATTCATGATTTTTAAAAATTTGGTTTCCTGTATGGATAACTTGTTTTTAAAAACTAGATGATAGAAAAGAAAAATGAAACAAACTATCCAGAAAGGAAGATAATGAAACTAAAGTAAAAATGATTGTTGAGGAATTCTAATGACTGATGACTCTGACTAAAACTGGATAGTAGAAAATATA
This sequence comes from Mustela nivalis, assembly GCF_964662115.1. Lineage (NCBI taxonomy): Eukaryota > Metazoa > Chordata > Mammalia > Carnivora > Mustelidae > Mustela > Mustela nivalis. The sequence goes on from NC_139024.1 coordinate 101,962,448, forward strand.
TTCCAACTATTCTTGGGCCTTTTGAATTATTGATGTATTACTGTTAAGGTGAATTTTGTATCTTTTGTGATGGAGTGGTTTTAATGAAAGAAAGAAAATTTATTACAATCTTCATTGGATATGGGGCACCTGCCTGACTAGTCAGTAGAGCATGCGACTCTTGATCTCAGGGTCATGAGTTCAAGCCCCATGTTGGATACAGAACCTACTTAAAATTAAATAAACAACAACAAAAGCCCTCTTCTCTGGATAAATCACTTTCAGAGATAATGTTGTGTTGGCTAGTTAGTTGACCAGCTACCAGCTTTGCTCATTGATAACTCTAGGAGTTAGATAACTCTAGGAGTTAAGATGACTTGCAAGAAGGGTTATATACCTCACATTTGTGGAAGAAGCTTCGTGTAACAAAGGAAAAAGGTGGCTAATTTGGGGATGACTTCAGCCAATAAGTGTTTTTTTGAGCATTGACTATTATGGGCACAGAGTTCAAATTCTGTTGTAAAAATGCCAGAGAACATTTTTTAAAACCTGTTTATTGGGGCACCTGTGTGGCTCAGTAGGTTAAGCCGCTTCCTTCAGGTCAGGTCATGATCCCAGGGTCCTGGGATTGAGCCCTACATCAGGCTCCCTGCTCAGCGGAGAGCCTGCTTCTTCCTCTCCCTCTGCCTGCTGCTCTGCCTACTTGTACTCTCTATCTCTGTGTCAAATAAATAAAAACCTAAAAAAAAACAACAAACAAACTTTATTATTATTTTTTTTAATTTTATTTATTTATCAGAGGGGGGAGGGAGAGCAAGCACAGACAGAGAGAGTGGCAGGCAGAGGCAGAGGGAGAAGCAGGCTCCCTGCTGAGCAAGGAGCCCGATGTGGTACTCCATCCCAGGACGCTGGGATCATGACCTGAGCCGAAGGCAGCTGCTTAACTGAGCCACCCAGGCATCCCACAAACTTTATTTTTAATTTTTGGAAGTTCTTTAAAATAAATAAGCTATTAGCTGGCATGGAGTAGTATTTGATCTTAATTATATTAATTTAAGAGTTTTTATTGCGGGGGCCTGGATGGCTTAGTTGTTAAGCTCAGGTCATGATCCCAGGGTCCCGGACCAAGCCCCACATCAGGCTCCCTGCTTGGTGGGGAGCCTGCTTCTCCCTTTCCCACTCCTGCTTTTGTTCCCACTCTCACTGTCTCTCACAAAGAGATAAATAAAATCTTTTTTTAAAAAATTTTTTATTGTGATAGATTTTGTAAGTAACTTTGATAAGTGGTTTAATTTTGTACATTAGAAAATGTTCTTTAGAGTCTACCAGATTCTTGTCATATTGCTTTCTTTGGATAAACTAGCTTTGTTCTCCAAACATGTAATTTGGAACACTACTGTACAATGTGCTTTGAATAAAAAAAGTATTTGATGATTTGTGAGATACTGCATATTTATTATATGCACATTAACACTCCAAGGCTTTCGAAGTCCTGCACTAAAGGAACTTTTAAAATTTTGTATTCAAACCAGTATTTATATACTTAATTTGGTTATAGAGAATTTTTAATATATATATAATGCTTGTTAACATTTTTGAGAATGAGTATTCTATGGCTGTACTTTGAACAATATTGTGTAGATTTATTTCGGTTTGAAATCTTGAATCTCCCTGTTCCCCTCCTTATCATTTCTAATAGAAGACCCTGTTATATTGCTAACTAGGCCATTCATTATTCTGGCCTATATCTTGTAAATCTAGAATTTGTGACTGTGATTTCTTTTAAGAACAAAATCTTGTTAAGGTGCAATAAGGTGTACTGGTTAAGTGCATGGATTCTAGAATTAAGTTGTGAGAGTCTAGATCTTGACATTTTTATATATCCTGAGACAATTTATTTGACTTTTCTGTACCTCAGTTTTACCATCCTAAAATGCAAACAATAATAGAGTTATTGTAAGAATGAAATCTAAAATGGTTTTAGAATCATGTCTGGCATGGGGTAAGTGATTAATAAGTATTAATTGTTAGATACAACATGATTAGAGATTATGCAAATAGATTTATAAATAATGTATAGAAGAACTTAAAGACTAACAGTCTAAAGCATAAGTCTAGTTTCAAGGTTGGCATTGGCCTACTGGCTCTTTTTGTAAATAAAATTTTATTGGAACATAGCAATGCCCATTTGTTTACATGTTATCTGTGGCTGCTTTCAGGCAGAGTTGAGTAGTTGCAGTAGAGTTGAGCTGCAAAACCTAAAATATTTACTGACTGACCCTTTATGGAAAAAGTTGGCCAACCCTAGATTTAGATGGTGATAAATGCTTTATACCAGCCCATACTAAGTACTAATGAAATCTGCTCTTATTAATACTATTCACTGAACAAATATTTAATAGGCTTCTGTATACTTCATACTGTATGTGGAAACTTTGAAAAGGATGTATAAAAGTTTAAAAATGAAAATCATCATTCATATTTTTATTCCCAGAGATAATCATTGATGTTTTTTGTATTTTCAGCCTTTGTTCCCTCTCTGCAGATAGAGTCACATGTAGCTTGAAATAAATCTTTACTTATATTTGGCCTCATTTGTTTATTACTATTTGGTGACCTACTTGATACAAAACATTTATTTCTGCTTCACTGAAAGTTTGGTTAGTGTTTCTAATTGACTTCATGAAATGTATATGCCATAATTAAACAGTACCCCATTATTGGAGATGTAGTTATAGTGAACTTTGTGCAAATATAGATTACATTGGGATTAACATTTCAGAGTATGAACTTTTGTTTTGACTTATCTATTTGGGATAGATGTCTAGATGTGGAGTTACAGGCATAAAGGATAATCAATATTTTCTGATCACTCTATGTGTTAAAATTCTTTTCTCAAGGAAACCAGGTTAGTAATCATAGGTTAATTGATTTTCTTCTTAATACCTTCAGGAAAAAATCGATTTTCAGCATGCTCATGGGTTACAAGAATTGGAATTTATTCGAGGACATTCTGATACAGAAGCAGCAAGACTGTGTGTGGACCAGTGGCTAAAAATGCCAGGTACTCTTTAGAGATGAGAGTGGAACACTAAGGTTACTGAGCTTCTCTAAAGCCTTAAGGGGTTACATCTGTATTATCCAGTTGCTAATAAGTATATAAAGTATTAAAATTTAGTTTCAGTGATACTTAGTAATGGCCTACTTTATCAGTTGTCTTCCCACATTGACAGAAGTATATTTTAAATATAATAGGTCATCCTTAATGACCTATAATCATCCTTGATAACCTTGTTAGATGTTGCTCATTAATTTATTCATGTTATTTCATAGTTATTACATGAAATAGTGCATGTGTCTTTGGGTTTCTTTTCGGTCAGGAAAGTTGCTCTAATGAAATAGAATTTAAGCTGAGATCTAAAGGATTGGTGTTTACTTATTTATCAGTATAGCCAGTGTAGATATTTGATAAGGACATGTCCACATGGAGGTGTCTAAAGCATTGGGTAGCTTCTTCACTAACTCTGCAGACCTGAGATTCCCAGAGTCACTATGGAACATTTTCCCCCCCACCAGGTAATTTGTTGGAATTTTTTTGTTGTTTTTGGAATTTTTAAGAGCCAATAGGACACTCCTACCATGGCAACTTTTCTTGCCTTTCTTGTACAAGAAAGAAACACTGAGCATTTAAAAGGCTTAGGATATCCATAGAAGCCTTAACTGTGGATTTACTCCAGCAGAACATTTAATTGCAAAAAGTCATTAGAATTATCTGCCGAAGTGTTGCTGAACTTGAATAGATAGCTTGTTGTTTTAAAGCTAGTTTTCAGGGGTGCATGGATAGCTCTGTTGGTTAAAGCATCTGACTCTTGATTTCAGTTCAGATCTGAGTCCCAGGATCAAGCTCTTTATCAGGCTCCATGCTCAGCAGGAAGTCGGCTTGAGGATTCTCTCTCCCTCTGCCCCTCCCCCAACTTGTATTCTCTCTCTCTCGCAAATGAATAAGTAAATCTTTAAAAATAAAGTTTTCAGGGGCACCTGGGTGGCTCAGTGGGTTAAGCCTCTGCCTTCAGTTCAGGTCATGATCCCAGAGTTCTGGGATCGAGCCCCACATCAGGCTCCCTGATTAGTAGGAAGCCTGCTTCTCCCTCTCCCACTGTCCATGCTTGTGTTTCCTCTCTCACTGTGCCTCTCTCTGTCAAATAAATAAAATCTTTAAATAAAGAAATAAAGTTTTCAGAGGGCTTTTCTTTGAGTCTAATTACCACTGATAAGATAATTCCAAAGTTCTGTGACAATCCCATTATGTTGGATTAATAGGATTGTATGTCTCTGCAATCAGACTGCATACTCTGTGGAGACAGAGACCAAGGTTTTTTAATCCTTTTTTTGTGTAAATACCCAAGAAGAGGGCTCAGCTTAGAGATACTCAAATGTTTGAATATTACCCAAGATGGGCTATAAACATTTATGTATGAACACAGAAAAGAAGCCTAGAACTTGGGTTCCAAATGTAACTGTCATTCAACTAATCAAAAGAATCGTTTGGCATTCGAGATCTACTTTAGCAAAAGGTACTTAGAAATTATGGTAAATGGTTTTGTCTCCTTGGGTGTTCTTGTTAAGGATCATATTTAAAAGAAAACTCCCTCTTGAGATGCCTTCTGTTCTCAGTAGAAGTTAATGACTTAATTCAGCTGCATCAGAATCACATGGGAGCTTTTAAATACATACCTGGGCCTCATCTCCAGGAATAATTTTAGGTTATCTGTAGTTTTGGGAAGGTTCCTAGGTAATTTTGATAGGAAAATGGAGTAGAATTGTAAGACTTTATGAGCTCTAAGATCTCTTCTACAAATAGTTTATCACATATGACTCTAATACCTTCAAGTCCTGTCTAGACCCCTTAGGCCTGATCCTTGGCCTCCAGATTGGCAAAGTATTTTAATCACTGTAAAATGAAGTCATGAGCATCTGTTTTGAGTTATCTGGTCAAGTCGGAACAAATGACTCATTTAGCTAGTCTTCATGATTTTTTTTTTTTTTTTTAGTATTATTATTTTTATTTGAGAGGGAGGGAAGGGGCACAGAGGCAGAGTGAGAGGGAGAAGCAGACTCCCTGCTGAGCAGGGAGCCCCATGCAGGACTCTGTACTAGCTTGAGCCTCTGAGATCGTGACCTGAGCCAAAGGCAGATGTTTAACCAACTGAGCCACCCCAAGAATCTTTATGATTCTTGACAAAACCTGGTATTTCATGTACATTCAGGACACACCTGATTCGTTGGTGGCTAATAAGCTTGAGCCTGGAGTTACGGTGTCTAGTATGCTCTTTTTTTGTGATTTAGTTTTTTGCTTGTTCCCTGCAACAGCACTATAAAACTGAACTTTAGGATCTATTGCTAGAATAGCTGCTTTAGCATTGGGCTATATTTGGTATGGTTCTATTCCATAAATTAGTTTTAGAGAGTGCTGGGATGTTTGGATAAGGTATAGCTGGGGAAACAGAGATGAGCCATTGTTCTCTTCAGTTATAAAAAGTGAGGTTCTACTTCTAAGTAGCATTAAGGGACTTTTTAAATCTATCCAGTATTGTGACTCAGCTCTTTGGTTAGAAGAACTTTATAATTATGCTACTGAAATTTATCTTTTTTTTTTTTATTTTAAGATTATTTATTTATTTGATAGAGATAGAGAGATCATAAGTAGGCAGCAGAGAGAGAACCTGATGCGGAGCTCCATCCCAGGACCCTGAGATCATGACCTGAACCAAAGCAGAGGCTTAACTCACTGAGCCACCCAGGCACCCCTGAAATTCATCTTTTGTAGACCTTTATAGTTAGGCCAGTTTGCATACATTTGAATATTTAGTAACTTAAAAACAACACTCTCTATACTATTTAAGGAAAAGGGCTATTTAAATCTCTGTATTTTGCCTTTCCATGGAAAAAGGTTATTTTCTTTCATTTGATTGTTTTCCCCAATTTTATTTTTATCTAGAGCCTTTATTTGGCTAAATAAAAGTCTTAATGGGCAATAGCTAGAATGTAAATGAACAGTAAAGAAATTTTCATTATTCTGACTACATTAAAAAATTAAGGACAAAAAAGGTGTATTGTCATTTAATGCCTCTTTAAAATTTAAATGTGATTAATGTGGGGCTCCTGGGTGGCTCAGTGGGTTAAAGCATCTGCCTTCAGCTCAGGTCATGATCCCAGGGTCCTGGGATGGAGCCCCACATCCAGCTCTCTGCTCAGCAGGGAGCTTGCTTCCCCCGCCTGCCTTCTGCCTGCTTGTAATCTCTGTCTGTCAAATAAATAAATAAAATCTTTAAAAAATATGTTTAATGCTATGCTGTTCATTGTTTGTTGGCAGAACATATTTATAAGCATTTTGGCAGCTTTTAATGGTGGGCTTTTCCACCCCCAGCCTAGAACTAAAACGGCAGAAAAATAGCTAAAACCTTAAATTTATATAATAACCATTTGAAGATCTTAAAATTAGATGATGTTAAAAGAATAACGATCCATCCTATTGAAATCCTTAGGGGCTTTGTAGAAACTGCCATAAAGATAAATACCCAGTTTTCTGTTGTATGAAATATTCAAGGCATTGAAACAATCCACAAGAAATAATAATAATACAGTGGAGTCAGTAATCAAACTGTCTGTATGTAACTGCCTGATAAACAGTCAGAATCCTGGCAGTTTTACATTTCATGGTTTATATAATGTAATCCTAAATTTTCCATCATATATCATGCATTAGGAGTTTCCCTGGAACAAAATTTGGCCAGAGTTGTGTCACTGTAAGATGAAGACTATAAAGAAATAAAGGGGATGAAGAATGGACCAGGATAAAGAGAGATTAATTAAGAAAAACTAGTGAAAGAGGTGTCTGGCTGGCTCATTCCATAGAGCATGTGACTCTTGATCTTAAGGTTGTACAGCCCTGTGGTAGGTGCAGAGTTTGCTTTCTTAAACAAGGGAGAGGAAAAAGAAAAAGTAATGATGGGCAGACTTTGAAAGGAGAAAAAGAAAAGGGATAAAATAGAATAAGTAGAAAAGAGAAAGATAACGATAAGTAAATCTTTGGTTTGTGTTCTATAAATTTATTGCTGAGACCTGCATTACTTGACATCCATGTTGGAACTAATTGATGAATGCCTGGTATTTTTCGAAAGTATCACTCTTACTCTCCTTGCCTCCCTAACCTCTCCACTCTTCCCCCCCTTTCCTAGTTGCATTTTTTAACAATTTTCAGAGAACTCAGATCTTTTATAATATAGCTAAACTTTCTAATATGTTTAAGATAGTTAAAAGAGGAAAAAGAATGAGAAGATCTTTACCAGTTTATATAAATGAAAAGGGAAGTGGTGATTCTGTAGAGCAACTGATTTTCTAATCAGTATCTGATCTTTGACATTTGTTAGCTATTGAACTTAAAGAATCACATTTTTTTCTCTCAAGAGAATGTTACTTAAAGATGTTAACAGCTTTCTTGTCATCTCTGTCAAATAAATAAATAAAATACTAAAAAAAAAAAATAAGATTCTCTCTTACTCTTCATCTCCAACCACTTACTTTTCCCTGACCTCCCCAGCTCACTAGAGCACTCTCTCCTCTCTCTTTTCCTCTCAAAAAAACAAAACAAAACAAAAAACCTTAAAAGATGTTAACAACTTTACTTGTCCCAAACACCTGTTTATTTTTAGGTGATAATATCTTTTATAAGAAAGAAAGAAAACACTTAATTGCAATTAGAATCACCCAGTTCATGCTGTATCATAATTTTTTTTTAAAGATTTTATTTATTTATATGACAGAGAGAGATATCACAAGTAGGCGGAGAGGCAGGCAGAGAGAGAGAGAGGAGGAAGCAGGCTTTCCATGGAGCAGAGAGCCCGATGCGGGGCTCGATCCCAGGATCCTGGGATCATGACCTGAGCTGAAGGCAGAGGCTTTAACCCACTGAGCCACCCAGGTGCCCCTGTCATAATTTTTTTTTAAGAATTTATGTATTTATTTGACAGAGAGAGACACAGCAAGAGAGGGAACACAAGCAGGGGAAGTGGGAGAGAGAGAAGCAGGTTTCCCGCCCAGCCGTGAGCCTGATGTGGGGCTCGATCCCAGGACCCTGGGATCACAACCCAAGCCAAAGGCAGATGCTGAGTGACTGAGCCACCCAGGCACCCCTGTTTTGTCATAATTTTGATTACCAGTCCAAAAGTACAAGTATCTGAAGTAAGAACATAAGAATTTGTATTCCAATGATACAGGACTCAAAACAGGAACAATTAATTCTGGAACAAAAAGTTCATTCCGAAGAGGAGGCCAAATGCGGGTGTCTGGAAAACCAATTTTATGTCCCATAATGCACTGTAACAAGGAATTTGATAATGGGCACCTTCTCTTAGGACATTTGAAAAGGTGAGTATGATAGAATAATGGATGCTGAAGAGCTAATGAGTTACAAAGTGATTGCATAAAATGAAAGCATGATACACCTGTGCCATTGTGATCATAGCTTTATATTCCAAACTCAAATTGTTTTGTGCTTTTATGATACAGTTAGGTTTCTTACAAGGTTTAAAGTCAGATTTTTTTCTAGTGATATTCTGTCTTTCAAGGCATGTAGCCTTTAAATATGTATTTATTCTTAATATGTCTCATAAAATTCTGAACAGATTTTTTTACACTCTGATACGCAGTTGAATCAGTTTTAGGAAATCCACCCCATAAATACAAATTTCAAGAGACATAAAGCACTTAGAGATATTTGATCTAGCCTAAAGAAAGCTAATACGGTATTACAAAACAAATGTTAAAGACAAACCAAAGGTAGCAAAATTCATAACAAATAATTCCATTTATGAAACCACCTTACTAATTTACTGAATTTTTGAATAGTAGAGCTTGAGAAAGTAAATATCAAGGGAAGGCAATATTAAAGGCATTAAACATTTTTACCTTCATAGTTTCTCTTTCAGATAGTTTAAAGATGGGAGTTGGGAGGTTGGGGACTCTTAGCCATTACCATTTCTGGCCATCTCACCCTACTTACACATTAAAGTACTATAAAGGCTCCTAGAGAGAGCTTCAGCATTCTGCAAATAACTGGGTAGCATACTGTATCTAAAGTATTTTTAAAAGTCTTCAATTGTAAAATGGCACATAACTTAATAAATGATTAAAATGAACATTAAAGAGATTAAAAGCCATTTTTAAGAAACAGGTGTTTTCCAGAAATCTTAAGATGAGATTATTATTCCATTGGTTCATTTACAACTATTTGTGAATTTTGTGGTAAATAAGGTAAAAAGGAAAAGGTGATGGCTCTATAATTTTCAAACTGGAATTTCACCATTTGATTGGATCTTGGGTACATTTTATTTATTTCATCGATTTTATTGGATGTTGGGTACTTTTATGAAATCTTGAGCTAACTATCGATCACTGTTTGAAGAAATTACATGGTATCAAGGAACCATTTTATTTCTTGAAGATGAAGAACATTATTTGATATTTCGGTAGAAAACTATAAATTTCTGAGAGAGAGAGAGAGTGTGTGTGTGTGTGTGTGTGTGTGTGTTTATACAATTGAATAAATGCTTAAAAATTAAGCTCCTAAAATGTGGACTTTTCTAATGTTACCTCTCTTTTGCTGAGTAGGTTTGATCACTCTCCATGTGATCCAACAATTACATTACATGGACCATTCATCAATTCCTTTGCTTGTGTAGTATGTTACAAAAATTTTGTTACTCAACAGCAATATAGGGATCACCTCTTTGCTAAGGTAAGAAGAGCATGTCCTAAATTAAGAGTAGGTATTTTTTTTTTTTTTCTAGAGAACCATGGGATTCGATATAGGTGTTTCCTTGCTGCTTTTAATCACCTACAATCACCTATAATCACAAATAACCAATGATACATATAAGGTTCAAAATTATGATTGTTTAAGGAGAATAAAATGATTTGGAACATTAAATGTTTGTGTACAGGTAAACTTGATTAGTGAATACCAGCAGTCCTAAAGATTATCATAGAGACCCTTCCCTTGATGGAGTTGCTCTGTGGAATTAATCTTATTCAAGATCGCTCATAATGAGGGACGCCTGGGTGGCTCAGTTGGATAAGCAGCTGCCTTCGGCTCAGGTCATGATCCCAGCGTCCTGGGATCGAGTCCCACATCAGGCTCCTTGCTTGGCAGGAGCCTGCTTCTCCCTCTGCCTCTGCCTGCCATTCTGTCTGCCTGTGCTCACTCTCTATCCCTCTCTCTCTCTGACAAATAAATAAAATTTAAAAAAAAAAAAAAGATTGCTCATAAGGAGAACTAGAACCTTGATATTAAGTCCTCTGCCTTTCACTGCCTATTGAAATGTTGGAGCCATGTAGTAAGTAATAATTCTTTTATAAATGGTAGTATTAAGAACTCTAGTATTTTAAAAAAGGCTCTTTTATGTAACTTTCATTAAGTATTAAATCTCAAGGGATACAAGTTGATTCATGGCATATGCAAATCTGTATAATATACAGTTCTGTAATAACTGTTTACCATGTTTGAAATATCTTTAATGACTTATTAACATTAAAGAATGTTAATTGTTAATATGTTCACTGTGGAAAAAAAATTTTTAAGTTTTTATTTTAATCACTCGGTGCTATCATGACACATCCACTCTTTAATCCTCATCACCTATTTCACCCATCTCCAGACCCACCTCCCCTCTGGTAACCAACAGTTTGGTCTCTCTTGGTTTCACACTCTTTTTCCCTTTGCTCATTTGTTTTGTTTCTTAAATTCCACATATGAGTGAAATCATATGGTATTTGTCCTTCTTTGACTTATTTTGCTTAGCAGTATACTCTCTAGCTCCATCCATGTTGTTACAAATGGCAAGATTTCATCCTTTCTGAAGGCCGAGTAATATTCCATTATATTCCACATCTTCTTTATTCATCAATCAGTGGATACTTGGGCTCTTATAATAATGCTACTATAAATATAGGCATTCAGTATCCATTTGAATCAGTGTTTTTGTTCTTTAGGTAAATAGCCAGTAGTGCAGTTACTGGGTCTTAGAGTAGTTCTATTTTTAACTTTTTGAGGAACCTCGATGCTGTTCTCCACAGTGGCTGCACCAGTTTGCATATCTACGAACAGTGCTCAAGGGTTCCTTTTTTTCCACATCCTCTCCAATACTTGTTTCTTTTGTTTTTGATTTTAGCCATTCTGACAGATGTAAGGTGATCTCTCATTGTAGTTTTGATTTGCATTTCCCTGATGATGAGTGATGTTGAGCATCTTTTCATGTGTTTGTTGACCGTCTGGATGTCTTCTTTGGAGAAATGTCTGTTCATGTTTTCTGCCCACTTTTTAATTGGATGATTGGTTTTTTGGCCATTGAGTTGTATACATTCTTTATATATTTTTGGATACTAACCCTTTATCAGATATGTCCTTTGCCAATGTCTTCTCCCATTTAGTAGGTTGCCTTTTAGTTTTGTTGATTGTTTCTTTCGCCGTGCAGAAGCTTTATTTTGATGAAGTCCCACTAGTTTATTTCTGTTTTTATTTCCCTTGCCTTAGGGGATACATCTAGAAAAATGTTGCTGTGGCCGATGTCAGATTACTACTGCCTGTGCTCTCTTCAAGGATTTTTACGGTTTCAGTCTCACATTTAGGTCTTTTTTCTTTTTATTTATTTATTTGACAGATGGAGATCACGAGTAGGCAGAGAGGCAGAGAGAGAGAGGGGGAAGCAGGCTCCCCGCCAAGCACCCGATGCGGGGCTCAGTCCCAGGACACTGGGGTCATGACCCAGAGGCAGAGGCTTTAACCCACTGAGCCACCCTCACACTTAGGTCTTTAATCCATATTGATTTTATTTGTATGTATCGTGAAAGAAAGTGGTCCAGTTTAGTTCTTTTTGCATGTAGCCATCCAGTTTTCCCAACACCATTTGTTGAATAAACTATCTTTTTCCCACTGGAAATTCATTTCTCCTTTGTTGAGGGCCATATAATTGTGGGTTTATTTTTGGATTTTCTTTTTTTTTTTTTTAAGATTTTATTTATTTATTTGAAAGACAGCGATCACAAGTAGGCAGAGAGGCAGGCAGAGAGAGAGGAGGAAGCAGGCTCCTTGCCGAGCAGAGACCCCCCCCCAGGGGGCTCGATCCCAGGATCCTGGGATCATGACCTGAGCTGAAGGCAGAGGCTTTAACCCACTGAGCCACCCAGGCGCTCCTATTTTTGGATTTTCTATTCTGTTCCCTTGATCAGTGTGTCTGGTTTAATGCCAGTACCATACTGTTTTGATTACTGTACCTTTGTAATATAACTTGAAGTCTGAAATTGTGATACCTCCAATTTTGCTTTTCTTTTCCAAGAGTGCTTTGACTATTCAGAGTCATTTATGGTTCCATACAAATTATTAGGATTGTTTTTTTCTAGTTCTGTGAAAAATGCTGTTGTTATTTTGGTAGGAATTACATTAAATTTGTAGCATGCTTTGGATAGTACAGAAAATTAACAATTCTTGTTCTTCCAATCCATGAGCAAATGTCTTCATTTCTTTATATCATCTTGAATTTCTTTCATCAGTGTTTTTTTTTTTTTTAAGATTTTATTTATTTGACAGACAGAGATCACAAGTAGGCAGAGAGGTAGGCAGAGAGAGAGGAGGAAGCAGGCTCCCCGCTGAGCAGAGAGCCCGATGTGGGGCTTGATGCCAGGACCCTGGGATCATGACCTGAGCTGAAGGCAGAGGCTTTAACCCACTGAGCCACCCAGGCGCCCCTCTTTCATCAGTGTTTTATAAAGTTTTCAGAGTACAGGTCTTTCAGCTTTTTGGTTATGTTTATTTCTAGGTATTTATTGTTTTTGATGCAGTTGGTTCAATATTTGCAAAACAATCAACAAACATATCAGTAAGAGAAGGTATAAAAAACATGATCATTTCAGTAGTTGCAGAAAAAGCACTTGACAGTACAATATTCATTCATGATAAAAACCCTTAACAGTGTAGGTCTAGATGGAGCTTAACTTCAACATAATTAAAGGTCATATATGAGAAACCCACAGCTAACATCATATTCAGTAGTGAAAAACTGAAGCTTTTTCCCTAAGGTCAGGAGCAAGACAAGAATGTCCACTCTGACCACTTTTATTCTTCATAGTACCAGAAGTCCTAGCCACAGCAATTAGGCAACAACAACAAAAAATAAATAAAAAGGATCCAAATTGGTAAGGAAGAAATAAAACTTTTCACGATTTGCAGATCACATGACACAGAAAACCCTAAAGACTACCAAAAGCTGCTAGAACTGATAAATGAATTCAGTAAAGTAGCAGGATACAAAATCAATGTACAGAAGTCTGTTGCATTTCTGTATATTGATAATAATGAAGCAGCAGAAAGTAAACTTAGGAAAACAATATGATTTACGACTACACCAAAAACATTTATAAATACTTTTACATAAGATAAAGTGTCTGAATTTCTACATAAGAAAAGCAGTATGTTGTAAACATGAATGCTTAAATATGTGTTGAATCAGTACATACATTTTAAATCAATAACATTCTACTGTTTGACTATATTATAGTTCATTTAGTTTCCTATTAGATGTATTAATTGTTTCCATTTTTCTGTTACTAAAAACAAAACCAGTTTTGGGGTGCCTGGGTGGCTCAGTTGTTAAGCGTCTGCCTTCAGCTCAGGTCATGATCCCAGGGTCCTGTGATCGAGCCTCGCATCAGGCTCCCTACTTGGTGGGAAGCCTGCTTTCCCTCCCCCAGTTCCTCTGCTCATGTTCCTATCTCACTGTATCTCTCTCTGTCAAATAAATAAATAAAATCTTAAAAAAAAAATACTAGTTTAAATATCTTGGTAGCTAAAAACCTATAATAAATCACAGCTGTGGTTACAGCTATGTGCTGAGTGTTGTGAACCCTAGCAAGTCATCAAACCTGGGGATGGGGCGCCCGGGTGGCTCATTGGGTTGAGGCCTCTGCCTTCAGCGCAGGTCATGATCCCAGGGTCCTGGGATCGAGTCCCTCTCTCTCCCTGTCTCTCTGCCTACTTGTGATCTCTGTCTGTCAAATAAATAAATAATTTAAAAATCTTTTTTAAAAAACCTGGGGATGGTCTAGGAGACTCCCAACACAAGTGGTAACCTTGATATCGGCAAGAGGTTACTGTTGTAGGACAGTGATATGATGAAAATAATGCTTTATACCTTTAGAGCTAGAAAGATTCTTAATTCTACAATCAATTAGTTCCCTTTTTTAGGGACAGCAAAGAGATGGAGTGGTATTAGAATGGTAGCAGTGTTCAGGGTGGATTCATAGGTGTAGAAAGGTGACTTTTGTAGTAATTTAACTTTGAGATGAAAAAAAGGCTTTGCCTAGGTATTGGCATTTAGAATAAAGACCTTAAAGTAAAGCCAAAAGAAATATAGGGGTTTCTATTGTTGTGACAAAGGTTTGAGGAGAGAAAAGAAAAAGATAATCTTTTTTGGTGTTTTCAGGTGGTCACTAATACTCTACCTTTTTCAAAACAAGAGTCTTCAGGGTGTGTTTTCCTTTTCCAGGTCATTAGTGTTTTGTTCATTTTAATGAGCATATTTATCTTTTTATCTTTAGTAAATCTGAATAGGTATTTTAACCTTTAAATTCTTTCATTTGTGTTTTCCCAAATTTCATTTTGTTTCTTTTTTTTCTGGGAGTCACTTATTTTGTGCTGTTTTACCTTGTCTCCAGTAAGTAGATTTATGATGTTTAGTTTTCTGGGAAGGTTGATGGTAAAACAGAACAAAAGCTTTGGTTTCTACTGTCACTTTTCTTAGCTGTATGTACGCTAGAAGTTACTCAACATCTGCATGTCTTCGTCTCTAAAATGGAATCATTATAGTTACATGCGAGATATATAAAGCACTATATAAAGCACTTAGGACCTAACATAGCTCTTATTAAATTCTCCTTATTTATTCTTTGGAGAGTCCATCACAGGAACTCTAAAGGAAACTGGTATGCATTAGATTATAATTGTCTACCTTAAATCAGCCAGAAGAGGTCACTAGACGATTGTATACCTATGAATTCCATTTTGTAAGGCTGGCATTCTTCAGTGATAGAGCTGGAAATGATCACAATTTGCATTTTTGCCTTGCTACCCTCCGTGTTCCCTTTTATTTTTAGTTTCTTCTGTCTCAATCAGTGCTGCTTAAGCTTTACACACGAATCACTTTGGTATCTTGTTAAAATATAAGTTCTTACACTAGATCTGAGAGGAGACTTTAGATTCAAGATACCTAACAAGCTTACAGTTGATGCCCGTGCTGCTGGTTCTTAAGTCTCGCTTTGCGTAACAAGCGTCTATTTGATTTTGACATTAAAGCCATTTAATGGGTATACCACTAGATAGCTTCCTGCTTTCCTCCCTTTTTGGTGGTGATGGAGGTGTGGAGGTGGTGGAGATCATATTGTAAGCTCCTGTGTACCCCAGTGTCACTTGTGGGTCAATATGTATAACCTCTCATTCTGTACCTACGGCCTTTCTCTCATTGAAAGTGATTGTTCCCTTTTGTTAGCCCCTCCTCCCTACCCTAGGCAATCTGTCTCTATAGTTTTGCCTTTTCTGGATATTTCATATAAATGGAATTCTAGAATATGTGGCCTTTTGTGAGAAGATTCTTTCATTTGCCATAATTTTGTCAAGGTTCATCTTTTTTTTTTTTTTTTTAAAGATTTTACTTATTTAATTGACAGAGACATTGAGAAAGGGGAGGGAGGTTAAAAAAAAAAAAGAACAATGCTGCTAAAAATAAATGCGCAGGCCTTCATGCGGACATATGCCTTCAATACTTAGGTTTTGGGGTCATATGGTAATTATATTTGTTTGAAGAACTGCTAAATTGTTATCCAACACACTACCATTTTATTTTCTTACCAGCAATATATGTGGGTTCTGTAAAGTTTTGCAGGCAAGGTAAACACAACACCAGGCGAGGTAGGTGCAAGGCAAGATTTATTAAAGGCACTCTCAGGTGACGTTTCAGGGCCCAAGAGAAGGGGAGCCAGGGAAGTTGCGCCATGTGGAGGTGGGCACTCTCAGGCAAGGTTCCACGACTCCAGAGAGGGGAGTCGGGGAAGTCGTGCTGGGAGGGAGTCGGTGGGGTCTTTTATTGGGCCAAGGCAGGTCATGGGTTCACAGCCATACATGGTAAGGTATTTGGTGATCAGAGGGTATGGGGGGGGGGGTGGTCCCGATACTTCTGTTTCCTGCATAGGTATCGGGTTACCTACGGAGACCTAATCTGGGCATACATCATTTTGGCGGGAGAGTCAAGGGTTAAGGAAGGGGGGTGGAGGGGCCTGGAAGATGGAGGCCCCAGTGGTCATTTCTTTTGTTCCTCCTGCATTCCCGAAGCCACCAACCCAACAGGTTCAAATTTCTACACATCTTAACAACACTTATTATGTGACTTTTAAAACAGCCATCCTAGTGGGTATGAAATAATATCTTATTGTGGTTTAACTTATTTTATATATACACATGTATATAGTGTATTTTATTTTAATGTAATCAAAAATATAATGGTAGAAAGGAATTGAGTACTTTAACTTATGAGACATTCTGCTTCCCACTCCTTCCCCTAGTTTGTACAAGGAAATATGCTATACTTTTGCAATAGGTATATTTCATTTAAATTTTATGTAGAATCACGTTCTTTTTCTATTGAGCAAACACTTTAAACAAGCTTTATATTGAATCCATTTATGACTCATAATTGAACTAAAAATTACTTTGTTGACATTCTTCAAGTAAGGGGCATTTGTATAAATTTGTGTTTAGGAAATCCCTTTAGTGCTCTCATTTACCTTCTCATTGGAATGCAAAATATCTTCTTGAATGTTATCTTCTGCATGGTGTAGGTAGAAGTGGAAAGAGCAAAGAATTTATAACCAACATATAAGACTGTGTCTGAATGGTAGTTTTATCTCTTCCCAGGGTACTACTTGATTGGAGGGAAACTAAATTTTAGTTTTCTCATTTGTAAGTAATGAAAATAGTACTTCATGGGATTATTAGATTTTGAACCCTAATGTGGTGCTTCGCATGCACTCAATATATATGTAAATTTCTTATTCATTTTTTTTCAAGATGTATTTATTTGTCAGAGAGAGCACAAACAAGGGGAGCAGCAGGCAGAGGGAGAAGCAGGCTCCCTACTGAGCATGGACCCCAATGCAGGACTCCATCCCAGGACCCTGTGATCATGACCTGAGCTGAAGGGAGACGCTTAACCCACTGAGCCACCCAGGCATCCCATATATACTATTTCTATATCCCTAATGTTAATGATAGTTTAAGAAGACACAATACAACTTTTAAGGCTATTATTCTAAAGACCATTAACAAGATGTTAAATTATATTTATATATAAGCATACACACATACACATATATATGTATACATATAAATATATATTTTAAAATACTTTGTCTTGGGGCACCTGGTTGGCTCAGTCTATAGAGCATGTGACTCTTAATCTTGGGGTATGAATTCGAGCCTAGTGTGTAGAAAAGTATCCAAACTTAGTTAAGAGGCTCTTCTATCTCAAAACTAAAAATACTTTTAAAAAATATTTACCCCCTTGGGCGCCTGGGTGGCTCAGTGGGTTAAGCTGCTGCCTTCGGCTCAGGTCATGATCTCAGGGTCCTGGGATCGAGTCCCGCATCAGGCTCTCTGCTCAGCAGGGAGCCTGCTTCCTTCTCTCTCTCTCTGCCTGCCTCTCTGTCTACTTGTGATCTCTCTCTGTCAAATAAATAAATAAAATCTTAAAAAAAATTAAAAAAAAAAATTTACCCCCAATGTGGGGCTCAGATATTGACTACATCAAAATTTTTAAATAACCACATACAAAAGTAATAGATGTTTGAAAAATATTTGCAAAATGGTGCATGGCACAGTTACTTTTGTTAATAAAGAAAAGACACAGGTCAACCAGAAGAGGAGAAAATAAAAATGATTGAAACATCAGGCAAAAGGTTATGAAGAAGCAATCCACAAAATATGGAATATCCACAGAATTGCATGAATTAAGTACTCAAACTCACTAGTAGGAAATAAAAGCTAAAATAACAATGAGTATCACAATATCTGTCAGACTGCAAAAATGAAAAAAAACTATCCATAGTAGCTGTTGTGCCAGGCTCACACACACTGCTAGGGAATATGTAAATTGATAGAGCCTTTTTGAAAAACAATCCTATGGTGTCCTTTAATATTCAAGTACTAAACCTTTTAACCTAATAGGGCCACTCTGAATAATGAGAAAAATACACCTATAAATAAGGATATGTATTTAAGGATCGTTACAATACCATTGTTTATAGTAGCAAGGAGAGAAGGGCCTGGAAATGAATAGTTGACTAAGTCTTAGTAACTGAAGTAGTTTGCAACCATTGAGAAGAATGAATTAGAGATATGCCAGTTGATTTTTAGGGATTTCCCTTATGTATTGTGGAATAAGAGAAACTAAGAGGCATAAGAGTCTATAAGATGACCACATGTGGTAAAACAATGGCAGACCCTATATGTTTATTTCTATATATTTTTGTAAATTATTAAGCATGGAGATATTTATGGAAGAATACATAAACATAGGTTATACTGCAGAGTAGAGAGAATAAAGCAAAATTAAAGAAGTGTATGTGAGGGACGCCTGGGTGGCTCAGTTGGCTGGACGACTGCCTTCGGCTCAGGTCATGATCCCGGAGTCCCGGGATCGAGTCCCACATCAGGCTCCCAGCTCCATGGGGAGTCTGCTTCGCTCTCTGACCTTCTCCTCGCTCATGCTCTCTCTCACTGTCTCTCTCTCAAATAAATAAATAAAATATTAAAAAAAAAAAAAAAAAGAAGTGTATGTGATATGAAAACATTTATCGGGACGCCTGGGTGGCTCAGTGGGTTAAGCCTCTGCCTTTGGCTCAGGGTCCTGGGGTTAAGTCCCGCATTAGACTTCTCTTATCGGCAAGAAGCATGCTTCCCCACCCCTCTCTCTGCCTACTTGTGATCTCTCTCTCTGTGTCAAATAAATAAATAAAATATTTTAAAAAAAAAAAGAAAGAAAGAAAGAAAAAGGACACCTCGGTGGCTCAGTTGGTTGGACAACTGCCTTCGGCTCAGGTCATGATCCCAGAGTCCTGGGATCGAGTCCCGCATCAGGCTCCCAGCTCCACGGGGAGTCTGCTTCTCCCTCTGACCTCCTCGCTCATGCTCTCTCTCACTGTCGCTCTCTCAAATAAATAAATAAAATCTTTAAAAAAAAAAAAGAAAGAAAAAGAAAACATTTATCCATTAACATAATATAGATATATATATTAAAAAAGGAAAAACATATAGAAAGTAAATGTATATTTATTGTCACAAAGATGGTCAAGGTTTGTTTTTAAGAAAAAAATTTTTAATTCACATATGGAACCTCATGTATGATAAAAATTCCATAGTTCACACTCAGGGAAAAAAAGTTTTTATGTTAAAACCTGATACAGAATATTCCAAAGAAATAAGAAATTTTAAAAGTTGATTTTAAAAAATTGAATATTGATTTTAGTTGTCTTTAATACAGCTTTGCCTTGTATTTTAGGAAGCTGCAGATGATGAACATAAAAACAGCCTTCTTCCTCAGATTATTCAGTGTTTCGCGTGTCCAAATTGCTTCCTTCTTTTTAGCAGCAAGGATGGGTGTTTGAAGCATATGTCTGGAAAGAATCATTTCCATCAGAATTTTAAACTGGGTGGTATGTTAATACTCTCTTCTCAAAGTTATTGAACTACTTTAATCTTTGCTGACTTACCATACTTCTCAGATAATTCTTGAGAAAACTTAACCTCACATTAGATTGAAAACATGAAAGTGAAAGGCGGTCTTAATTTTTATTTTTCAAGACAAATTCTCAGTATTGGTCTGCACCTAATAGTAAGATTTACTTACCTTAAGGAATGAAGAAAAACTTGGGAAGAAAATACTTATTTAGGATGATGTTTTTATATATCCATAATATCTGGGAAGTTGGGTGTTACTCTGCATTTAAGACTCAGATTTTGAGTATGAGTTCAGCATCTTTTGTACTTATGGCTAGAAAATTGCTTCCCTTGGATTTTTATCATATAAATAACAATCTTTTACTAATGCCAGCCAATATTGAGAAAAGCAGAGGGGAGGAAGGTTGGGTTGCTGTCTACTAAAATCTTTGCAAGTTATAGTTTATTTTGTCTTTCAGATAACCAGGGAATAGCACATCCAATATTATTTCCATCTTTTGCAAAGAAACTTCTGATCTCTCTGTGCAAAGATGTCCCATTTCAAGTTAAGTGTGTGGCCTGCCACCAGACACTACGTTCCCACATGGAGCTCACTGCCCATTTCAGGTTTGTATAGATTTAGTCTGGCAATAATCTTTACCAGAGGGAAGATTCAACAGGTATTTTTCTATTCCATGTTTCTTTGCTTTTTTAAAAACAAGAATGTACATTAGTCTGGAAATTAGTCAAGTTTAGCATAATGAGAGAAATTAAAGGTGTGGGAAAAAGTGGATATGCTGATATTGCTGTGAATGTAAAAGAATTAATGGTTCTATGTGTTTTCTTTTCTGTGTGCTGTGTGAGTAGTATGTATACTAGGGGAGGAGTGGGTTAAAATAGAACTTTGGCTTTAAGTCAGCCAGAATGGAAGGTATCATATACATATGAAAGATTAAGTTTCTTTGAAAGGCCAAATTTACCAAATAATCATTGGCTTTACAATGGAAATTATCAAGCAATGTATAATCCTCAGTGTACCTTTCAAAACTAGCTTTAGTAATAATCAACACATGACAGTTGTTTTTCCTTTATATTGTCACCCCCCTGCAAATTATTATTTCAAAGTAAATCATGTCATTATATCTGTTAATACTTCAATATGTAACTATAAATGGTAGGGACTCTTTTTTTTTTTTTTTAATCCTATAATACATTTACCACACCTTAAAAAACTGGTATTTTTAATAGCATCAAAAACTAGTCAGTTATCAAATTGCCCTTATTATCTCATGAAGTTTTACATTTTACATTTGATTTGTTGGAATCATGATCCAAACAAAATCTGTACATATTTTCTGTTTAGGTGCTATGTCTTTTAGGTCTCTGTTTTTTCTGTTACACCATTTTTTAAAAAAGATTTTTTTAATTCCCTTGACATACAGAGATCACAAGTAGGCAGAGAGACAGGCAGAGAGAGAGAGGAGGAAGCAGGCTCCCTGCCAAGCAGAGAGCCTGATGCAGGACTCGATCCCAGAACTCTGAGATCACAACCCAAGTTGAAGGCAGAGGCTTAACCCACTGAGCCATCCAGGCGCCCCTTTCTTTTTCTATATAAACATTTAAAGTTATAAATTTGCCTCTAAGCATTGCTTTACCCTCAGATTTTGATAAGTTGTTTTCATTTTCATTCATTAAAAAAATTTTTACCTTTTAATTTCTTCTTTGACCCATAGGTTTATTAGAAATTTGTTGCTTAACGTCTAACGAGTCAGAGATTCATTTTCCAAATATTTGTGTGAATTTTTAAAATCTTTTTATTTTAGTTTTACTATTCTGTATGTGGATTAGAAACAGACAAAATACAGGTAATACTCAAGTATTTTGAGATGAAATTATTCTATTATCTGCATTTTTTTTTTAAAGACAAACCTTCTTTTTTTTTTTTTTAAAGATTTTATTTATTTATTTGACAGACAGATCACAAGTAGGCAAAGAGGTAGGCAGAGAGAGAGAGAGAAGAGGAAGCAGGCTCCCCGCTGAGCAGAGAGCCTCAGGGCTCAATCCCAGGCCCCTGGCATCATGACCTGAGCCTAAGGCAGAGGCTTTAACCCACTGAGCCACCCAGGCGCCCCTATTATCTGCATTTTTATTGAAAAATATCTTCTGGTATTTTATGTATACATTGTTTATAATTCCTGTAAAAAGCAGAGTTACTGTATTTAGAAGTGCTTACAAAAGAGTGTGTTTTTGGGTTTTTTATCCGATTTAGAGTTCGTTGTCGAAATGCTGGTCCTGTAGCTGTAGCTGAGAAGAGCATTGCCCAAGTTGCAGAAAAATTCCTATTACGAGGTTACTGTCCAAATTGCAACCAAGTCTTTATGGATGAAACCAGTACCCAAAATCACAAGCAGAATTCAGGGCACAAAGTCCGAGTAATTACCTCAATGGAAGAATCAGTCTTACTTTATTGCCACAGCAGTGAAGGGAACAAACCTTCTTCTGACTTGCATCTATTGCTAGATCATTCAAAATTTTCATCACTTAAAAGAACTATGTCTATTCAAGAATCAAGTTCACAAGATTGTACCACTGTTCCAAAAAAGAAGATGAATTTAGAAGGTAGAAGCCATGAAGGTATGGTTTGTGTTCAGAAAGAAAAGTCAGTTGTAAAAACTTGGTTTTGTGAATGTCATCAACAATTCCCAAGTGAAGATGCAGTGGAAAAGCATGTTTTCTCAGCAAACACAATGTGTTATAAGTGCGTGGTCTGTGGAAAGGTGTGTGAAGATTCAGGGGTCATCCGTTTACATATGAGCCGGATTCATGGAGGGGCACATTTAAATAACTTTCTTTTCTGGTGTCGGACATGCAAAAAGGAGTTAACAAGAAAAGAGACTATCATGGCACATGTGACTGAATTTCATAATGGACACAGATATTTTTACGAGACTGATGAAGTAGAAGGTGAAACTTTGCCATCATCTTCTGCAACAATGGTGAGTAATGTGACTGCTAAGAATCCTTCTTCAACTATTACTATTATTGATCATTCTCCAGCAAACAGTCCTCCAAGGGGTAAATGGCAATGCCGAATTTGTGAAGATATGTTTGATTCCCAAGAATGTGTAAAACAGCATTGCATGTCTTTAGCAAGTCACCAGTTTCATAGATATAGCTGTGCCCATTGCAAAAAGACTTTTCACAAGGTAGAAACACTATACCGCCATTGCCAAGATGAACATAACAATGAAATAAAGGTTAAGTACTTTTGTGGGCTTTGTGATCTTATCTTTAATGTGGAAGAAGCATTTTTAAGTCATTATAAGGAGCACCACAGCATAGATTATGTGTTTCTGCCTGAAAAAGCTGAAACTTCGATTAAAACTGAGAATGATTTTCCAGTAATAGAGACCAGTAACTTATTAACCTGTGGTTGCCGTGAGAGTTACATCTGTAAAGTGAACAGAAAGGAGGATTATAGTAGATGTCTCCAAACCATGTTGGATAAAGGTAAACTGTGGTTTCGCTGCAGCTTGTGTTCAGCAACAGCACAGAGCGTAGCTGATATTAATACTCATATCCATCAAGTGCACAGAGAAGAAAACAGTGAGGAGGAAGAGGAGCAACAGTTTGTGATCAAGTGTGGCACCTGCACTAAAGCATTTCATGATCCTGAGAGTGCTCAGCAGCACTTCCATAGAAAACATTGCTTTTTACGGAAACCCAGTGTGGCTCACTTTGGATCTGAGAAAACAAGCCTGTACAAGTTTGCTGCCAGTACCTCACGTACAGAGAGAAAACTGAAACAGACAGTAAGCTATCCAAAAAACTCAGACATGGAGAAAGGAGCTGAGAATGACCTAAGCTGTCAGACTATAGGTATGGCTTTATAACTCTAATGACTGTGCAAATTTCACATGTTGGTAGAGAAACATACATGTACTGTAGCCATCATTTTTGTGAAAGCTAATAATGATTCAGTTTTGAAGTAAGAAACATGGTAGGATGATCAGTTAATTACTGTGGTGTGTACACTTTTTATGGATGTGATTCGTAAACATTAATAAATTCTTATTTAAATACTCAACTAAACTTATGGGGACAAAGAGTATATATTAGCTTTTTAAAAATTTTTTTTTTGTAAAATTGTATTTATTTGACAGAGAGACAGTGGGAGAGGACCACAAGCAGGGAGAGTGGGAGAGGGAGAAAAGCAGGCTTCCCGCCAAGCAGGGAGCCAGATGAAGAGCTTGATCCCAGGAACCTGGGATCATGACCTGAGCCCGAAGGCAGACACTTAACTGACTGAGCCACCTAGGTGCCCCGAGTATTTATTAGATTTAAACAATGTGTTCAAGATAACATTTTCTTTCACAAAATGCATGGGAATTTTGAGAGATGAAGGAAATTGATAGTCTTTCTGAAAGATTTGAAAGTGATCCTGAACATTTAGTTTCTTTTTATCATTTAGATTTAGGTTCATTAAAAAGATAAATCAAGGGGCGCCTGGGTGGCTCAGTCGGTTAAGCGTCTGCCTTCAACTCCGGTCATGATCCCAGAGTCCTGGGAGCCCACATTGGGCTCTCTGCTCAGCGGCTAGCCTGCTTCCCCCTCCCTATCTCTGCCTCTCTGATACTTGTGATCTCTGTCTCTCTCTGTCAAATAAATAAAATCTTTAAAAAAAAAAAAAGATAAATCAAGTGAATTCTTTTTGTTTCTATTTTGACTTTATTTATTTGTTGTTGGCTAATTCTTTTTTTATTTTATTTTAAAAAATGTTTATTTCACTGTAGTTAACATATTAGTTTCAGGTGTACAGTATTAATGATTCCCCAATTCTATGTAGTAGTGCTTACTATGATAAAGTGTACTTTTTTTTTTTTTTTAAGATTTTATTTATTTGACAGGCAGAGATCACAAGTAGGGAGAGAGGCAGGCAGAGAAAGGGGGGAAGCAGGCTCCCTGCTGAGTAGGGAGCTCGATGTGGGACTTGATCCCAGGACCCTGAGATCATGACCTGAACCGAAAGGAGAGGCTTAACCCACTGAGCACTCTAGTAAAGTGTACTCTTAAGCCCTTCACCTATTTCATCCATCCCCCCATCCACCAATTTCGTTTAGAAGTATAATTTTAAGTGTATATTCCCCTGGTAATCACCAGTTCTCTATATTTAAGAATCTGGTTTTTTGTTTTGTTTAAGATTTTATTTATTTATTTGACAGAGAGAGAAATAGTGAGAAAGGGAACATAAGCAGAGGGAGTGGAGAGGGAGAAGCAGGTTTCCTGTGGAGCAGGAGGTCCAATGAGGGCTCAGTCCCAGGACTCTGGGATCATGACCTGAGCCAGAGGCAGACGCTTAACAACTGAGCCACCCAGGCACCCCTAGAAAATGGTTTTTTGTTGTCCTTTTTTTCCTTTATTTCTTAAATTCCACGTGACTGAATCCTGTGGTATTTGTTTTTCTAGCATTATACCCTCTAGATCCATCCACGTTGTTGAAAGTGGCAAGATTTCATTACTTTTTATGGCAGAGTAATATTCTGTTTACACACACACACACACACACACACACACACACACACTTACACATATAATGCACATACATACCATATCTTCTTTATCCATTCATTTATCAGTGGACACTTGGGTTGTGTCCATAATTTGGCTATTTAAATAATGCTGCATTTAACAAAGGGATGTGTATATCTTTTTGAATTTATATTTTTGTATTCTTTGGGTAACTACCGAGAAGTAGAATTACTGGATTATATGGTAACTCTTTAATTAATTTAACTTTTTAATTTTTCAGGGAATCTCCATAGTGTTTTCCACAGTGGCTGTACCAGTTTGCATTCCCACCCATAGTGTATAAGGATTCCTTTTCCTCCACATCCTCATATTTTGGCCTTATTCTATGAGAAATCTTAAAGATCACTTAAGAATTTGTATATTTTTTTAGGATTTTCTTGGAAGCAAAACTATTACTTAGAGTTAAATGGCAATTAGAAGTAGAGTTACAGGGGTGTCTGGGTGGCTCAGTGGGTTAGGGCTCCCTGATCAGAGGAGTCTGCCTTCCCTCTCCCTCTGCCTGCTGCTTCCCCTGCTTGTGCTGTCTCTTTCTCTCTCTCTCTGTCAAATAAATAAATAAAATATTTTTAAAAAGAAAAAGAAGAGTTACAAATGGTAGCAAGAAACCAGGGAGAAAATTGGGGTATAGATTCCTTTGTACTTACTCTCGACTTTACTTCTTGCACCAAGTGGTAAGACTAAGTAAGGCCAAAAGAGTATGTTTTAATTTTGTTTAGAAGTATAATTTTGTTTTTTAAGATTTTATTTATTTGACACAGAGAGAGAGATCACAAGTAGGCAGAGAGGCAGCCAGAGAGAGAGAAGGGAGGAAGCAGGCTCCCTGCAGAGCAGAGGGCCTGACGCGGGGCTCGATCCCAGAACCCTGGGATCATGACCTGAGCTGAAGGCAGAAGCTTTAACCCACTGAGCCACCCAGGCACCCAGAAGTATAATTTTTTTTTAAAGATTTTATGTATTTATTTGACAGACAGAGATCACAAGTAGGCAGAGAAGCAGGCAGAGAGAGAGAAGGAAGCAGGCTCCCTGCTGAGCAGAGAGCCCAGTGCAGGGCTCCATCCCAGGACTCTGGGATCATGACCTGAGCCAAAGGCAGAGGCTTTAACCCACTGAGCCACCCAGGCGCCCCTAGAAGTATAATTTTAAGTGTATATTCTTTTAAACAAATATTAGGTCCTTGTAAATTATATAATATATAGTGGGGAAAATGGTGATACATGAAAATTTTGGCCAAGATTTTATTTTTAAAGATTTATTTATTTTAGAGAACGAGAGCACGCATGAGTGGGAGGGGCAGAGAGAGAGGGAGAAAGAGAAAGTTAAGTAAACTCCATGCTCAGCACAGAGCCCGACTTGGGGCTTGATCTCACGACCCTGAGATCACGACCTTAGCCAAAATCAACAGTCGGATACTTAAGCTGTGCCACCCAGGCACCCCTAAAATTTTTTTATTAACTGTTTTTATGAACTACTGAGTTTATATAGCCTTGCTCTATAGCATGTGTAGATCTCAGTATCATCTTTAGTCGTGGCATACTTTATGTAAGAAATGTTATATGAGCTGCTACTGACCCATTCAGCTCTATTTCAGACAATAAAGCAGTAGTTACACTGTTTTTATGTTCTCTTGTGCTTTTGTTTTTCCAGTTACTTTTTTGGGAAACTATGGTGATCTGTTTGGTAATGATTGTAGTATCTAAATCTACAGTTACTAAGAATTTTTTTTTTTAATTTTTTAAGTAATTTCTATACCCAATGTGGGGCTCAAATTTATAACCCTGAGATTGAGTCACATGCTCCCCCAACTGAGCTAGCCAGGGGCCCCTACAATTAATAAGAATATTAAGAAAACATAAAAGAAAATGGGTGGCTTAGAAATGGGAGGGAATAACAGTAGTATATTTGAGGGAGTCTCTGTTAAGGCAGAGTAAAACCTAGTCATTTAAAAAAATAATTGAAAATATTAAGGTTGGCATTGCTAATCAGTTGAAACTTCAAGACCTTATAAAATAGAGAAGTATGAAAGAAGTGAAAGGGATGGAGAACAAGAGTTAGAAAATGGTGGAAGAGGAAAGAACGCAAGAGAACCAAGAAAAAGATCTGTTTATGGTGGGAAGTGCTGTATGCTACCAGGACTTCTTATGCAGCACTTTATGGTAGCAGGGTTGTTGGTTATTTCATTTAACAGGTTACTAATAAATCAGTCTAGATTGGGAAGAGAACAAACATATGGCTGGGGCGGCAGGGGAGGAGACATTCTTCAGATAACCTTGAAATTTTATTTTGATGGATGGTATAAGTTTTTGGTTATTTAATTCAAAATTTTGCAGGTGTTTGCAATCTTTAGATAAGCTATCTAGCTGATCTCCGGCTAGCTGAAGTAGTCTCGGCCTGCTACTTCTCCGCCATCTTGACTCCTCCCCCCTCAAAATTTTGTCTTTTAGGTCTTCCAATACTTTTTTTTTTTTTTTAAGATTTTATTTATTTATTTGTTTACTTAGTTATCAGAGAGAGAGAGAGACAGAGCAAGCACAAGCAGGGGGAGCAGCAGGCAGAGTTAAAAGCAGGCTCCCTGCTGAGCAAGGAGCCTCTTGCAGGACTCTGTCCCAGGACTCTTGGATTGTGACCTGAGCCGAAGTGAGATGCTTAACCGACTGAGCCACCCAGGAGCCTCTCCAGTACATTATTTTTATTTTTAAAAGATTTTATTTATTTAATAGAGACACAGTGAGAGAAGTAACACAAGCAGGGGGAGTGGGAGAGGCAGAAAAAGGCTTCCTGCTGAGCAGGGAGCCCTATGCAACCCAAGACAGATACTTTACGACTGAGCCACCCCAGCATCCCAAGAGGACATGTTCTAGACAATACTCATGTGTATGGGCAAAAAACTTGAGGACTGTATTTGAGACTGATTTTATAACAGGTTATTTTAGTTTTTGTTCTATGGAAAGGGGTAAAGCATTCCAACAAAGGATTTTAATACAGAATTTTTTTTATACCCATGCTGTTAATTGCTAAATGTGATAGTCTGATCATGACACTGAATAAATATGTCTTTTTTTAAAAAAATTAGAGAAAGAAAGGTAGGCTTTAGGGTCAATGGCATTTATATATAGAAAGAATAATAAAAATTTTGAAATGTTCAGAATACTTTTTATCTGGTGTCAGTATACCATGTCATGTACAAGTTTGGACTTCATTAAAAGGTTTAGAAATTAATAATGTTCAAGATTAACATTTTTGTATATTCTCTAATATCTTTTTTTTTTAAGATTTTATTTATTTGACAGACAGAAATCATAAGTAGGCAGAGAGGCAGGCAGAGAGAGAGGGGGAAGCAGGCTCCCTGCTGAGCAGAGAGCCCCATGTGAGACTCGATCCCAGGACCCTGGGATCATGACCTGAGCTGAAGGCAGAGGCTTTAACCCCCTGAGCACCCAGGCACCCCTCTCTAATATCTTTTAAACTTAAGCAATTAAAATGTTTTTAGTTAATTCTTAACAAATTCAGGTTAATGTTTCTCTCTTCTCAGATGAAGAAGTCGTTGAGCTTCCAGATTTGGATTATCTGCGAACCATGACTCATATAGTCTTTGTAGACTTTGATAACTGGTCAAACTTTTTTGGTCATCTACCAGGGCATCTTAACCAAGGAACATTTATTTGGGGTTTTCAAGGTATGGTTGATAAAGAAAACATTTGAGATGACACCCTCTCTCTTTTTTCCTTTAGAGTATGTTTCACATTTAAAGGACTGCTCTTGAACCTCCTTGATTAAAACATACAGACATAGATAGAATATTGTCACTTTGCATTATAGCTACTCTGCTAAAATATTTTTCTCTTCACATTTCTCTGTGGTCACTGTGAACTCTCTTTGGTGACCTAAAGTTTGTGACTCTATAGATACATATTGAAAAAGCCTTTATTTAACACTGGCAATGTGCCAGGTACTATGCTTGGTATTAATCCATGCTTACTGATTATTATATTTATCTCCCTTTTAAACTATAAGGAAGTATGCTGAAAAGTTTATTTTTTTCCAAAATATAAAACTAATAAATAGTAGAGTTAGCCTTTGAACTTGATTGGGCCTCATGGCTACAGAACTAGTATGATTTTCAACATGTCATAATTGCCTCTTCAGTTCATCCTTACTGTTCATTCATCTAAATATCTCTTTACAAACTATTGACCAAACAGGGAGAGAGACTTCTTTGATTTACAGGAAGTTGGTATAGTGAACATCCAATAAACTTCATGTTTGATAGGGAAAAACATATAAAGAAGAGGACTGAATTTAAGATAGGAATGTACTGACCTGGATAAAGTTACCCAGTACAGTCTTTTAGTAAATTTAGCTTTGCTGATTGCCCATAATTTCTATCCACTGAGTAGCCCTGACATATTTGTTAAAAAACCATTAATATGGTTTTATAGAATT
Organism: Mustela nivalis; assembly: GCF_964662115.1. Lineage (NCBI taxonomy): Eukaryota > Metazoa > Chordata > Mammalia > Carnivora > Mustelidae > Mustela > Mustela nivalis. The sequence continues at coordinate 101,992,272 of NC_139024.1, forward strand.
ACACCACTCAGAGACTTTTCACACACACTGCTTTTGATTCTCACTAATATACCTATGTGTTTCCAGATGAATAGGCAGATTGAAGTCATCCTACTTTGCCAAGATTGTAAAGCAACAAAATGGTGAAACCCATACTCGAATTGAGTTCTGCATTCTAATCTAGAATCTACTCTCTAGAAAAAGTTTTCTCTAATGTTTGTTTTTTTTTCTAATGTGTGTTTTTTTATGATTGAGCTTTCAGTTGTATCTAGAATTCTGTTCTTTTTGTTTGTTTGTTTGACTATCATATATGCCTTTTCTAAAAATAATAGGAGGAAACACCAATTGGAAGCCTCCACACAACTGTAAGATCTATAATTACTTGAATAGGATTGGATGCTTCTTCCTTCATCCTCGTTGTAGTAAAAGAAAAGATGCTGCTGATTTTGCCATCTGTATGCATGTGAGTGATTGTTTTATACAAAATCTAATGTGAACCTTTGACCCATTTGGAATATCTTTTCTACTTGGATCATAATGATGCTATAGAGTATATTTTGGTGCTGTATTTTTGCATAAAACCTTCTACATCAGGTTCTACCTATGACAGTGAGGGCAAGGACTCATATTATACTTATTTACTGTTTTTCCCCAATTCCTAGCAGACTGTCAGCTACTCATTGTAGACCCTTAACTATTTATAGAATGATGATCAAGAGATGACATTATACTTGATGTATGCTAAGATACTTTCACATTTTAACATCTCTGAAATTGGGAGGCACCTTAACAATCACCATTGGCCTAGATGTGGTTTGCATTTGCTTCACTCTCTGCCAGTTACCTAGAGAAGCTACCAACCTGAGACCCATTTTAAATTAAATTATCTGCTTAAGGATTTATGTGTCACACTGATAGCATGAATTTACTCAGCAAATTTGGTTTTTGGTATTTTTGTGTATGTTTTTAAAAGTTTGTTTTGTTTGTTTGTTTAGAGAGTGGGGAGGGACAAGTGGAAAGGGTGGGAAAGAGAATCTTAATCAGGCTTCAAGCCCATTGTGGAGCTGTCTCACAACCCTGAGGTCATGACCTGAGCCGAAACCAAGAGTTGGACCCTTAACCAACTGAGCAATTCAGGCACCCCTTAAGTTTTTTATTTATTTAAGTAATCTCTACACCCAACATGGGGCTCTAACTCATGACTCCAAGGCCAAAAGTCACATGCTCTACTGACTGAGCAGCCAGGTGTCCCCTCTGCAAACTTATTAGCTGCTGCTTACGTTTTAAACCATAAGACATTTCCTTTTCCCTTTATCAGTGCTGAGATTGAGTTATGCAAATTACCTTGCTTACCCTTTCTCTGTGGCAAATTTATTTCTTATTTACCCTTAGATTAAGTGTGTAGCCCTTATAGCATTCCAGGTTTATGTTTGTTTGTTTGTTTTACTTTCTTGGTGGCATATAAAATATCTGGCATTGATATTGATGGCTACATTTGATTAAACATTGCATATTTCATTTATTTATGAGGGAGATCTTTATACTTTGGTGGGAGCTAGAACACAAGCTAAATATACCTTTGTTGGGGTGCTTGGCTGGCTTAATCAGTGGAACATGCAACACTTGATCTGATCTCAGGGTTGAGTTTGAGCGCCACACTGGGTGTACAGATTCATTTTTAAAAAGTAATAAAATCTTAAAATAAGTAAATATACCTTTTTAGGTATGTGTTCATTCTGAAATAGATGTAACTTAATTTAAACCTCAAGTACTGATTTCTGTCAACACATGTATTTTATTCCACCTTAGGCTGGCCGTCTAGATGAACAACTACCCAAGCAAATCCCTTTCACCATCCTCTCAGGAGATCAAGGTTTTCTGGAGCTAGAGAATCAATTTAAGAAGACCCAGAGGCCAGCACATATACTAAACCCTCACCATTTAGAGGGAGATATGATGTGTGCCTTGTTAAATAGCATATCTGATACCACCAAAGGTACGCAGCTGCAGTCAAAGTGCAAACCGCCCAAGAGGAGGAGACTTCACTGCTGAGAGAAACCAATAAACTGCTGTCCACTAGTGAACTTATTGGCTGCTCACTAAAGCATCGTGCTCTCATATTTCTCTCTTACTTATTTTTTCCTTTTCTCTTATTTTTTAGGGTTTAGAATTTTCTGGAGCCTTTTCTTTCTTTCTTTTCTTTCTTTTTTTTAAGATTTTATTTATTTATTTGACACAGAGAGAGAGAGAGATCGTAAGTAGGCAGAGAGGCAAGCAGAGAGAAAGAGGGGGAAGCAGGCTTCCCGCTGAGCAGAGAGCCTGATGTGGGGCTCGTTCCCAGGACCCTGAGATCATGACCTGAACAGAAGGCAGAGGCCCAATCCACTGAGCCACCCAGGCACCCCTCTGGAGCCTTTTCTGACCTATTAGATAAAATCTATATTCGTGTATATAAAATATATGTTTGTGATTTGAAATACATTAGTGCAATTTTGCAAAGCTCAGAATCCAGATTTCATCTTCACTTATTCAGAAAGCTAATTGCTTATAGGTGAAACTAGAAAGCTATAAATAATAATATGGCAAAAAAAAAAAAAAGATGATTTTAAGAGGTTGACAGGAACAAAAATGAAGTCCTGAGAGATCTTTAATTCCTTGGGAGGAGTAGGTACCTCCTGTCCTATTCCCAGGATTTACACTTCCTTCTCTGACTTTCTGATATTGTTCAGTGAAAGAATATGCTTATGTTCAGTTTCATTAACAAGTATTTAAGAAAAGATGTAATTCTAGGGATTCAGATGAGTTTTTTTCATGATTTCTGAAATAAATGTGGGTAGAAGAAAACAAATTTTTAAGTATCCTCATGGTTTGCAGCCATGGCTGAGATTTGGAGATATTGATGAATGACATCAATAAAAATCTGTTTTTGGCATCTTTACTACGTGCTCTAAGTTTTCCAACTCTCCTATCTTTTTTTTCTTTGAGCATTTTTGGAGCCACAGTTTGAATACCCATTCTGAAGAATTTCACTGTCATCACTGAATTACAATAGATGAATTTACTTCTGCAAAATTAGGACTCATTAATCTACTAGGCCAACTCTGCTCTTTAAAGGAAAATTGACTCTGTTTTGCATATTTATATCATGCCTTAGTACTGAATTTTATCTTCCTATTCTGTAATTTTTGTTGTCATCTATTTGCTTATCTTTGGTTGTTGCTTTTTATTTTTAATCCCTTTTTCTTTTACTCTTTTGACATCCTGTCCCCAGTCCTTAACAACATCTACTTAATATCCTGTAAAATACTTAAATTTTTATCTTTGCCACCCAAGGCCAACCATTTTTTCTATCTCCTATGCTGCTGCTTTGGGGAACATCTCTTTTGTAATTGTCACTGTGAAGCCTATTATGGATTTGCTTCTCTTACCAACTTTATTTGGAATGAGAGCTGCATATAAGTAGGTCTGTATGGGTACATTAGAGTTGGAGGTAAGATACAGGTTATTGTTACATACTGATTGTTCCCCTCTGAATACCGCTGTGCACTAGGTGTTTTTTTAATTATTCATTCATATTCAGTGCCCTTTTGAATTTATTGCTTTTGGGGGACACCTGTGTACCTTATTCTGAATTTTTGTGAAATGCAGAGGTCGTACAATACATAAAGAATGGCATGGGCTTTGGGTTCAAGGCTATCTTTGCTGCTTCTTCACTGTGTGATTTCAGGCAAGTTAGTCAACTTTTTCAGACCCTCACTTTTTATATCTATAAAGTTGTAAGAATTAGTGATATGTATAAGGTATCTAGCACAGTATGTAAAAGTACTGTGGGTGCTCAATAAGTAGTAGCTATTTTTATTATTACTACCGTAAAAGTATTCCAAGCCACTGCTTTTTTTTTCCTTAGTTTTTCTTTCCAGTAGTTTTTATTGTGGTAAAATATACAGAACATAAGATTTATCATCTTAATTAACCATTCTGAAGTATGTACTTCAGTGGTGTTACCTATATTTACATTTTGTGCAGCCATCACCATAACCATTTTCAGAGCTCTTTTCATCTTGCAAACTGAAACTTTATATCCATTAAACAGTAATTCTCCACTACCATTTTCTTTACACCTGGAAAAACGCCATTCTATAGAAATTTGACTAAGTACTTCATACAGATGAAATCATACAGCACTTATCTCTTTCTGGCTGGCCTGTTTCACTTAGCATAATGTCCTCAAGATTCATCCATGTTCTAGCAAAGGTCAGAGTTTCCTTCCTTTTTAAAAAGGCTGAATAATAGTCCATTATATGTATAGACTCTATTTTGCTTATCCATTTGTCTGTCGATGGGTACTTGGCATTATACCCATGTTTTTAGCTATTGTGAATAATGCATTTTTGAATATAGGTGTATAAATATTTCTTCGAGACACTGCTTTTATATCTTTTGAGTATAAAACCAGAAGTGGAATAGCTGGATCATAAGCTAGTTCTGTTTGTTTTGTTTGTTTTGTTTTGTTTTTTGAGGAATTTCCATACTGTTTTCCATAGCGACTGTATCATTTTACATCCCTACCAAGAGTGTGGGGATGTACCCTACCTTGTACACTTTACCAAGAGTGCACAAGGGTTCCAGCAAAGATGTAAAAAAACACTTTGCTAACACTTGTTATTTTCTAGGTTTTGTTTGGTTGGTTGTTTTAAGATTTTATTTTTTTGACAGAGAGAGACATAGCGAGAGAGGGAACAGAAGCAGGGGGAGTGGGAGAGGGAGAAGCAGGCTTCCCACTAGGCAGGGAGCCCAACACAGGGCTTGATCCCAGGATCTTGGGATCATGACCTGAGCAGAAGGCAGACACTTAACAACTGAGCCACCCAGGCGCCCCTGTTTTGTTTGTTTTTGATGATAGCCATCCTGATGGGTGTGAAGTGGTATCTCATTGTGGTTTTCATTTCCACTTCCTAATGATTAGTGATGTTGAGCATCTTTTCATGTGCTATAGCCACTACATTTCTTAAAGTAATGGGAATTATCAAAACGAAGTGCCAGAGATGGGTACAGTCCTTAAATCATGATATTTCATTTACACCTAGATTTGAAGATGCTTTTGTAACTAATTCTAAAATTCAAAAAAATAAGTCTTACTGAATCACAGTATGTTCAGATTCAGTTTAAGACAATTTTTTTTTCCTCATAGAAGACTTAAAAACATCAGATTGCCAGGGCCCCTGGGTGGCTCAGTGGGTTAAGCCTCTGCCTTTGGCTCAGGTCATTTGGGCTCTCTGCTCAGCAGGGATCCTGCTTCCCCACCCCCACCCCACCCCCCGCCTCTGCCTACCTCTCTGCCTATTTGTTATCTCTGTCAAGTAAATAAATAAAATCTTAAAAAAAAAAAAAAAGACATCAGATTGCCTAGTCGTGAACTTTGTAATGAGAAAATCAAAGAGCAGTCCTTGGATGACTTTATTCCATCACTTTCCTAACACATGGCTTTGTAAATAGTAGAATAATAGTTTTTTTTTAATTATAGATTTTTTATTTATTTATTCAACAGAGAGAGATCACAAGTAGGCAGAGAGGCAGGCAGAGAGAGAGAGGAGGAAGCAGGCTCCCTGCTGAGCAGAGAGCCCGATGTGGGACTCGATTTCAGGACCCTGAGATCATGATCTGAGCGGAAGGCAGCGGCTTAACCCACTGAGCACCCAGGCGCCTGAATAATAGTGTTTTCTTAGAAATGATACTTGATATATTTTGGGACTTAGAAGATTTCTCAATGTCCACAAATACACATTGTTTCTGTAAGAATGCCAGAATAACTCCTTCCTTTTAGCTTATTAGCACAGCCTTCCTATCTTAGGATATCTAACAACCAGTTTCCTAAGGCTGTGTGGTTTGGGGTATGAATCAGTGGACCTTTTTGAGAATCTGACAAAAACTTTCTATGCTTCTTTCCTCAAAAATGAACACGTATATACAATATCACATGCAACTTGTGGTCCCAAGGCTCCTGATTACCAAACCATACCACAAAACTCTATGATACTACAAAAGTTCATACTGTAAGTAACATCCAGTGAGAAGTTCTCTTACATTAATCATTGATTTAGAGACAGTCTACTGATTTTCCAGTTTTTTAAAATCTCAGTAGCATAGAGAAATGATAGAAGTTTGAACCTCTTCTTTTTTTTTTTTTTTAATATTTTAAAAGATTTTATTTGTCAGAGAGAGCGTGTGCACAAGCAGGGGGAGCAGCAGGCAGAGGGAGAAGCAGGCTCCCCACTGAGCAAGAAGCTAGACGTGGGACTCAATTCCAGCACCATGGGATCACGATCTGAGCTGAGGGCAGATGCTTAACTGACTGAGCCACCCAGCGTCCCTGAACCTCTTATTTCTTTCTAACGTTTCAGAAATTTTCCATTATTTGGACCAATAAGTGATATTAAACTGGCGCTTCCAATATAAACAAGGAGGAATCACTGAGAATCAGTGATTATGTGATATCTTATTTTTAGTCATTGCCAGTTGTTCAGTTAATTTGAAGGTTTTTTCAGGAGGTGTTTATCTCAGTAAAGATAAAGAGATTCAGAGAGGCTGATTTTATATATGAATGTCCAGTCAGTTGGCCATAAGGTGTTACTTTTTTGCTTGGCATGGAGGGAACAGCCAAGTAGCTTTACTACTGGTGCCTTTTTTAGATCTCTGACTTAGGATAAACATTTACTTTCTGCAGCAAAGTAAGCCTTTATTTTTATTTTTATTTTTTTAAGATTTTGTTTATTTGACAGAGATCACAAGTAGGCAGAGAGGCAGGCAGAGAGAGAGAGAGAGAGGAGGAAGCAGGCTCCCTGCTAAGCAGAACGCCCAATGCAGGGCTCGATCCCAGGACCCTGGGATCATGACCTGAGCTGAAGGCAGAGGCTTTAACCCACTGAGCCATCCAGGTGCCCCCAAAGTAAGCCTTTAGACTGAATTTGAGATTGAATGTGTCGTGGCTTTTGCAGTATAAAAATTCTCTCTCCTCCTAAGCATCAGGATTCCAGCACGAGCATTTTTATTACAACTATGATAAATGTATAAAACCCTACAGAAATATTAAAACATCTATTTATTTGTCCTTAACTTACACCTTTGTCCCCCTTATCCTTCATTACTTCTGTGTTACAGTGTACATCTCCCCGTTTTAAAACTTGTCAAGATACTTTCTAGTATCCTTTCTAGTAATTCTAATCAGAGGAGCCAGGTAGAGTTTCTCTTCTTTTGGACCTTTTACATTTTATTCACAAATATATATGTCATTCTAATTCAAGAGTCATATTCCAAAGATGTGGATATAACTTGTCACTTAAAATTTTTGTTTTAAAGAAGAGAGGTGACCAAGTGGCTTAGTTGGTTGAACTACCAACTCCAGGTTTTAGTTCAGGCCATAATCTCAGGATCATGAAATCCAGCCCCAAGTTGGCGCCTCTCTAAGTATGGAGTCTGCTTCTCCATCTCCTTCCCTTCTCTTCCTACCCCTACCCCCTGCATGCTCTCACACCCTCTCTCCCACTTTCCCACTCTCTCTTTAATAAATAAATAAAATCTTAAGAGTATTTTAAAGACGAGACAGGGGGGTGCTCCTGGGCAGCTCAGTTGGTTAAGCATCCAGCTCAATTTCAGCTCAGGTCTTGATCTCAGGGTCGTGATTTTAGGCCGTGTGTTGGGCTCCAGGTTGGGCGTGGATCCTACTTTTTAAAAGATCAAAAAATAAAAGGGAAACTTTTTTTTTTTTTAAAGAGGGAAGGGGGAGGGCCAGAGGGAGAGAGAAAATCTAAAGCAGACTCCATGCCCAGAGCTGAGTCAGAGGCGAGGCAGAACTCCCATCTCACAACCCTGAGATCATGACCTGAGCCAAAATCAAGAGTCAGAACCTTAACCGACTGAGGGACGCCTGGGTGGCTCAGTTGGTTGGGCAGCTGCCTTCGGCTCAGGTCATGATCCCAGCGTCCTGGGATCGAGTCCCAGATCGGGCTCCTTGCTCGGCAGGGAGCCTGCCTCTCCCTCTGTCTCTGCCTGCCATTCTGTCTGCCTGTGCTCACTCTCTCCCTCTCTCTCTGACAAATAAATAAATAAAATCTTAAAAAAAAAAAAAAAAAAAAAAACAGAACCTTAACCGACTGAGCCAACCAGACTCCCCCAAAAAGGAACTAATCTTTATTGAAGGCCTATAATGTGCCAACCACCCTACTAGCTACTTTTTATATTTGTAGTATTTGAAGATGTTTAAAAACATGTTTAAAGAATAACTTTCACATTATTTCTCTTTGCAACACTTTGAGGTAGGATGTGTTAGGTTATCCCATTTCATAGATGAGGGAGCAGAGGTCCAAAAAGGTTAAGATAAGTTATCTGCAAGTATTTTTCTTTTTATCAGTATTTTCTGCTAAGGCTGAGGCTTTTACTGACAAAAATGTCTGATTTTATGATGTAGAGAATGTGAATCATTGATTCTAACCATTTCCTTGAGAAATATGAGAGACTTTTTGCTGCAGTGTAATGACATTGCAGAGTTTGTGTAAAGATACCAAATATAAGAATTGGGTTTTTGTTTGTTTTTTTGTTTGTTTTTTAAATGACATTTAAAGATGCATGGGAGGGGCAGAAAATAAAAAGATTTGATTATGGGTTCTGATATTGCTGATTCTATATTAAACATAGGTAAGGAAAGTGGTCAGCACAATGAACTAAATTCTCTTTCATCTCATAATAAAAGAAGCTCCTATCTCAGCCTCACTTTTCTGTGACTGAATTTCTACATTACCATTTTTTATGAGATCATTGGTGACAATTGCTTACATGAAAAATTCTGTGGGTGCTTAAATACAACAGAACTTAGCCCGATCTTCTAACTTAGTTGAAGAACGTTGACTTGATTTATGTAAAATTTTCTTTTTAAAAACAGTTTTGTGTGTTTTTAAAAAGTTGCTTATATTCTGTAGTAGTGAAAAATCTTCCTTGCAGCTTTATGTAAAGTATTAACTTACCTAGAGAATTTTTTCTTTGGTATTGCAAGGATGAACTTGAATAGAGGCTGTTATGAGTTAGTGAATTCAAACTGAAAACAGATTTTACTATACTTTAAGAGAATTTTTTTTTTCCTTGACATGATGGGACCTAGGACTTTGTCAAATCTCTTTACTTTATGTCTTCATTTTGGAATGAATGGGTGGAAGGAAGCCTTAAGTATGGTTGGTATCCGTAGAGCTATACCAATTACACAAATTTTTAAAGCCATCTTTAATACCGAATATAAAAAATTAGCTATGCTGTGAAAATATGCTCTGTCCAGGAGGCATTATATAAAATAATTGTTTAACTTAATTTTAAAAGTCTGTCTGCCTGTTGTTTCTTCAGCCTGTTAATGATACTATCTATAGGTTGTCACTTTGGGCCCCATCCTGAAAATCTATATGATATGATTCTTTTTAAGAAAGAATATTCTTGATTTTCTCTGCTCTACAGGGTGCTACTGTTTGAGGGAAAGGAAACCATTCTTAATTTTTGCAACTGAAAATCATGCTGATCTTTGTGATTCAAACCTACAGTTTTGCCTTAGGCCTTGTATGCAATGATGAATTGTTTAGTCCAGTTAAGACATGCTACTTTTGACTGGCACTAACTTTGAATTATAATAACAGGAACCTGTGGTACTTTCTCTTTTATTCCTAATGTTTTAAGGTTTAATTTGTTGTTCTTCAAATTGTCGGCCAATGTTTTATTTCCCTAAAACATTGCTTGAAATACTTGAATTCATTATATAACATTATAAAAAACAAAAATATATATATAACATTATAAAAAACAAAAAAGGCAAAAAGATGACTTTAAACAAATTTTTGCAGCAAAGAAATATAAACGAAATAAGTGGTTTTCATTTATAAATATTATAAACACTTAAAAAATCTTTAATTTTTAAATGTATATTTGAATTTTTACACGTGTTCCACAGAATCAAATATGTCCATATGACTTATATTCAGTTTTTTAAACCCTGATTCACTTACTATGGTATATATATTGACTTAAATGTAGTTAAAGTGATAAATCCAGTATTTGGTCACTGATTCAAATTTTTAAGTGACTTTTGCAATACCTGGTCAGTCAATGTTGTTTTTATAGACTTAGGTCTTTCAATATGAAAATATATAGATGTCAGGTGAGTGAGTTTATGCCACGAAGAGGCATTGCTGACTTAAACCTGTGGTCTCTATAGCAATGAATGCATGATTTTCAAAATAAGAGTTTTATCTTACCGTTCTTAAAAATTTCTAAGATGATTTCATGCAAATTAAACTTTGGAATTTATTTGCTAGATTTAAACAAGCAAACTAGCTTTTCTTAATTTCCAGTTTTTTTAAATAATAGAATTTTGAATTTAATCAACAGTGTGCTAAAATGAATTTTTCAAGTAGTTTGAGTATAGAGCTAAAATTGAATTGACTTATTTTATTAGCTCCGCCCCACTTGTTTTAAGTAGTATTTGGTAAGCACTTTTAAAAAGCAAACCTACAAGGAAAATGGTATAATACTAATGAATTGTAATTAGTAAGCTTGGGTATGGATGAAGTCATCAAAAATATTGTTTGAGAATAAGTAAGTTAGGGCACAATAACTTTTTCAGAAATACATTTGCATTTATTGATTCTGCCTTACAGAATGTGACAGTGATGATAACCTGGGTATAAAAAATACTTCAATAGAAGAAGAATTGAGATCCACAGAAGGTAACCTAATGAAGTTAATCCTTTTTCTCTTTGACTATATCTGTGTGTTTTTTTAATTGCTCCCTGTCTTGCCTCTTCACCTGCTCTTCATCTTCACCTACTCCCTCCTACCCCAGAATTTCAAAAACGTTGTTTCCTTGTTTAAAGGAGAGTTTGCATTTTCCCGTATAAGATGAGTTAGAGGCAAAAGCCTAAAATATTTTCTGACCCTTTCCAGAAAAAGTTTGCAAAACCTGGGCTAGGAGAAGGTTTTGGTTTCCAAATTTTTCTTTATTTTGAGTAGTATTAAATTAAGAGTATTAAAAGTTAAGCAGTAGAGTTATGAAAATAAGCACTTATATGTGAATATTAATGGACTGTTTCTATAAATTAATTTTTTTGTTCCTTCTTAAGGAAAAGCTATTTTCTCCCAAAGGTTAAAAAGAACTTTTGTCTTAACCTCACATCAAGTCATTTACTGGCTGTACTACTATTTGATTATGTTGTATGCCCATTTATTCACTTTGGTTTTTGCATAACAGACTGCTTTTTAATAACCATGGGGGCAAAAAAATGATTTCTGAGACTAGTTTAAGTTTCACTGAAGAATTGAAACCATTATACTGGCACCTTTAACATTAAAGAACAACAGTAGAAGCCTTAATACACATTCCAGTAATGTATTTGTTGTTGGAGATTTGAGAGTGGGAATGGGGAGACTAGAAAATAGGGAGGAAAATGTAGCTTAACAAGTATAGACAAAATGGCCCAGCTGATTCCTTTTCTGTGTATTTGTTTGATCGCTCACATAATGTAATTAGTTTAATTAAGAGCATACTAAAGCCCTGTGTTATTAGGAGTTTGGGAATTTGAATCTGGCAGTGAAATTTATTCATCCACTCAATGAAGTAGAAAATTCTAATCTTTCTTTCTTATAGCCAAAATTCAGTGGTTAAACAAAGTTGGCAGTAAATCTGCAGCCTAATTGGAAGCAAGTTTTTTGACCAACTTGTTTTCCCAACATGGTTTTTTAAGATCTAGCTCACTGCTTAGTAGCCACATAATAATGAGTTAAACAAGTGAAAGAACTTTTGTGAGTTAAAAAAAGAAGGGGGGGGGTGGGAGGCACCTAGTTGGCTCCATCAGTTAAGCATCTGCCTTCCTAAGTGACTGTCTTTAGCTTAGGCCGTGATCGTAGGGTTGTAGGATCAAGTCTTGTGTTGGTCTGCCTACTGGGCAGGGAGTCTGTTTCACCCTCTGTCTCTCCTCTTGCTCATGCTCACACACTTTCTCTCAGTAAATAAAATCTAAATAAATAAATAACATGCCCCCTAAGTTGTTTATCAAGGCCACTAAAAGTTAAATACCATCTAAGCAGTAGACTTGGCAACTTGAGCATCTAAGCAATAGACTTGGCAACCTTTATTTGCCACTCATGACTAATCCCATGGAAGGTGCCACACAAAATCATAACTTTTTTTTTTTTAAGATTTTATTTATTTATTTGACAGAGATCACAAGTAGGCCGAGAAGCAGGCAGAGAGTGAGAGGAAAGCAGGCTCCCTCTTGAGCAGAGAGCCCGATGCGGGGCTCCATCCCAGGACCCTGGGATCATGACCAGAGCCGAAGGCAGAGGCTTTAACCTCTGAGCCACCCAGGTGCCCCAAAAATCATAACTTTTAAATAACCACTCTTGGAAGCCTTCACAGTTTTTATGGTTCCTAGCTAACCCAGGAAATCTGAGATAAGTATAATGCAATGTGCACCAGAGTTTCTAACATTTTGTTATCTATGGTTATTTTATGATTTGAAGAGTTTCTACATTTTTGTGATTCTTTAGATTGGCAAAAGGATTACTATAAAGAATTCAAGAAAAGATTCTCTAAACTTTTAACCAGTTATCATGAGGTAGGAAAAATCAACTTGAGAAATCAAAGTGTTAGATGTCTGCTTTATTTTTGGATGCTTTATATAAATAAGTTTGAGAAACACACAGTGTTCCATGTAAGTTAAGGGATAGGACTCTTCCACAGTTCCTCTGATGCCCTTCTTTTTCCCCTTTCACCCAGTAAGAACTAGCTCAAATATCATCTCTTAGGTTGAACCATAGAGAACTGACATTTTGTAGACATTTTTGGGTGGTCAGTACTAGATTTACCATCTTAGAGAGAGTTAACTACTGCATTCACAAGGCTCCCTCTGTACCATATCAAGTAGATTTAAAAATTTTCTGTCTTATCTCCTGTAGAACTAAGATTATGTTTGTTGTTTTTTTCGTTTCAATACCACTTAGCACATAGTGTTTAGCCCTAAATAATTGTTTGTTGAAGAGTAAACTTGTAACAAACTCCGAACATGTTAGAGCTACCAGGACCCACTTCTCTATAGCTGAATCATAGAAATTAAGATAGAGGCAATTTGGCTGGGAGAAGAGTGGGTGATTTTATTGACCCTACAGCATGAAAGCAAAGTGATATTTTAGTCCAAACCTAATAGCAAAACTCAAAAAAGTTTAATTTTTTTCCCCAGTTTTATACCTTTATTTGACAATCAGTGATTAGTTCTCATCCATATTAACTGTCTGTAGATTTTTGAAATTGGTGACAGGGTCATAGGTGACCAGTGTGTAGAACTTGTTTGGTGAATCTTATCCTCGTTACGTTTTCTGGACAACCACACATGGATATGGTAGGAACATTCCTTATTCCTTTGGCCCAGACATCTTTGTTGAGCCAGGTGTCAATGTGCACATCTGGAGTTCCCATCTCCTTCAGGGCAAATTTCTGGATCTCTTTGAGTGCCCAGGGGGCACGCTTCTTGAAACACACTCAGTTGATGCAATTGTGAATGTTGATGGTGTATTCTCTGGTCACTACCTCATCAATGGCACAACAGCTCTTCTCTCCACCCTTCTTCGCAGAAGCCATTCTGCTGGGCCCTGGTTGGAAAGCTAAATAACTTAAGTCTCTTTTCATTCTTTCCTTCCCCAACACAACACGTAAATGCCTGACAAATGGTAGCAAAAGGCAGGATAAATCTGCCTGTGACTCTTGCCTTGAGGAAGGGTTACTTCCCTTATCTCCCCTCCCCTCCCACCACCATGATTTGTTTCATTCTTTTTTTTTCTCTGTAGACTAATATCAGACTCTGACTACCCATGCCAATCATAAAGATCCTCTGTAATCTATTTTGTATACTGGACAGGGGAAATAGAGGACACATAGTGTGGTTATATAGAGTGCAGACTTTGGACTCAGACTGTCTTGGTTAAAACCTAGCTCTGCTACTTATGAGTTATGTAATGTTGGTCAAGTCATTTAACTTCACTGTGTGTCAGTTTCTTCATTTTAAAAACTTGGAATACTAGTATACCTGTCTTACGAGAATAATTTGGTACATGGTAAACTGTACATGTATTGGTTGCTGCTGCTGCTGTTGTGATTTTAATCATCATCATTACTATTATTCACTGTTCTCTGCATCTAAGGCCTGTTCTGGAGAATGGCTACTTAGAGGTATCTTCACTCAATCCACTAAAAAAGAAAAAAGACCATCATTATGTGGGTGGTTGCCATTGCAAAACCATCTTTCTATAAATGTCAGTGATTTGCCTAAGAGTTTCTTCAGATAATAGCAGTCATCATATACTTAATCTTATAAATAGTAAAACATATTGTTGCCAGTTTAAAGAACAGGGTAAAAGAGAAGACTCTAATCATAACAGGTCTTCTAAACCTTGAGTAGTTTGCCTCCAGATTCATAATCTTAAAATGATGGGGCACGATTCATGTGTAAGTATTCTAATTCCTATTACTGAATTCTTTCTTATTCTACTGTAATTACCTCTCAAAGAGAGTGAAATTAAGGCAGACAAAATTCCCACAAATATTAATTTATTTCTTCATATAGCTTTCAGTTATTATCTAATGTTCTTTCATTTCAACCTGAGGATTCATTTAGCATTTCTTAAAAGGCAAGACTAGTAGCAGACTCTCCCTTACTTTTGTTTATCTAAGGAGGTCTTCATTTCTCCATTCTTGAAGACTGATTTTGCTGGACGTAGAGTTCTTGATTTATAAGGGTTTTTTTCAGCTCTTTAACTATGTCAACTCACTGCCTTCTGGTGTCTGTGGTTTGATGAAAAATAAGCTATTAATCTTTCTGAGAATCTCTTACACATGATGAGTTGCTTCTCTCTTGCTGCTTTTGTTATTTTTGGCTTTTGATGCTTTGACTGTAATGTGTCTCAGCATGGATCACTTTCAGTTTCATCCTGGAGTTTGTTGAGCTTCTAAGATGTGTAGATTCATATATTCCATCAAATTTGGGACATTTATTGGCCATTATCTCTTAAAATATTCATTCTGTCCCTTTCTTCTTCTTCTGGACTCCCATAATGCATATCTTATTGCATTTGATAGTGCTCCACCAGTCCTTTAACTTCTGCTTGCTTTTTTCCATTTTTCTTTCTTATCTTCAAACTGGATAACTTGTCCTGTCTTCAAGTTTGCTGATTCTTTCTTCTGTTTGTTTAAATTTGCTAAACTCCTGTAATGAATTCTTGATTTTAGTTGCACTTTTCAGCTCCAGAATTTCTATTGGGTGGCTTTTCATAATTTCTGTCTCTTTATTGATATTCTCATTTTGTTCACACATTGTTTTCCTGGTTTCCTTTAGTTCTTTGTCTGTGGTTTACTTTAGCTCTTAGAACATATTTTAAATATATATATATATATATATATATATATATATATATATATATACATACACACACACACACACACACACTATAGTTCACACATGCTCACTCTTTCTCTCTCTAAAAATAAACAGTAAATAAAACAAAAAATAGTCAATACATGGGCATTTAGGTGGCTCAGTTGGTTAAGTGTCTGCCTGCATATATATATAACAGCCTAGGTGGCTCAATGGATTAAAGCCTCTGCCTTTGGCTCAGGTCATGATCCCAGAGTCCCGTGATCAAGCCCTTCATCAGGCTCTCTACTCAGCAGGGAGCCTGCTTCCCTTCCCCTCTGCCTGCCTCTCTGCCTACTTGTGATCTCTGTCAAATAAATAAATAAATCGTTTTAAATAAATAAAATAAAAATATATATAAATAAAATCTTTTTTTTTTTTTTTTAAAGGACTTTTTTTTAAACAGTTGGTTTAAAGTCTTAGTCTAGTAAGTCCAATGTCTAGGTTTTCTCAGGGACAGTTTAACTCATTTTTTTCCCCTTTAAATGGGCCATCTGTTCCTGTTTCTTTGTATTCTTTGTGCTTTGTTGTTGAAAACTGGGTATGCAAATACTGTAGTACCTCTGGAAATCATATCTCTCTCTTCCCCAGACTGCGGTTCTGTTGAAGGCTACAGTCGTCCATTTGTTTACTTTTCCAAACTATAGTTGACCTTTAAACAGCATGGGGTTGGGACACTGACACACCCACAGTAATTAAAAACTTAATTACTAATAGCCCACTATTGACTGGAAGCCTCCAATGACAAATTATTTATTAATACATATTTTGTAGGGGCACCTGGGTGGCTCAGCTGATTAAGTGTCCAACTCTTGATTTTGGCTCAGGTCATGAGCTTAGGGTTCTGGGATTGAGCCCTGCATTGGGCTCTACACTCAGCTCAGAGTGTGTTTGGATTTCTCTTCCTCTGCCCTTCCCCCAGTTCACACATGCTCACTCTTTCTCTCTCTAAAAATAAACAGTAAATAAAACAAAAAATAGTCAATACATGGGCATTTAGGTGGCTCAGTTGGTTAAGTGTCTGCCTGCAGCTCAGCTCATGATCTTGAGGTCCTGGAATTGAGCTCCACTGCAGGCTCTCTGCTTAGGGGACAGTCTGCTTCTCCTTCTTTCTCTGCCCCTCCCCCTACTTGTGCATGCACTTGCGCTCTCTCTCTCTCTCTCAAATTATTTTAAAAAATAATCAATACATATTTTGTATGTTATATGTGTTATATACTGTATTCTTACAATAAAATAATCTACAGATAAAAATATTAAGAAAACCATAAGGAAGAGAAAATACATTAAATTTAAAGGTTTAAATTTATACATTTATAAACATTTAAAGGTATAAATTTCCCTCTAAGCCAGGGTCAACAGGCTTTTCCTGTAAAACTGGGTAGTAAGTATTTTAGACTTTGTGGTTCACATTGTCTCTGTTATAGTTACTCAGCTTAAGCTTACAGTATGAAAACAGCCATACATAACACAAAAACAAATGCTTGTGGATATGTCCAATAAAATTTTATTTACAAAAATTGTCTTTGGCCTGGGTTTGGCCCACAGACAACTTTGTCAGTCCTCTACTTTTACCATGTTCCATGACTTTTCACATCTTGTATTTTTGCTGTTTGAAATTGAAAGATATTTCAATTTGAAATATTTTAATTTTCCTTGGATTTTCTTCTTTTACCTGTTGGCTCTTTAGGAGTATATTGTGTAGTTTCCAAATATTTGAATGTCTTACTATTCATTTCTAATTTTATCCTGTTATGGTAAGAGAATATACTCTCTAAAACTTTAATCTTTTTAAATTTATTGAGATTTTTATCAGCCAACATGTCGTCTGTCTTGGTAAACATTACATATGCACTTGAAAAGAATGTGTTTTCTGTGTTTGTTGTGTAAAATACTTTATAAATGTCAATTAGGCCAAGGTGGTTGATATCAAATCTTTATCTGTACTCATTTATTTTAATCTAGTTGATCTATCAGGTATTGCAGTAGGGATAATGAATTCTTCATCAGTGATTGTAGATTACGTTTCTCTTTAATTCTGTTTATACTTCTATATTTTGAAGTTCTGTTTTTAATTGGAAAATTCTGTTTTGTATTTCTGATGTGTCTTCCTAATGAATTGACACTTTTATCATTATGAAATGCTATCTCTGGTAACACCTTTAATCATGAAAATATTTTTAAAGATTTTTAAATTTATTTTTGAGAGAGAGTAAGCATATGGGTGGAGGTAAGAGGCATTAGGAGAGGGAGAGGTACATTTTTTATAGACACCATGAAGTTTGATCTTACTTTTTGACTTACTGTAACAATCTCTACTTTTAAAGAATGGATTATTTAGTGTCTTAATATTTAATGTAATTTCATACATGGTGGAATTCTTGTCTGCCATTTTGTTTTCTCTTTGTCCCCTCTTTTATCTTTTAGTTCCTACTTTTGTACCTTCTTTTGGATTATTACAGTACTATATTTTACTGTATTGTGTGTATTTAGTTTTTACTATCTTACTTATTTGTTTGTGTATTTATTATTCTTTAAGAGTGAAAGAGAGGGAGAGAACACAAGCAGGAGTAGCAGCAGAGGGAAAAGTAGGCTCTGTGCTGAGCAAGGAGCCTAACGTGGGTTCAATCCCAGGACCCCTGGGATCATGACCTGAGCCGAAGGCAAATGCTTAACCTACTGAGCCACTATGCATCCCGTTTTTATTTTTAATAGGTCTATGGGCTTTTAGCCCTTTGTATTAATTTTTATGGTTGCTCTAGATTACAGTGTATAGTTTTTGCTTTTTATAGTGTATTGAGTGCTACTATACTCCACTTTATCTAAAATGTAGGAACCTTCCGGGACACCTGGGTGGCTCAGTCGGTTAAGCCATTGCCTTCGGCTCAGGTTGTGGTCCCACAGTTCTGGGATCAAGTCCCGCATTGGGCTCCTTGTCCAGCGGGGAACCTGCTTCTCTCTGTGACTATGCCTGCCACTCTGCCTGCTTGTGCTCTCTCTCTGACAAATAAATAAATAAAATCTTAAAAAAAAAATAATGTAGAAACCTTCTAATACCATAGGTTAGTTTTGTCCTGCCCCCAAGTCTCTCCACTATAGTTGCCATTTGTATTACATCTACAGGTATTATAAATTCTGACTCAGCCAGCCACGCACCTCTGTTTCCCCAATTTTAGAAATTTCCAACCATTATTTCAGAACAGTTTTCTGCCCCCACTTGGTCTCACTTCTTTTCTATTTTGACTCCAGTTATACATATGTTAGGTCTCTTAAATTTATCCAGAGGTTTGTTCATTTTCTTCCAATCTCTTTTCTCTGTTATTATTTTTTTAAGGTTCATCTATTTGGGAGAGAGAGCACAAATGGAGCAAGGGCAGAGGGACAAGCAGACTCCCCACTGAGCATGGATCCCCATGCAGGGCTCCATCACAGGACCCTGAGATCAGGACTTGAGCCAAAATCAGACTAAACCAACTGAGCCACCCAGGCGCCCCCTTGTTCATTAATTTCTGTTGTTCAGCCATCAAGTTTACTAATTTTTTTTTCCCCTTCCTTCTCCATTGTTAAGCTGAGTGAATTTTCCAGTTCAAATATATTTCTCAGTTCTAGAATTTTCTTTTTTTTTTTTTTTAAAGATTTTATTTATTTATTTGACAGACAGAGATCACAAGTAGGCAGAGAGAGAGAGAGAGAGAGAGAGAGAGGAGCAGGCTTCCTGCGGAGCAGAGAGCCCGATGCGGGGCTCGATCCCAGGACCCTGAGATCATGACCCGAGCCGAAGGCAGCAGCCCAAATCACTGAGCCACCCAGGCGCCCCTCAGTTCTAGAATTTTCATTGAGTTGGTTTTTTTGTTGTTTTTTGGGGTTTTTTAATTTTTTTATTTTTTTCATTGAGTTGTTTTTTAAAAAACAGATTGATTTCTCTGTTGAGATTTCTTATCCATTCATCCTTAAATCTATGAGGGTCATTTTCCCTCTCCTAGCTTTTAGTTATTAATAGACAATTGTATGCACTCCTTGGCTTATAGATGTACCACTCTAATCTCTGCCTCCATCATCATGTGGCCATATTCTTCTTCTACCTGTGTGTCTTACATGGCATTTCTTTCTTATAGGGACACCAGTTGTGTTGGATTAGGGCTCAACCTAGTGACCTCATCTTAAATGGATTACACCTGCAAAGACCCTCTTTTCAGATTAGATCACATTCATAGGTACTAGGGATTTGGACATATGTTTTGGGGGGAACATAATTCAACCATAACAACCAGTACCTTAGAAGTATCCCCCTCACTCCCTTTTCCAGTTACTTTCCCTACCCTCCTTCCCAGTTGTCAGTGACCACTATCATGTCTTGAAATACTAGTTTAATAGTGCTTGATTTTGAACTTTATTTAAATTGAATCATACAGACTTGTCACTGTCCAGAAGAATTTACTGTCATGATGAAAATAATTCTGTATCTGTACCTGGTTGCTAATAATCATGTATAACTTAAGCACTTGAATGTGGTTTAACTGGAAAACTAAATCTTGAATCTTAATTTTTATTGATTTAAATATAAATAGCCACATAGAGTCAGTATCTATCATATTGGAAAGCACGAGCATGGTCTGTATTCTTTTATGTCTGGATGCCTTTTTTTTTTTTTTTTAAGATTTATTTATTTGAGAGATACCAAGAGAGACAGTTCCAGGCAGACTCCATGCTGAGCATGGAGCCCAGCACGGGGCTCCGTCTTGAGGCCCTGAGATCATGACCTGAGCTGAAACCAAGAGTTGGACACTTAACCAACTGTGCCACTCAGACACCCCCTAGATGCCTTTTAAACAACATTGTTTTATAGATTCATCCAGATGTTAGCATGTAGCTTTGGTTTCTTCATTTCTAATACCTACACAATTCTATTCTAAATTCTATTTAGATATTTGCTTTTTAATTTTTGGCTATTATAGATAATGCTACTGTGAACATTCTCATACATATCTCTTAATGAACATATATGCATATTTCTGGGAATATATACCTAGGAGTGGGCTTACTCATGTTCAGGTTTAGTAGGTAATGCCAAATTGTTTTTCCAAAATGGTTTTGCCAGGTTTTTTTCTTGGTCCCAGTAGTATATGTGAGTTCCTATTGATTTACATTTTCACCAGTCATTTAAATTAGTCTTTTAATTTTAGCTAGTGATGGGTATATACGGTTATTTTTATGTGTGTGGTTTTAATTTTTGTTTTTCTGATGAAAAAGGCTTGTTGACCATTATGTCTGTGCCTTTTCAAAATTCTTAACAGTTTCTTTTGGATTTTTTTTTTTTAAGATTTTATTTATTTATTTGAGAGAGAGACAATGAGAGAGAGGATGGGCGAGGAGAAGGTCAGAGGGAGAAGCAGACTCCCCACAGAGCTGGGAGCCCAATGCGGGACTCGATCCCGGGACTCCAGGATCGGACCTGAGCTGAAGGCAGTTGTCCAACGAACTGAGCCACCCAGGCGCCCCTCTTTTGGATTTCTTTAACTGATTTTTGGGGGTTGAAAATTTTTTAGTTCTTTCAGGGTACAAGTTCGTGTATTGCAGATATTTTTTCCCACTGTATGTCTTGCCTTTTTACTCATTTAATGGTGTCTTTTAATGGATAAAAGTAATTTTAATAGATTCCAAATTACCATAGTTTTCCATAATATTTTTTAAAATTCTGCTTAATAAATATTTCCCTACACTAAGATCATAAAGCTATTCCCTTGTATTATCTTCTAGAAACTGGTACCACAGCCTTAATTATTATAACTTTATAAATAAGTTTTCATATTTTTTTACAAGTCTTTATCATCTTGTTTTTCTTTGCTTAGAGCATCTTGGCTTTTCTTTGTGTTTCCTCATCCCTAGAATTTATCTTAGGGCAACTCCCTGACCTAGAATCTAGCTTTAATTTAACATACAGTGTATACTAGCCTGTAGTATTTTAAATTACAGAAACATAACACAGTATCCCAGCTGAGAGGAAGGTGTAGCTGCATCTTAGAGAGATCACTGGTACCCGTGAACCAAGGAGCCTCTGAGAGACTTTGGACTGGATGGGATGAAATAAATCTGGTGTGAGAAGCTGGTGAAAGCCAGGAAATGGAGAAACCACTTGTAAACCCAAGAATGTCATTCTTGTTTACTATTGTATTCCTTTGCCTGGTATACAGTGGGCATGCGATAAATATTTGTTAAATGAATGATATATTATATGCTTCTCAAGACATTATATAGCTATGAGTTTCACTCTTTACCTGAGATACTAGAAAGCTTAAAAAAACTTTTTAATGCCTGTGAGATTTTGGCATTTCATGCTTTTGCCTCTCTATTTCTATTTTAAGCCTTATATGCATTGCCTTAAGTGATTGTCAGTGATATCAAAAGTTTGTTGACTGTTGTCCCTAACTGGAAATAACTTGCAAGTTCTTTAGTAAGCTCATATTATAATTCAATCTGAGGTTATATCCAGATTCTCATTATTTTGAAACACTCAAATTTTATAAGAAACTGCCAAGTCATCCTAGGTTTCTCAACTTTGTATTTCCTTCCTTTTGGAAAGACAGATGTAGTTGATGAGATTTACATAAAACATATTTATTAGTTTTCTGCCCTAAATATTAAAATTCTCTGTTTTGTTAATGCAGATGTGGAATTAGAAGAAGCTATTAGAAGAAGTCTTGAGGAAATGTAATTGTAAAGTTATTACCACACAACATCAAGTGGCCTTGAAGAAACTCAGGATAATCAATTCTTGAGTTTGTTTTCTAAAGGAGACCAGAAATCTGTTGGTACAAATGTATTTGGAAACATGTTTTTTTTGCTTTTGCATCTGATATTTGCTTTGTATTTTTGTGCTATTTGGCAAATTGTACAGAAGAATAGAATACATGTTAATGCAGATACAAATCATGTATTCTAATATAGTTATCACAGTTTTCCAGTTAACTCTGAATTTATATATTTAGGTTAAAAGAACTAAAAAATAGAGAGGCTCTTGACTATTGTTTATATGTTTCCCAAATAGCATTAGTTGTTTAATTTTATTTGTACTGTAACAGATGATTCTAGTTTATTTTTTTAGGAGTGAAAATGAATATAAATAAAGCTGTCATAGCTCGGTTTTTCTGTAAATTCTATTTCTTATGTGGCACTAATATAGAATACTTTTGAGATCTTTGTTTATGATTATTAGAAGAGATTAATGGAAACTGATCATGGAAACAGATTAAAAACTTTTAATGGGCAATGTTCTTTGTGGGTTTCACTCAGCTGTATTATCCTGCTGTAACTGGAGCACCACATTGCTGTAATTAAAAACAAAACAAAAAACCCTAATTTCTTTGAAATTATTGAAACCTTTTCCATTCCTTTTACCTGCTTAGACTTTCATGTGACTTGTATTATCTATAGTTTAAAGGGAATGATGTCAAAATATTTGCATAGAATTAAATGTATTTTTAATAACAGTCCTTTTTTATATATATTTGTGTAAACATAATATTCTTCCAAAAAATAATGTTTATGGTCTACTCAGGAGTAATCTTCCTTAACCTTTAAAATTCTTATTTCATTCAAAGTGTCTTCATTTTAATTATTAATTAAACCATCAGCTTCCTACATTTTGGTATTAAACATTTAGTTTTTAAATGGTCAGGCTCCATTGTGAAGAATAAAAAACATTACATAAATAGAAGACTGAAGAAGGGCTTGTCATACTATCTTTGTGTGTGTGCACAAAGTCTTCCCTAAAGATTTTAAGTAGTAATTACATACCAGACTTAAATTTTTCTATAAATATGAATTTGTCTTTAAGACAAAAAAAAAAAAAATCATGGCTAGAGTTTTCTTCCTCTGCAACTTGATATTTTAGTGTGAAATAGCATTACTGTTTGTTTGTTCTATTACTATAATCTTTCCAATCCACATTGGAAACCAGTTTGTGTTTTTATTTCTTACGATGTCAGTTCTGTCCTACCTGCTTGCATTTTTTTTTTTTTAAGTAGACAGACCGGTTGGTTGAGAATTTACCATTTTTCCAAAACGACCACTTGTACTTTTAATTTGTATGTTAAAGTCCTCAGGCAGGATTTTAGGAGGTAGTCATGAGCTGGACCTTACAGACCTCTCCAAGATTTTGCTCAATAGTGAGGAGCAGAGAAAGGATGATCCAGAAAGAAGAGGGGTGAAGCAGGTGTGGGAAAGAGAAATCAACACCTCTTTGCTAGAGGTACCTCACACATGTGTGATATACACTGATGTTCTGTTAAGCTTTTGTGGTGTGTATGGTAGAGAGTAAATGAAGTTTTTTATATGACACTAAAGGGATATTTCATCATAACCCTTAAAGCAATAATTGGGTTGTTTACTGTTTTCATTAATAATTGTCACTGTATTTCCACTTGTTAAGCAATTAAAAATCATTTTTAAATTATTTCATAATTTGAACTTAATTTAGACACTAAGGTAATCAGTGGATGATATTACAGAAAGTTAAATGGATTGTTATCAAAAGTAAATGTTTCCAACATTGATAAAGATGCATATCTTTTCATTAAATCATTCATTTATTCATTCATTCACTCTCTCACAAAGTATTTATTGAGTACTTAACCATGTGCCAGTGACTGTTCTAAGCACTGGGGATATACCAGTGAGCAAAACAAAGTTCACATTCCTTTATGGAACACATGACGGGGAGAGAGGGTTGGATAGAGTGTTATCCTATTATAAGTATATCCAATGTTGGTAACTAATGTAGGCAAATAGAGAAGGGAAAGATTGTGTTTCTGAGACTGAGTGGTGTGATCTTGGCTTTTTTGGAAGGATTATCTGTAGTTACTATATTGAGAACATATGCACCAGAGGCAAGAGTAGAAGAAGAAAGACCAGATAGGAAGGCGTTTTAGTAGCCAGGTGAAAATTGATTGTGTTGGAACCAGAGTGTTAACAGTGGAACCGGGGAGAAGAATCCTAGTATATTGTAAAAGTAGAGCTGAGGGGTTACTTATGGGTAGCATCTATAGGACTGGAGAGAGAAAGAGTCCAGGATGATTCTAAAATTACATGATAGACTTTCAAACCATTCACAACATGTCTTTGGATTCCACGTCTGTGTAGTGATGACGACAAAATGTATTTAATGAGGTCGAATAATCCCCTACAAAAATAGTTTATTAGTATGTAGATTAAGTTCAGAGGGAACTGGAATCCAAACTCATCTCTGTTCAAGTATTTAAATGGCTTTGATCTCAGATTAAAGGTTATGATTCAGCTTTAAACTGTTATTATCTGTCATTTTATGTGCCCTGTACATTCTCATCCCTGCACTATGAGGCGCATGGCTATAATGGCATGAGAGCAAAGCACAAGTTTCTAAGTACCTAAATCTGTACTCCCAATCCTGTACCGCTTTTACTGACCTTTATATTATCTGCCCTAGTGACTTGCCGCATGTTTTTTAATTAACAGGAGATTTAAATAAATTGGGTGTGAAAGAGAAAGGATAGCTTTCCTTCCCATGTAGGCTTCAGTGGTGGTGTCCAGGCTTTCATTATTTCCACCTCAGGAAAGGGGCTGGCAACAAGACAGGATCAGGCAAGTACAGACTGCAAGGAGCTGTACTTGAATGTAATCTGTGCCATAAAGGATTTTCTCAAATCTTTTCTCCCCCATCAACAGATTTTTTAATGCCTTTGGTTTTGCCGTGGATTATGGGCAGTGGGAGAAAATAAGTGAAGTTGTCACTAAGTAATAACCACAGCCTACCGGGGCACCTGGGTGGCTCAGTGGGTTAAAGCCTCTGCCTTCTGCTCAGGTCATGATCTCCGGGACCTGAGATCGAGTCCCGCATCGGGCTCTCTGCTCTGTTCCCCCTCTCTCTCTGCCTGCCTGTCTGCCTACTTGTGATCTCTCTCCCAAATTAAAAACTTAAATTAAATTAAAAAAATAAATAACCACAGCCTACCGTTAGGTACCTTCGTGTATGGGGAGCTGGCTACATTCAGGCTGCAGAGTTGAGGGCTCACAGGGGTAGGGGCTGTTCTGCTCGAGGGAGGGGGGCAGGGGGTGGTAGATGGTCTCGGCTGGGCACTGGGTTGATCGCTAGAAAGGTCCAGCGATCACATTAGGTCCTCACCTTCCCGCGCCCACCCCTCCAGGTACCTCGGAGGCCGCCGGGCTTTTCTCCTCTGGCCCGGGGGCCCCTGGCGGCCCATCCGGATGCGAGGCCCAGCAGCCAGCAAGCTCCCTGCCGCAGCCGCAGCTGCTCCCTGCCAGGCACCGTAGCCCCGAGCCAGGCGGGCGGCGCGCCTGCCCTTGTTTGGCCACGCGGCGGCGGCGGCGGTGTCGGCGCGTCCTCCCGGGCCGCCCTCCGCGGGCGTCAGAGGGAGGCGGGCGCCCCGCGCGGTGACGGCGACGCCTGCAGCCGCCGGACTCTCCACTCGCCGCCGCCGGAGAGGCCGGTGACCTCTTGGCTGCCCCGCCTAAGAGGCTCAGATGGCTCAGGCGAAGATCAACGCGAAAGCCAACGAAGGGCGCTTCTGCCGCTCCTCCTCCATGGCCGACCGCTCCAGCCGCCTGCTGGAGAGCCTGGACCAGCTGGAGCTCAGGTGAGCGGTCCGCGGGCGGAGGCCGTGCGCGGCGGGCCGGCCGGCGCGGTCCCCGGGGGGCTGCAGCCGGGGAACTTGCTTGCCGGAGACTCCCTCTCCGCCGAGGCGGTGCAGTTTTGTCTGGCTGTGGGTGGATTTTCCTCTCCCACCGAGAGAAAGCGCATTCGATTTAAACAAAAACCTGGGAGCGTATTATTGGTGGCCACATTCTCACAGCTAGACCTGAGCGCTTGGAAGCGGAGAAAAATCAGAGAAGGCAAAAGTTACCGTGACGTTATTTGAGGTTAGAGACTGTGACACTCCGGGACTGCAGAACTTCTAGAATTTTCTGAGTGCCAGAATGTGGTCTTCCCAGAGGTGGTTTTTTTTTTTTTTTTTTTCCCCTCTCTCTCTCTCTGTCTTCCTAGTAGGCATTTTTAAGAGCGCCAGCAATTTAGTGGTCCTC
The DNA here is from genome assembly GCF_964662115.1 of Mustela nivalis. Classification (NCBI taxonomy): domain Eukaryota; kingdom Metazoa; phylum Chordata; class Mammalia; order Carnivora; family Mustelidae; genus Mustela; species Mustela nivalis. The sequence goes on from NC_139024.1 coordinate 102,018,815, forward strand.
GAGGTGAGTGGTAAGTTTCCTCAAAACAGCAGAGCAAAAAATAAATCCAGGATTCCTCCGAGAGCAAGGATTAGGGACGAGTAGGACAGATGGAGGGACTGCGGCGTGAACGGTGGCTGGGTGCTTGGTGGAATAAGACCCTGCAGCTTCCATTTTCCCCTAAAACCCGGCGTGCTGTATTAACCCATTCCGTTAGTTTCTCAGTATTGACTGTGCATCTCCTCCCATAGAAGACACCTTCTTGAAAGTGCTAGTCACTGGCCTGAAAGCGTAAGTAAGATAGGCAGGTTTCCCCCCCCACTCTTTCCTGGATAAGATTTTATTAAATAATATATAGTGTTACGATTCTATGCAGTTTTTAAACAGTGTGTAGTAAATTTTAGAAATACTTGTTTCCCTTAACAGCATATGAAAACTTTTATGTACTCCCTGTAAATGTATCACCCAAGTTACTGTGTAGATTGTGCGCAGATGTCCTTAAATGAAAATCTTACTAAGGCACCACAACCCCTGAAACTACAGCGGGTTTCCCCCACCCCCCAACAGTTTTCACCAGGTTCTGGGTGAGCAAAGAAATATGTAAGCCAAAAATTTTAAGAAAGAGTGCATGTGTGTCTTTATCTCCCTCAATTTATATACCAAAACAGTTATTTGCCAGGAAAGTGCCTAAAGAACCACAGCCACAGCGTATCTCAGCAGTTGAGGCATTTATTATTATTATTACCCTGAGAAAAGGGTCAGAAGATGAGAAATTCGCCAGGCACCCTGATTTCATGGATGATAGAGAAACCTGAGCCAAAACCACATTCTAGGGTTCTGCTCAGAATGAGACAGATGGAACAAGAGAAAAGTAATTCTTCCCCATGGTTGAGCTTGATGCATTAATCCCCAGAGAAAGTGCAACAAGACTGAAGATCAGTAGTGTCCCTCTGACGAATAATATTTCTTTTTATGTAGCAGCATTCCAAGTAAGTCACACATCTCCCCAGATATTTTGAACTTTGAGGGTGTGTTCTCAACCATTTCGGGGCTCTCTCCCCGCTAGTCAGGAAAGATTTTTTTCTGAAAGCAATGAGGAGGACAGTGCCCCTCCCTTCTTCAAGCTGAGTCATTCTCAAACTTGAATTAACACCTCACATGTAGTAGGTACAAAGACAGTCAGGTACTAATCTTTAAAAAAAGAAACCCTCTGGTTTTGAGTATTCGTATATTCTAATGTTTGATTAACGTGAAGTGAATTGATTACTGTATATGAGTGATTAAATTATAAGTTGCTTAATTAACCCTTGAGCTGAGGAGGAAAGACTGATTAAAGTGTGCTAATTACTGATTTTAAGGACTTCTCTTGTAATTTTAGACTTCTGTAAGCTTTGTTCCTTCCTTTGAAAAAAAAAGTGATACACCATCAAAAGTGTTTTAGAACGTAGTAAAAATAAAGAAAAATGCTAATGATGATCCGTTAAAGTTCCCTTGAAACTACATGGATGGGCAGCGTCACAGAGCACCACGTTGTTAAAAACTAGCATCATGCCTAGAAGATTTATTTGTAAAAGAAACATCTACGTAATTTTGCTCTAATAGTTTAATTTCATATTAAGGATGACCACTAAAGCAGTGATTTAGGTAGAATAAAACACTGTAGTTTAATACTTAAAAGCTTACATGTAGTTCCCCAACCATATTAATTTTGTCAACTGGGGTAGAACTCCTTCCATATGAAATTGAAGACAGAATTATGTTAAGTGCTTTATGACCTAGAGTATGAACTACTGGTGTATGTGATTTTTTTTTTAATATTTTATTTATTTGACAGAGAGATCACAAGCAGGCAGAGAGACAGGCAGAGAGAGAGAGAGAGAGGGAAGCAGGCTCCCTGCCAAGCAGAGAGCCCAATGTGGGGCTCGATCCCAGAATCCTGGGATCATGACCTGAGCCGAAGGCAGATGCTTTAATCCACTGAGCCACCCAGGCGCCCCTGGTGTACGTGATTTTTTTTTTTTTTTTTTTTTTTAAAGATTTTATTTATTTATTTGACAGAGAGAGATCACAAGTAGGCAGAGAGGCAGGCAGAGAGAGAGGAGGAAGCAGGCTCCCTGCTGAGCAGAGAGCCCGATGCGGGACTCGATCCCAGGACCCTGAGATCATGACCTGAGCTGAAGGCAGCGGCTTAACCCACTGAGCCACCCAGGTGCCCCTGTACGTGATTTTTAAATGCTTTAAAATGTTTGGCAGCATTCTACATGTCATTGAAGGAATTCCGTTTGTTTCTAATACTTTTCTCTTTCTTGACTCCACCTCATCTGCTTTCTTGTTTCCTCCTAAAAAGGTGATTCCTTTCTCTCCCAGTTTTGTTTGTTTTTTTAAGATTTTATTTTTATTTGAGAGAGGGAGAAAGTGGAGTGGGGGAGGGTGGGAGTAGGAGGAGCAGAGGGGGAGTCAGAGGGAAGGGAAAGATCCTCAAGCCCACTCAGCACTGAACCCCATATGGGGCTCAATCTCCCAACATTAAGACCATCACCTGAACCAAAACCAAGAGTCAGACCCTTAACTGACTGAGCCATCCAGGCACCCCTCTCTCCCAGTTTTTTGACCAATTCTAAATGATATCCGATTTTTGCATTCATCAGTGGCTCAAGACACTTGCTTATTACTATTAGTTTTTTAACCATTACCATAATTTATAAATAATACATGCTAACATTGATTGATTAAATGAGCAATGATTCTTCACCATGCCCCATTCCTTTGTGGAAGTTACTATCACCTCCATTCTCCAAATGGGAAATTGAGGCATAGAAAGTTAAATGACTTGTCTAAGATCCCCCAGCCTAGAACCCAGGAAGACTGGCTGCACTGCTTAATATATTACACCTGTATTCTCTTAAAGTTAGATGTGTCTTATTGTTACCAAGGTTTGCCTCTTGATGGGTATCAAGCCAAAAGACACGGCCAAACCAAAGAATAGGAAAAGGAAGGGTTTTACTTGCAACAAGTAAAGGAGAACATGGGGAATCATTCCCAAAGAAGCATCTCCCAGAATGACAAAAATGGGGAAGTTTTAACTGAGGGTGCATACATATTCATGAAGATGCTTACACTGTGGGGAATACAGCATGGAACTGGGGTGACTAAGTCCAAGCCAGAGTCATGAGGGCCGGGAAGGGTCAGCATCATCAGTTCTCTGGCTCCAGTTGGTCTGGTATCTGAGTGCTCAAAGTGGTTTAAAACCTACAGTGTATCAAGTAGTCTATCTTCACTTCTGGATATGATGAAGCTGTCTTCTGGCCTTGTGGTGACTGTTCTCATTCTTTCACAAAATGGCTGGGGGCCTAAAATGACTCTTCTCATGGCAAGAAAGCTATTTGTATCTTTCTTTACCCAGGGATACCTAACTCTTCTTGCTTATAGTATTTCAAAATGTAGGAATCATATATGGATGAATTATGATTTTACTGGAAGATGTGAAAATTCCATTTATTTACTTATTTACTTTATTTTTTTAAAGGTTTTATTTTTGAGTAATCTCTACAGCCAACATGGGGCTTAAACTTACAACCCAAGAGTCACATGCTCCCACCATCTGAGCCAGCCAGGTGCCCCCAAAATTCCATATAAATTGGTTCTCAAGTTAAGTCAATATCAAACACCTACTGAGTGCCAAGTACTGAGTGGCTCCTAGAAGGCTCTGGATGGTAACAAAGATGTTTGGGAGATAGGTTGTGAAAGATGGCTGAGGGGAAGTCGATAGGATTGGGAGATTGATTGTTCACCAATTTCCCCAAACTGGTCATATTGTAGCTCCTTCCCCCTGCTATCAGCCATCTGCTGTGACTTCCTCAGCAGCCAGGGAATGAAAGGTTGGGGCCAGGAGTGACATGGATCATTTGGCCAAAAGTTTCCTGTTGCTTAAAGTTTCTTAGGGTGTGCCAGTATCTCAGGAGTCACAAAACAAGTAGCATCATAGTTAATATTGAGCAACAGCCTATAATTTAAAAGACCATTTCTCATATACATTGTCATTTGAACCTTACAAAATCCTTTGAGGTAGAGGAGGGCACATGTATGTTATCTCTTCAGAAATGAAGGAACTGAGGTCCAGAGGGATTGCGTGGCCTGCCTAAGGCCACAGTAGTGATGAGTAGCTCCTAACACCAGTCCCATTAAACACCAGCTCCATTTTTATATTAAAGGGTCTCAGTGGTGAATGTATTTTAATATTTTGCTGGTGATTAGGAAAACTTATTCAAAAATCTTATATTGCCTAGAATATAAGTTGTTGTTGTAACATTCTTTAGATACAAGAGTATTTTTTTTAAAGATTTATTTATTTATGAAAGAGAAAGCACAGAGGGAGGGGCAGAGGGGGAGAGAGAGAGAGAAAGAATCCTGAAGAAGACTAGAAGACTCCCCTCTGAGTGCAGAGCCTGATATAGGTCTCAATCCCAGGACTCTGAGATCATGACCTGAGCTAAAATCTAGAGTCAGGCAGTCAATGAGTTGAGCCACCCAGGAATCCCACAAGAGTATTTTTTTTTTTACTTTAATTCTTTATTTTAATTCCAATATAGTTAACATCTGGTGTTATATTAGTTTTAGGTGTACAATATAGTGATTCAGCAATTATCTACATTACTCATTGCTCATCAGGATAAGTGTGTTCTTGGGGTATCTGGCTGACTCAGAGCATGTGACTCATGATGTGGGGATTGTAAGTTCTAGCCCCATATTCGGTGTAGCGATCACTTAAAAATAAAATAAAAAAAAAAAAAAGTAAGTGTATTCTTAATCCCCTTCACCTATTTCACCCATCCCCCTACATTCCTCCCCTCTAGTAACTGCCCATTTATTCTCTATAATTAAGTCTGGTTTTTTGGTTTGTCTCTTCTTTCCCCATTTTTGTCAATTTGTTTTGTTTCTTTAAAATGCCATATATGAGTGAAACCATATGTAATTTATCTTTCTCTGACTGACTAACGTTGCTTAGCCTTATACTCTCAAGTTCCATCCATGTTGTTGCAAATGGTGAAATTTCATTCTTTTTTATGGCTGAATAATATTCTGTGTATCAATGGACACTTGGGCTGCTTCCATAATAATTCTGCAATAATCATAAAGGTACATATATCCTTTCTAATTTGTGTTTTTATATACTTTGGGTATTATAGGGTAGTTCAGTTTTTAATATTTTAAAGATTTTATTTTTAAGTAATCTCTACACCCAGCATGGGGCTTAAACCCACAAACCCAAGATCAAGTGTTACACACTCTACCAACTGAACCATCCAGGTGCCCCCATTTTTAATTTTTTGAGGAAGCTCCATACTGTTTTCCATAGTGGCTACACCAGTTTGCATTTCCACCAAAGAGCATTGAGGGTTCTTTTTTTTTTCCTCATCCTCGCCAACTCTTGTTTCTTGGGTATAAAAATATTAAATATGAGGTGGGACTATGATTTTTAGAATTTGTTTTAGAAGTTATGTTTTCGGGGGGCGCCTGGTGGCTCATTGGGTTAAAGCCTCTGCCTTTGGTTCAGGTCATGATCCCAGGGCTCTGGGATCGAGCCCCGCATCGAGCTCTCTGCTCAGCAGGGAGCCTGCTTCCTCCTTTCTCTCTGCCTGCTTCTCTGCCTGCTTGTGATCTCTGTCAAATAAATAAATAAAATCTTAAAAAAAAGAAAAAAGAAGTTATGTTTCTGGGGGCCCCTGAAAACAGTTGGTTAAGCATCTGACTCTTGATTTCAGCTTAGGTGTTCATCTTAGGGTCATGAGTTCAAGTTCCACACTGGGTGTGGAGCCTACTTTAAAAAAAGAAAGAATTTTTTTTTTCCAAATAAATTCATGATAGGAGCATTTGCCTGTTCCGTTCCTTTTTATGAAAGTACAAATTCTTATTATTTATAAGCCTGAGTTTGTAATGGTAAGTGTGTCATAAATACCACAAAGCTGTTTGCCAGCACCAATTGTAGACACACCACACGTGTCAACTCATAAATATAATTGTTTTAGTCAGTGCTGTTAGTCATTGTGTTAAACTCTTTTTTTAAAAAATATTTTATTTATTTATTTGACAGAGAGAGAAAGAGATCACAAGTAGGCAGAGAGGAGAGAGGGCAGAGAGGGAGGTACCCCCTGCAGGGCTTGATCCCAGGACTCTGAGATCATGACCTGACCGAAGACAGAGGCTTACCCCACTGAGCCACCCAGGCACCACATTGTGTTGAACTCTTAACCTGCTTTCCTTCAATCACAAACCACCCTTTCTTTTTTTTTTTTTTTTTTAATGGTTTTATTTATTTAATTGACAAGAGAGAGATCACAAGTAGGCAGAGAGGCAGGCAGAGAGAGAGAGGAGGAAGCAGGTTCCCTGCTGAGCAGAGAGCCCGATGCGGGACTCCATCCCAGGACCCCGAGATCATGACCCGAGCTGAAGGCAGAGGCTTTAACCCAATGAGCCACCCAGGTGCCCCATAAACCACCCTTTCATTTTCCCTTTTTCCTAAGTGGAGAAATTGAGGCAATGAGAACTTAACTGCTCAAGGTTACACAGCCTGTGAGTGGCAAAGTTAGTTTGAACAGCATGATGGAAAAGTCATCACAGCTTCACTGCCTGCTGTTAGCTGATTGATCCACAGTACCTCAGTCTGGTGAAGTTGCTCTCAGACCTCTACTTCTCTCAACAATGTGTCCTTTTTTTTTTTTTTTTAATTTTATTTATTTATTTGACAGAGATCACAACTAGGCAAAGAGGCAGGCAGAAAGAGAGGAGGGAGCAGGCTCCCTCTGAGCAAAGAGCTTGATGTGGGCTTCGATCCCAGGACACTGGGATCATAACCTGAGCTGAAGGCAGAGGCTTTATCCCATTGAGCCACCGAGGCACCCCAACAGTGTGTCCTTTTGATTGCTGGCTGCAGAGACTTGTGAGGTGTGGGAGACCTGAAGACTAGCTGAGAATGTGTACACTTCACTTTTGCCCTCATAAGAATTTTCTGACTAAAATTTCTTTTTGTCTAAGCTGGCTTCATTGCAGTTGCAGGCAGAGAGTTTTCCAGGAGTACAACTCAGGCCAGCCTTGTTATGAGAAGAAGTACTTAACCAATTTTGGAAATGTAGCTCTTCTAGGATCAGTTAGTAAAAACATAACCACCCTTCTCCGCCAAGAGAATTGTTGTCAAATGAGGTGTTAAAAAACATGAAGGCTAGGTGAGGTTGTCCAACCTTGTCTAACCAGAGTTCCAGAAGAAAGTAATAGAATGGAGGACAGGAAATATTCGAAGATACTATGGTTAACAATTTTCCAGAACTAAATGGAAAGGTTGTAGACAGATTTATATGTGAGATGAATTTAAAGATCTCAGTGGCTGAGAAACAGTACAGATATTACTTAAATAAACTAAGTAGAGATCTAGGTTCAGCGAGAGGTAACAGCAAATGTCAATGGTGCCAAAAAAACAAACCTTTGAAATCTTTACATTCTGAAGAATGGCATTTTATCTTTGCTATGAGATGAAAAAGGTATACATAAAAATGTATATGAGAAGTTCCATAAAAGATGAAATCTGTTTTTCACAGGGAAAATGCCCTGGCAATTTCTAGTATTGGAGGAAAACAAAAACAAAACAAACAAACAAAAAAAACCCACAAGACTCAAAATTTCCATCTAAAGAGTTCTGTATTTGGCCTCATTTAATGGCAAAATGTCTTCCTTCTATGATAGACTTATTTTTTTCCCTAGAGTGTCCCCTTTTAAACCATTTTCTTGTTAACAACTCCCTGAGCTTAATGGTATAACATGTTGTAAATGAAGCCTTCCTTTTTTGAATAATATTAGATTCTCTATCATTGTACATTCGAGTACAAACTCTAATGAGTCTTGAAAAATTCATCTCTTCTTTCAGCATCCTCTCATTTACCAATCACATGATTCATCTTTGTCATTTAAACACTAGAGTCCTGGTTTGTGTTTTTAGCATAAATATTTCATATTAGTGCCAACTCAGTCTCTCTCTGAGTTGTACTGGGCCCTAGTTTATCTGTCTGAGAGTTTGTGAATGTAAACTGTATAAGCACATAATGGATGGTGCTGGAAGTGGGCCTGCTGCTGAATTTTTGCTATTTTACAGAAGACTGTTCTGGGTGGCTCAGTCATTAGGCGTCTGCCTTCAGCTCGGGTCTTGGTTCCAGGGTCCTAGGATAGAGCCCCACGTCAGGCTCCCTGTTCACCTGGGAGTCTGCTTCTCCCTCAACCCCACTCCCCCCTGCTTATGTTCTCTCTCTCTCGGTCACTGTGTCTCTTTCTGTCAAATGAATAGATAAAATCTTAAAAAAAAAAAAAAAGATTTTTTATTGTGTTTTCCAGCCACATTTGTCATGCAAGAATCTTACCAGCTCTTTGCTTTTACTAGCTCTTATAGACACAGAGTTCAACATATATTTAGTATCTTGATAAACAGAGAGACCCTATGACTTTGTGGACTCTCAGTACTATTTTGGGGTATAACAGGTGGATGGCTATTGGGGAAAAGGCAAATGTGTGGTTGGAATGGATAGGGTTGCCTTAAATGGAATGGACATGTGCTCAAACATTAGTAAAGTTGCTCCTTCCGTGCCCACTTAGAGCAGCAGTCAGGATTAGATCTTCCATGATCTCATGTTTCTTTTTTTTTTTTTTTTTTAAGATTTTATTTATTTATTTGTGAGAGACAGAGGGATAGAGAGCGAGCGAGCACAGGCCAACAAAGAGGCAGGCAGAGGCAGAGGGAGAAGCAGGCTCCCTGCCGAGCAAGGAGTCCGATGTGGGACTCGATCCCAGGACCCTGGGATCATAACCTGAGCCGAAGGCAGCTGCTTAACCAACTGAGCCACCCAGGCATCCCTGATCTCGTGTTTCTACGGCCGTCTCAACACTGAGAATAAGTCTGTCACTGTACATTTTGCAAAAGTTGGCAACTTATATACGGGTAATGTATAACAAGAAGTGCCCTGAAAACAAAGCACCTGGAAATATACAGGATTTTCTTTTCTCTTCCTCTCCTGATTCCACAGACTTTTCTTTAGTGACTGGGCATGATCATGTGAATGTGTAGTAAGTGCATGTGTGTTTACACTTCGGGGAATTAGGGAAAGTTGTGCTTCTGTAGTTTGATATGGGCTTTATACCAAAAACCTACAGAGATGTTTCCTTTAAATTCAGGAAAAGAAAAAGATCTTCTGTTTAATAAAGTAAAGCGGACTTTAGTCAATAATACAAAGAAAGAGATTAAAGCTCTAATTTTGGGTGGCGCAGTAGGTTAAGCGTCTGCCTTCAGCTTGGGTGATGATCCCAGGGTCTGAGATGGAGTTTCACATTGGGCTCCTTACTCAGCGGGGAGTAAGACATAAATACGAGAGGGTAAAGCAATAAAGTTAATAGGAAGAAGGGTAGGAAAACACCTATGAGCTAGGATGGGAAAAACCTGAAGTAAAACTTCGAAAGCATAAACTGTAAGGCAAAATAAAACCAAGTAAAGATTAATCTGATCACTTCAAAGTAAGGATTATCTATTCAGTGAAGGATATCCTGAACAAAATTCATATTTGATAGGATGGAAGAAGATGATTATAATGTCTATAACTAACATGGGATTAATTCCTTGAGTACACAAGCCAACAAGAGGACAATAACCCCTGTTTGGAGAAGGGGAAAACAAAACAGGCAAAGGCTATGAACAGGTTAACAAAAATACGAAGAGACGTCCAAAATTATTAGTGTCGAGAGACAATGCAAATTAAGTATGAACATATCACTGTGTACTTTAGTAGACTGGCAACAAATAGGAAGTTGGAAAATGCTGAGTGTTGGTAGGGCTGTGAGGACACAGGGATTCCTGTGCTTTGCTGCTGGGAATATTGCGAAGGAGCACAGGATAGCAGCCCCCCCGCCGCCGAATGTGCCCTTTGCCGTGTAGGTTATTTAGAGCTGAAGGCACTTGAGAGCCTGCAGACTCACAAGAAATTTCTGCCCCGCCCTGAACCACACAGAAGAATCTAAGTTAGGGGTCTTTCCCAGAATAAAGGTTATAAGCAGAGATAAATTTTATCTGAGTGGCTCATCTGTGTGGCGGGGCAAACATCTAATTACCAAACATCTGCTCTTATCACCCTGTGAAATGTAACCCTAACCATACCCTAATGTAACCCTAACCGTAACCCTCACCTGTACCCCCTTCTCCTTCATTTAAAATAACATATACCTCATTTTGCCTGTCTTTGGAATTTCCATGTCTATGTGAATTCCCTGTATGTACACTATTAAATTTTGTTTTCTCCTGTTAATTTGTCTCATATCAATTTGATTCTTAGTCCAGCTAAGGGGACTTGAAGGAGGAGGGTAAGAATGCTTGCTTGCTTCCTGACAATGGTCTAGTCTAGCCATTCTGGAAAGCCGTGGTAGCACTGAGTTATTGAGGGTGCACTTACGTTGTGTCTTAGCACTTCTGCCCTGGGGTCTATTGCAAGGAGATTCTTTTTGAAGTCCATGTATTTGCTGAAGCATTTTGTTTTGTTTTGTTTTGTTTTGTTTTTTGTGGTGATGAAAAATGAGGAGACAAAGTGAGTGTTTCCACTAGGAGAGCAGAGGTAAAATCAGGTGGATGTACATGGAAGGCTATGCAGTAATCAGAAGTGACTGATTAGATCTTTAGGTAGGAAGCTGGATGGTTCCTAACAAAATAATGTTGAGTGAAGAAAGAAACAATGAGATATAAATTGAAAATAGATGAAAACGCAAATATATATATTGTTAAGAACAAATACAAAATAGAGAAACACTGAATAGAATGATTGCCATACGAGTGGGGAGGAAGGTGGGAGTGGGGTCGGGGGATTTAAAAACAACAGAGGGGCGCCTCGGTGGCTCAGTGGGTTAAAGCCTCTGCCTTCAGCTCAGGTCATGATCTCAAGGTCCTGGGATCGAGCCCCACATCGGGCTCTCTGCTCTGCGGGGAGCCTACTCCTCCCCCCCTGCCTGCCTTTCTGCCTGTCAAATAAATAAATAAATAAATATCTTTTAAAAATAAAACAACAGAATTTTTTTTTTTTTTTAAATTTTAAAGAGGGATAAAGAATTTTGGGGAAGTATTCCTAGTGATCTTTAAACTGTTGGAGCAAATGAGATGAGGAAAAGTAAACTTCCATGTGGTAACTTTTGTTTTCCCAATTCGTATAGGGTGGAAGCTTTGAGAGAAGCAGCAACTGCTGTTGAGCAAGAGAAAGAAATTCTCCTGGAAATGATCCACAGCATCCAAAATAGCCAGGACATGAGGCAGATCAGCGACGGTGAGAGCATTTCCACAGAGGGGAGCTCATCTTTTCCATTCCTTTATGGGGTTTAGGTCCATTTTCGTTTAACTTGAGGAATTTGTACAGTTGGCTTCAGAATCTCCCATGAGCGTGGACAGCAGCTGCAGCTGTCGGCTTATTACAGGAGCCACTTACCCAGAGGGCACCTTCTGGCCTGCCCCCTCCCTCAAGGGCATGGTTGGAGATAGTCAAAAAGGCCTCCAAGACGGGGCGCCTGGGTGGCTCAGTGGTTTGGGCTGCTGCCTTTGGCTCGGGTCATGATCTCGGGGTCCTGGGATCGAGCCCCGCGTCGGGCTCCCTGCTCCGCAGGAAGCCTGCTTCCCTCTCTCTCTCTCTCTGCCTGCCTCTCTGCCTACTTGTGATCTCCGTCTTTCAAATAAATAAATAAAATCTTTAAAAAAAAAAAAAAAAAAAAAAAAGGCCTCCAAGCTCTGGGAGAGGTGGTCCCAAGCAGTAAAAGGCGATGCCTTTGACGTCAGGTTCACATTCCTAACTTCAGTTCCTCAGAAGTTACTGGACGGTAGAAGCTGTAAAAGCAGAGAAGACAAAAAGAGAGGGCTTGGGGTGTAATTTAAGGAGAGGAAGGAGAGAGAATGCAGAGGAAAGAATTATGGGCCCAGTAAAACCCCATTAATATAAAAACATGCTATCATTTCTATATTAAAAGCATGACTGCCTGTGGAGGAACAGGGCACTTGTGGTTTCCTCTCACTGGCAGTGTTCTTCCAACCTGGTTGCTCTGGTGCCTCCCAAGACAAGCTGAGGGGCCAGCGGCTGGTGCCATGAGTGTGCCGTTCGTCTAACTCCAGGCCCTGAACTCTTAGACATACACAGCAGGGTCAAGATCTAGCCAGTCTGTTCACCGTCCTGGCCAAAGAGTGATGAATTAGGAAGAGAGTTACAGAACCAGGACAAAGAGGAGGTTTCATATAAATAATGAAACGTGGATCCCTTTTCCCACATTGCCTCTCTGTGCTGGCCAAGACTTAAACCACTGGCCTGCTTAAATTTCCCTGGCAAGGATGAAGTCAGTGCCTAATTCTGAGGCCAGCTGTTTCTCCACTATCATGGCTAAGTTTGCTCAGCCAAAATTGTGGCATTGTATTTGATTCACATGCAAAATATGCCACCCCAAAGTATGGTTCTTTGGCATAAGAATTATTTCAAGCTGATTATTTTTGAGAAGCTGCAGATGCAGGAGAAGCTCTGGAAACAGAGTAGAAGTTATTCTTTTATAAGGGAAGTTCAAATGTATAAAGGATATTTCCATTTGTAAATGTGCCTCCCTCTGTGTACCAGGAAGAGAAGGATGACTGTAAATCCAAGAAACTCTTATCTCTGCAGAGGGCACCTCCTGAATCTGCAAAACAACCTTAACCCTGGTTTATCCTGCTTTTCCCAGTAACCTCACTCAGGAGGGGAGGGCCTTCCTCAACGTCTTAGTCCTTAGATGAACATGGTTTTTAGAAAGGTAGTGGCTTGGGCCATCTGTCTCAGGGAGGTGGGCCATCTCAGGGTCCTTGAAAATCTCCCATGTATATGTGAAATACACACATCCATAAGCTTCTGGTTTTCTTCTTGTTAATCTTTTTATTACAGGGTTTCTCAACCAAGAACTCAGAAAGGTACAGGGGAAATTATTTTTCCTCCCCTACATGCACCTTCTTACGAGACATACATCATGTCTGATGTCTTCTCTAAGCAGCACAAAACCCTGGTCAGGTGCACTATTCACTCTGTTAAGACTTAAACTCCATCCAAGTTACACATGCACACCTGCCCAAACTTTTTCAAATGTGACTACTAGAGAAGTCATCTGATTTCCCATGCATAAAGACTTAGGGAAGGGTCCCAGGTGGCTCAGTCGGTTAAGCATCCAACTCTTGATTTTGGCTCAGGTCACGATCTCAGGGTTGTGAGATCAGTCCCCATGTCAGCCTCACAGGCTGAACATGAAGCCTGCTTGAGATTCTCTCCCTCTGCCCCTCCCCTACCTGCATGAAGATGTGCATATTCCCTCCTCTCCCTCCCTCCCTCTCTCTCTCTCTAAATAAATAAATAAATAAATAAAAGAAGAAAGACCTTCAGGGAAAGGTATTCTGCAACCTCTCTCTGTAATATAATACGGTTCATCAGTTAATCTTATGTGGTATCATTTTGACTTTTACCTTTAAAAATTTCATAGCCAAGGCACTTACAGAAAATAGCTTTAGCCACAAATAAGTGCCTTTAGTGTTCTCAACATTGGTAAGTTTATGTCTTATACTGATGGCTGTTTCAAACTTTCTACGTTTAGGAGAAAGAGAAGAATTAAATCTGACGGCCAACCGTTTGATGGGACGAACCCTCACCGTTGAAGTTTCAGTAGAAACAATTAGGAACCCCCAGCAGCAAGAATCCCTAAAGCATGCCACCAGGATCATTGATGAGGTGGTCAGTAAGTTTCTGGATGATCTGGGAAATGCCAAGAGTCACTTGATGTCACTATACAGTGCGTGTTCATCCGAGGTGCCACCTGGGCCTGTTGACCAGAAGTTTCAGTCCATAGTAATCGGCTGTGCTCTTGAAGATCAGAAGAAAATTAAGAGAAGATTAGAGACTCTGCTTAGAAATATTGAAAACTCTGACAAGGCCATCAAGCTGTTAGAGCATTCCAAAGGAGCTGGTTCCAAAACTCTGCAACAAAATGCAGAAGGCAAATTTAATTAGTTTTGAAACAGAGGAGCACTCACAAATAATGACATGAAAATGATTAAACATTAGTTCTTTGTGTTAGTTGTAACATTTGATACTGATTGTTGTTTCACATGAGGAAAATACTCCAGTGTCATCAGTTTTGTGAAAAACACAATTAAAACTAGAAATATTTTAATTATCTTTCTAGAAGTTTTTAGATTGAATTCTTGTCTTATATTAGGCTCTAGCACCTAATATATATAATATATATTTTTTACTGTACTGTGGATGAATATTTACTATATAGGAGAGAGTAACTGCTCAGCCAGGGCCAAAAGCATTCTTGTTCTTTGCTTTGTCTGGCAAGGAGACACTTGGGCACATGGGGCATTTGGTTAACTAGAAATTCTTGACCTTAAGCAGCATGCAAACTTAACCACTATTAACCTCTACTATTAGCTAAGTAGTGTGTTCAGAAGGACGAAAGGAATCACAAAATAAGAGTCTTTCCCAACATCAACCTTTTCATAAAGTACTTTTTTTGGATATCGTTATCAAATTATTTTGAATTTCAGATTTATGCATCTGATAATATGAATATATTTCTTGATATATATGAAAACATGACATAAAATGTGAGAGAATTCACATCTAATGTTATCACTGTGAACAACTATATGTCCACTTCATCTTTTTCCAAATACATCATTTCTCTAAATTTTTAATCATTATGGAAATACAATGTTGTAATTTGCCTTTTTTTAAAAATGCTGCTATAAAGTCTACTTGTCAACTTTAAAACCTCTATTCTGTATAGTTGTATAATTTACTTCCCCACTCCCCTTGCTAGACATTTAGGTTGTTTCCAATTTGTTGCTTATTCCTACAACATATTTATATACAGAGACTTTTTTCCTTCTTTCTTTTGTTTTTGATTTTCTTTGTATAAATTCCCAGTAGTGGGATTTACAGGGTCAAAGGTTATATTCATTTTCATGGCCTGACATATATCCAAATTTTTTTGTATGAGTTATGTCAATTTGTACTGTCTTTAGTAATTAAAATGTAGCTGTTTCACTAGAAGCTTTCCAGAGTTGAGCATTATTTTTTCTAACATTAGATATGAAACACCTTAATTTTGTTTGCATTTTATTTCCTAGCAAGATTGACCAATGTAGGGCCCCTGGGTGGCTCAGTTGGTTAAGCGACTGCCTTTAGCTCAGGTCATGATCCCAGAGTCCTGAGATCGAGTCCCGCATCAGGCACCCAACAACATGGGGAGTCTGCTTCTCCCCCTGACCTCCCCTCTCATGCTCTCTCTCACTGTCTCTCTCTCTCTCTCAAATAAATAAAATCTTAAAAAAAAAAAATATTGAACAATGTATGGATTATTCTTTTATCTGTGATACATGAAGCAACTATAGAACACTTTCATTTGTTTGAAGTAACTAATGTTGTTGATACACAGAAACCTCAACTGCTCCTCAAATACTACTTCAAAAATGAAATATATCAAATTCAGTCTGCATGAGAATGTAGGTATTCTTTCACACTGAGGGGAAAAAAGTCAAGATCCAGATTGGCTTTATATATTTAGATCTCTCAATGCAAACAATATTGAGCTTCATTTTCTGGGCAAAATGTCAAATTAGTCTCTCTTCATAAAAAGCAATTACAATCTGAGAACATTATGGTTTTGATTACCCTAAGTCTGCCTCATCTAAATCTTTCCATTTCGTGGGAAATAGTCATTCTCATTGATAACTGTGGTAAAGCCTCTTAATTTGTCAGTTGACTCCCATTTGCTATCTTCAGGTTCACTGTCAGATAAAGGTTTTCTTTTTGTGCCATCTTTATCAGCTTCTTGAAAATTAAGAAGCAACAATTAAGTTTTCTTCAGGTTCTCAAGGACTGTCAGCATCTTTAAATCCCTTCCACCCTGAGAAATACTCCCCTCTCCCATTCACTCTGTGTCAGCCTAGGACATTTTCTTTCTTCCTTTTTTTTCTTTAGGATTTTATTTAATTATTATTACAATTATTATTTAATTATTATTACAGCAGACTCCCTGTGGAACCGGGTGCCCAACATGGGGCTCCATCCCAGGACCCTGGGATCATGACCTGAGCCCAAGGCAGCTGCTTAGACGACTGACCCACCCAGGCACCCCAGTCTAGGACATTTTCTACCACAAACTATTTGGGCTCTACCTCCTCAACGTTTGTACTTTTCACATTGTTCTTCTCCCATTTTTTGCAATGGAGTTTTATTGGAGGCCATTCATTCTCACTGACCTGAAGAGCTGTGATCTACCATCTCCAAGCTGCCTCAGTCCCTAGCCTACAGCCAAGGGGATCAAGGAGCAGGGACCTGAATGTGTTGATTCTTTTTTTTTTTCTTTAAAGATTTTATTTTATTTGACAGACAGAGATTACAAGTAGGCAGAGAGGCAGGCAGAGAGATAGAGAGAGGAGGAAGCAGGCTCCCTGCTGAGCAGAGAGCCCGATGCGGGACTCGATCCCAGGACCCTGAGATCATGACCTGAGCCGAAGGCAGCGGCTTAACCCACTGAGCCACCCAGGTGCCCCCTGAATGTGTTGGTTCTTAACATTTTTATTTATTATAAGAATGGAAGTAGGCCCCCTGGGTGGCTCAGACAGTTGAGCATACGAATCTTCTTTTCTTTTTTAAAGATTTTATTTATTTATTTATTTATTTATTTGACAGAGATCACAAGTAGGCAGAGAGGCAGGCACAGAGAGAGGAAGGGAAGCAGGCTCCCTGCCAAGCAGAGAGCCTGATGCTGGGCTCGATCCCAGGACCCTGAGATCATGACTGGAGCCAAAGGCAGAAGTTTTAACCCACTGAGCCACCCAGGCGCCCCCAAATCTTTTTTTCAGACCAGGTCATGACCTCAGAGTCATGAGATGGAGCCCCACCTTGGCTCTGAGCTCAGCACTGTCTGCTTGAGGTTCTCTCTCCCTCTCCCTCTGCCCCTTCCCTGCTCAGTTTCTTTACACCCATCCCTCAGATAAATAAATACTTAAAAAAAAAAAGGGAAATTTAATTGCTTTTTAAATGATGGAACTACCAAGAGTCACACTTTACTTTCATCTGTCTTCTTTTAGATAGATAATAGTTTGGGACTATAATGGAATTCGGAGTATATTTGTCTTTTAGTCATATGTTCCCTAACAACCCCATTCCAATTTCATACCCTATTTCTAGAACGGAGCGTACAATCTTAGGGCAGCCCTGCTGCTGTCCCTCATGAGAACTGCTTCCCAGGACAATGTCCCCATTCCCACCCTGGCTCTTCTCTTCAGCTGGCAGGACCTGCCAAGGAGTTGACAGAAGAACACTCAATGATCATCAACTAAGGACAGAATGGCAATACTGCCCAGTGTAAATCTGACAAATGTAGAATTGACCCTCCTCGTATTTTAATGTAGGAACCCTTGACATTAAAAAAAGAAAAAAAAAAGATGAAGGAAAAAAATTCTGAAAGCTTTCAGAGGGCTAGGAAGGAAGAGAGCTAACTGTAGTGAGTGACCTGGGCCTTGCCCCTGTGCTTCCTTCCTGGTATTGGGAAGAGTACTGCATCCTCTAGGGGGCACTCTTCATACTGTCTTCCACAGGAATGAATGCCGTCCTTCAGGGATATGTTAGCCATAATTAGCCCAGTGAGCTGAGCTATTCTGCAGAGGAACGGGATGAGTGCAGACTGGATCCTCTGTATTGATGCACTCCGACTCAAAATGCTCAGAATCCACCCTAAAGAGATGATCAACTAATAGAGAACTCTGCTTCAACACTTTAAAATTGCAAAGTATGAAAGAATTTAACAACCTCTGAAAGTAATAGGGTTAAGGATCCAATAAACAATTACATGTGATGATTTTCAAGTAGCAAATACCCATGCATGTGTCCCTTTCAAATGACTGATTGTGACAAATGCTCATACATTTGGAGCGCACATATGTGATAATGCTATTTTTGAAGGCTGGATTTTGTAATTATTCAAAGACAAAAACGAAAGCAAAAGCTGAGAATTTTGGAAGAGAAAAGGCAACAAGGACAGTAGTGAGCTTGAACTTGTTTCTATCTACTCAGAAGAAGCAAGCAAATGAAATGGACCTCTGTTTAGGGACACGACCACATTCTTCAGTTTTCAATCATGACCAAAGAGTAAGCAACTTGAATTGGGCCACACCAATCTTCAATTATCCAACTCAAACCACTAAGTATTGGTAGCGCCTGGCTGGCTCAGTCAATAAAGCATGCAACTCTTGATCTCAGGTTTGTGAGTTCAAGCCCCATGCTGGGTGTGAAGCTTACTTAAAAACTTAACAAATTAAAAAAAAAACAAAAAAACAACTAAACTAAATATTGTAGCAAGCATATGTCACTTGCATATAGTTGGCATTCGAATCACGATGGCATTCGCTAACAGCTGTTTGGTGAGGGCCAATTTCAGTATCTAGTCCAGCTTTAATATGCAACTAAATTGGGCACAATTTGTGCAGGAATTCGACAAAGGCTGTCAGAAAATATTGAAAAACCTGGCACTGGAAAACTGACCTAGAATTTGGATCCCGGCAGTATTATAAATACATCTCTAAATGTAATCACCAGACCTCGGGACTAAAGATGGCACAGTCCTAGGACAGAACGCACGCAGCCGCTTTAAGCTTTGCTGCAGAAATACCTGGTGAGCTCCCAACTCTAGCTCTTATCAGGCAAGGGCCCCAAGAACGCCCCTGACCTCCCTAGCTGTAAAGTCGGAATGATAATAATGCTCCTGTGAGTTAGAACTTTAAATGAGATGCAGTATGCAAGGTGCTTAGCATGGTGGCTCACACAGAAAACACTTGTTAAATAAATTTGGACAGGGGGCACCTGCCTGGCTCTGTTGGTGGAGCATCCAACTCTCGATCTCAGCGTTGTGAGTTCGAGCCTCACATTGGGTGTAAGGATTGCTTTAAAAGAATGCGGGGCGGTGGGGGGAGGCACCTGGGTGGTTGAGTCAGTTAATCATCTGCCTTCAGCTGAGGTCATGATCCGGGGGTGCTAAGATCAATTCCCGCCTTGGCCTCCCTGCTCAGCCAGGAATTTGCTTCTTCCTCTGCCTGTGCCTGCCTGCCTCTCTCTGTCAAATGAATGAAGTCTTTAAAAAGAATTTTTTTTAATTCTATAGTTATTTTGTACAAGGCAAAGTAAATTTATTATTTGGGGGTGGGACACAAAAGCTTCAAAATGGAAAAACTTTTCTTCAAGACAGACTGATAGAAGGGTCCCTGGGTGAGTCACTTAGTTAAGCATTCAACTCCTGGTCTCAGCTCAGGTCTTGATCTCAGGGTTGTGAGCTCAAGCCCCACCCTAAGCTTCATGCTAGGGTGTGCGACCTACATACGTACATAAATAATAGAATTAGAAAAGAAACTTTGTTTCCAAGACAAAATTATTTAAACCACAGTGCTACTAAATGGCATTAAATATTCACTATCAATAAAACCAGTATGCTAAATATTGGCAGAGTATCTAAAGCATGAAATATTCATAAGATGTTTCCAATTTTAGGGGCGCCTGGGTGGCTCAGTGGGTTAAAGCCTCTGCCTTCAGCTCAGGTCATGATCCCAGGGTCCTGGGATCGAGCCCCACGTCGGGCTCTCTGCTCAGCGGGGAGCCTGCTTCCTCTTCTCTCTATGCCTACTTGTGATCTCTGCCTGTCAAATAAATAAAAAATTGAAAGAAAAAAGATGTTTCAAATTTTAAAGAAGCTATGTTATACCTTTTACTATTCCACACTGTTGATATATATTACACCAAATTCTAGCTTCGAAATGTATTTATTTTTTGATTATTGGAATTCATCTTTCATGAAATTTTTATTAAGTAGTATATTTTATTTATTTATTTTTAAAGATTTTATTTATTTATTTGACAGAGAGAGATCACAGGTAGGTAGAGAGGCTGGCAGAGAGAGAGAGAGAGAGAGAGAGAGGGAAGCAGGCTCCCTGCTGAGCAGAGAGCCCGATGTGGGACTCGATCCCAGGACTCTGAGATTATGACCTGAGCCGAAGGCAGCGGCTTAACCCACTGAGCCACCCAGGCACCCCTTATTAAGTAGTATATTTTAAATTAAGCTTGAGGACATAACTGCAACCCAAAAGCAATACATACAGGTGGTTTTCCATTCAAATTTACAAAAGCATTATTTAGTGGTAACAAAAATACAGAATTTTGGTTTTCCTTTTAATCCAAAGTTTTTTATCTTTATTTTTCAAGAGTTTATTTATTTTAGAGAGAGAGAGTGTATGCATACAAGTGGGAGGAAGGGGAGAGGGAGAGTCTCTCACACCCACTCAGCACTGAGCATAGAGCCTGACATGTGGCTTGATCTCATGACCCTAAGACCATGCATGACCTAAGCTGAAACCAAGAGTTGGACACTCAACAAACTGAGTCGCCCACTTGACCCCCCAAATTTTTATTTTTAAAAGACCATTTACCAACATCCTATCATAGTTATTTGTTGGAGGCTACGGCGTGGTTGGAGTCATGGATCAAACTAGGCCCCAACTTGCATCTCCTTTAAAGTCCGGACGCCTTGATAAGGGGTTAAGGACAGGAAAGTTGAGTAACACTGAGGAAGGGTCTGTGCTACGTGTCGTGTGCTCGCCTACGTGACTTCCCACACGCTCAGAAGGGAACAATGTAGTCAGGGTCATGAATTCTTAGTTGGTCCTTGTTGTTCCTGTACTTCCCATAACCCACTCCCTGGTTGATTGTCTTGCATCAATAGTAGCTAATGGCATTAGCCGTGACTACCTGGCATCACGAGATTTGTTTGTAGTTAATTTAAGACTTGTTCTAGGAACTTGCGGTCGTCTGACTAGATGCCGATGTATTATTACTCCTTCTATTGTGATCTGCCTTATAAATGCTTGTAAGATGTGGAATAAAATCGGCACTATTGGACATCCTCCTCAGTGCTCCTCCTGCCCCCACCTCTTTGTCTCTTAATTTCTTTTCACCAACTTCTTACCCTCACGTTCTGTTCGATTTGTCGCGCCAGCCGCGACAGTTACTTCAACGGAGAAAAGAAAAGGAGCACCGTCTAATAAAAGTTACCACAGCCAAATCCTACAGTTCTCTAGGAAAGGTTTCAATTTTTTTTTTTTAAGATTTTAGTTATTAAGAGAGAGCTTGTGTGCATGAGCAAGAGAGCACAAGCAGGGCGAGGAGCAGAGAGAGGGAGAAGCAGACCCTCTCTGAGCAGGGAGCCCACTGTCTGGGCTCCATCCCAGGAGACTGAGATCATGACCCCAGCTGAATACAGCCACTTATCCGACTGAGCCACACCGATTCCCCTAAATATACTCTATTAGCAAATGAATTCACTTATATAATAGGCTTATGTATTTTAGGGTAAAACCTAAAGCGTTACAATAGTACACATATTTTTAACAATTAAAACTGAATAAATTGGGGCACCTAGGTGGCTCAGTCGGTTAAGCAACTGCCTCATGATCCCAGAATCTGGGGACCTAGTCCTGCATCAGGCTCCCAGCCCCATGGGGAGTCTGTTTCTCCCTCTGACCCTCTCCCCTTTCATGCTCTGTGTCTCTCTCTCTCAAATCTTTTTTTTAAAAAAACTGAATAAAGTGACCTGTTCATTAGATGACTGCACAATGTGGGACAAATTTTTACCTCGCCAGTCATTTTCAGAGAAAGATACCCTGATGATACAGTAATGGGAGCCCCTGAGCAAGTTACCAGCAACTGTTTCAAAGGTTTGGAAAAGTTAACAATATTTTACATTAAAGTCATTCACTTTAAGTGAAACATTTGGTCCTGAGGCCAATTCCCCATTCTAAGGTCTTCGGAAAAGAGCCCAGTCTTTGAAAGTCATAGACACAATGAAGTACAGTATTGAGAGTTCTTTTTAAGCATTGCATTCTGTGACTGAACCCCCTTTGGGCATAGCAATCCCCGCCCCCAACCCACTATTCTTTCCTTTCCTTAACCTCACCCTTAAGTACACCCTCAGGGCAAAATGTCTTTGATCTGCGCTGGAGGTCTGACTGACACTTATTCCACCTCCTGCGTAGTCCTAGGTAGCCCCAACCCGCCCCTCCCCCCAGCGAGGACTCCCCAACCTCCAGGCTATAAAAATATGTCTTAAAGGAGATAGGGTTGGGGGTGCCTGGGTGGCTCAGTGGGTTAAGCCTCTGCCTTCGGCTCAGGTCATGGTCTCAGGGTCCTGGGATAGAGCCCCGCATTGGGTTCTCTGCTCAGATTCCTCCTCTCTCTCTGCCTGCCTCTCTACCTACTTGTGATCTCTCTCTCTGTCAAATAAATAAATAAAACCTTAAAAAAAAGGGGGGGGGGACGCCTGGGTGGCTCAGTTGGTTAAGCGGCTGCCTTCGGCTCAGGTCATGATCCCAGCGTCCTGGGATCGAGTCCCACATCGGGCTCCTTGCTTCTCCCTCTGCCTCTAGCCTGCCACTCTGTCTGCCTGTGCTTGCGCTCTGTATCTCTCTCTCTCTCTAACAAATAAATAAAAATCTTAAAAAAAAAAAAAAAAAGGAGATGAGATTGCAGAAATCTACTTGTCTTACTGCCAAAGACATACTTCTGTCCTTAAGCCCCTTCATAAACCGTTTCTTGTCAAGCGGGACCTACCAGTTTTTTTCTTTAGACTTACTGCTCCTTTTGCCTTTGGAGTCATTTTGCATAAACCCCCTTTCATGGAACACATTACCAACTTTTGAAACAAGCACCTAACTTCATTCCATGATGAACAAAGGTGTTCACCCTCTTTCCAGTAGTTCTTTTACTATATTTTGAAAAAAAAAATGCATGGGCACTATCAATTTTGGGCAGATAAAATGCAATCATTGAGCCTGATTTTATTTAACTGCAGCTGAGCCTTGTATAGCATTGTATAACTGGGGTGCAGAGGAGCAAGAGCGCTTGGCTCCCAAGGTCTCAAACAGGCTAGGTTCAGCCACTCACCAATGACAAAATCCAAAGGCAGAGAGACAAGTGGTGGGGAAACAAGAGAAGAATTTATTTCAGTGAGGCCAATACCAGGAAGACAGTGGACTAGTGTTCCAAAAACTGTCTTCAAAAGTCCTGAAAACACTTCTATTTTTATGTATGGAAAATGTGGGACAAAGGTCAATAGGTACCTGCAGGTGGGCAGGAAAGGTCAGGTTGATCATTGTCTGGAGGTCAATCATGAGGGGTCTTGCAGCATCAGGCAGTCCTTATTGCTTGAGGGGTAGTTCTGGTTCCCACCCCAGGATGCTTTGCCTCTTGGGTCTTTTGCCTGAGTTAAAACACAAGCCAGAGGGACACCTGGCTAGCTCAGTCAGGAGACCATGCATGTCTTGATCTCCAGTTTGTGAGTTTAAATCCCATGTTGGGGGACGCCTGGGTGGCTCAGTTGGTTAAGCGGCTGCCTTCAGTTCAGGTCATGATCCCAGCGTCCTGGGATCGAGTCCCACATCGGGCTCCTTGCTCGACGGGAGGCCTGCTTCTCCCTCAGCCTCTGCTGCCACTCTGCCTGCCTGTGCTCGCTCGCTTTCTCTCTCTCTCTCTCTCTTTCTGGCAAATAAATAAATAAAATCTTAAAAAAAAAATAAATCCTATGTTCGGTGTAGAGATTACTTAAATAAATAAGTAAATAAACTTAAAAAAAAAGATAAGACAGAATGAAACAATCAGAGACTAAAGATTAAGGTCAAATAGAGGCAGTTGAGGTGACAGCTGGTTCTTTCTCAGTGGGGTTTAGGGGTGCTGAACCCTGTGCAGTTGAAAATCCACATATAACCTTTGACTCCCCAAAAACTTAACTACTGATAACCTACGGTTGACCAGAAGCCTTCCTGAAAACATAAGCAGTTGATTAACATATGTCTTGTGTTATATATGTATTATATATAGTATTATAATAAGGTAAGCCAAAGAAAATGGTATTAAGAAAATCATAAGGAAGAGAAACTACACATAAAGTACAGTACTGTATTTATTTAAAAAAATATATATATATATCGCTCGCTTTCTCGAAGTGGACCTGTGCAATTCAAGTGTATCTGTGCCTGTATTTCTCCTTCACTGAGAAGAGAAAAGGTGTTGTGATTATTGACTCATGGCCCAGCTTTTTATTTTTTATTTTATTTTTATTTATTTATTTATTTATTTATTTTTAATATTTTATTTATTTATTTGACAGACAGAGATCACAAGTAGGCAGAGAGGCAGGCAGAGAGAGAGAGGAGGAGGAAGGCCCCCTGCGGAGGAGAGAGCCAGATGCGGGGCTCGATCCCAGGACCCTGAGATCATGACCTGAGCTGAAGGCAGAGGCTTTAACCCACTGAGCCACCCAGGCACCCCATGGCCCAGCTTTTTAGAAAGAAATTCTTTTAAAATGTGGAAGGTCAATTCATTGATCCTCTTCAGTACTAGAAATTCCTTCCAAAAGCATCCAGTTTTCATTGCTTTAACTTTGTGCTTGCTCAGCAGCCTTCGGACTTGTAAATTGGTCTTCTAAATGCACCTACCCACAAGAAAGAAAAACAGTCAGGAAAGACAAACGAGAAAGGTGGCAGGGTAAGATGGCGGCTTCTGCTATTTTTAAGCAAGAGATGGTGCTGTGTGAAGTCAGGTCTGTTTACCATCCTTGGTATATAGTCTAGTGTGAGTTATGAAACTAGCATTCTGTTTTGTGGATATAGGTTGGAAGATGATTGGTATCCCAGTCCCTAATTATCTCTTGAGAAAGCTGGTAAAATTTAATTCTTTTTTTTTTTTAAGATTTTATTTATTTGACAGGCAGAGATCACAAGTAGGCAGAGAGGCAGAAAGAGAGAGAGGAAGGGAAGCAGGCTCCCTGCCAAGCAGAGAGCCCGACCTGGGGCTTAATCCCAGAACCCTGAGATCATGACCTGAGCTGAAGGCAGAGGCTTTAACCCACTGAGCCACCCAGGCACCCTCTTTTTTTTTTTTTTTTTTTTAATTTAAGCATACAAATCTGAGGAGTAGAATCTGGACCCACCATGTGGCCCAGAAACCACCTCAGGTATCTCTGTAATCATATTGTAAGGGCCTATTTAGCCAGAGCGATTCCATCTTGGATTAAACAGCCATTTTGTTGTTTATACAGTAAAACTTAAACTGTCCCTTCCTCCCTTCCCCCCAGGAGACTTACTTAAAAACAAGTAAAACCAGTACCAGGTAACAAAGCCCAAATACAAGGGTGGGTCAGGCCAGGTGGAGACATCCAATGAGGGGGGGCGCATACTGTCTTCCTAGTTACCAAGGAGTATGGGCCTCACCCTTTGGGAGCCTTTTGGGCGCCAATTCTTACCAAGGTGATAGGCTAGTTCAAGTGTCTACTATAGGGTAAATTGTAATTCAGTTGGTCACTTATGTGTGACCTAGCATGACTGGTGTAGCTTTCTGTGTGTTACAGTCTCATTGGCGTGGCCAGGCCCAACCACATGGCCTTTGCCCTTAAAGGCCAGTCTGTGAAGCAGAGAGGGGTCACCCTGTCTATAAGAGGCGAGGCCCCAAACGTTCGGTTTGATTCTCGATGCTTGGCGCAAAATAAAGCTTTGCTTGACCTTTGCTTTGTATCAGTCTTGCTCCTTTAATCACAGACCCATTACTGGGGGACCTTTCAATATCAGTTCATTATCCTTGCAACAACACTTGTTTTGTCCCGCATTCTTTCTGCCTCATTTGAATAATGTCCCATCAGGGAGAAATATTTTAGGAGGAAATTCAAGACATACTATCATTTTCTAAATAGAATTTCTGAATCTCTGTAGGTTCATAATGGCAAAGCTAGCCGATATGTTTAGAAGGAACCAGCTATGACTTGGGTTAGAGAGAAAAGCATAAATACCTTGCTGGGGCCACAGACTTTATATCCATTTGACCTTAAATTCTGGAGTAATTGAGTTCATTGTATTTGATTTATTAAGGACTCATAGAATATGGTGTAAATGAAATTTTTACACAGAGAAGTACAAGCTCACTATTTCGATAAATCTTGCCAGATCACTGTCGAAAAAGATTGATTTCATTTCTCTTCCAACAACGTATGAGGCTTCCCCCTCTCCTGAGAGTAGAGCAGTCCAATGAAACTTTCTTAAGCAGAAATTGCATAAAGCAAAGAAGCAATTACCATTAATGTACATGGAAAAACTTTTTATCATCCTCAGACCTGCCCAAGGAGCCCCCCAAAATAACTTCTCTTAGGCTATTCTGATCTCTTAGAGCATATCTTGTCAAGAGATGCCCAAAACAAATTGAGATAGAGCACAGAGGCTCACAGACACAGTTCAGAGCTTTGGCAGGTTATGCTGAGATGCTGGGTGTGGTTCTCAAGGAAGGAGCCTGGCAGGGCCATCCTCTCTGCTCCCCATGTCTGCTGCTGGGCTGTAATGGCTCATTGCAAAACAAACGCTAGATGTTATCTTTTCTCTTTCTCTATCTCTTTTTTTTTGTTAAAGCAAAAATCCTCTTTGGGTTTTTTTGGTTAGTGAAAGCATGTATTAATGTAGGTCTTCTATACAAGCTAGGTGGCATAATGGAAACTTGTGAAAAGCAGGGAATAACTATATTATATCTGTTCATCCACAACTTTATTCACAAAGTATTATTAACCTGTTAAATTTTGTCAGTTTGATATAAGAAAAATTATATCATTATTGTTTAATTTGTAGCTCCTTTAATGTACATATTAATACACTTTCATGGCAGTTGACTACTGTATTTCTTTCCAGTATCTCACTCTATCATCTTTGCACATATTTCTATGCAGTTGATGGTCTTTGGCTTAGTGATGAGTAAGAGTTCTTTGTATATTAAAGAAATTAGCCATTTATCTGTCAAATGTTGAGAGTCCTTTTTCTTAATTTGTTATTTGTCTTTTGCATCATTATTTGTAGTTCAAGGTAAGGATTTTTTTTCTTTTGTTTTTTAAAGATTTTACTTATTTATTTAACAGAGAGAGAGAGAGAGAGAGAGAGAGAAAGAGAGAGACCACAAGTAGGGTGAGCAACAGGCAGAGGGAGAGAGAGAAGCAGACTTCCTGCTGAGCAAAAAGCCCGATTTGGAGCTCCATCCCAGGACCCTGGGATCATGACCTGAGCCGAAGGCAGACGCTTAGCTGACTGAGCCACTCAGGTGCCCCTCACAGTGAGTTTTTTTTTTTTTTTTTTTTTAAAGTAAATTCTTTTTTTTTTTTTTTTTTTTTTAAATTTTATTTATTTATTTGACAGAGAGAAATCACAAGTAGATAGAGAGGCAGGCAGAGAGAGAGAGGGAAGCAGGCTCTCCGCTGAGCAGAGAGCCCGATGCGGGACTCGATCCCAGGACTCTGAGATCATGACCTGAGCCGAAGGCAGCGGCTTAACCCACTGAGCCACCCAGGCGCCCCATTGAGTTTTTGAGACTAATATTTACCAAGAAAGAATAAGACAATCTCTGACTGTGGAGGCCAAGAAAAACAAGGCTGTACCCATCCCAAGCCTTGACATAAGTATGGCCATCTTGGCCCTGGCAGCCATCTTAGGTCTCTGGGACTGGTAAATGACCCCTGGCTCCAGGAAGACTGACTGGAGCAAACACAATGATCAATCAGGAATAGGATGGCTTATCGTTGTAATGACTCATGTCAGGAATAACATGGCTTGATGTTGTAGTAGGTCATGTCAGAAAGAAAAAGGAAAAATAGGAACATAGGGCTAGAAGTCATGGCCCAATCACCTACTGACACCCCTGCTCTGACTGTAAAACTGTAAAAACTCTGACTGTAGTCTGGTTCAGGGTCTAAGTCCCTACTCTGCTGTGTCGGGTATACTTGGGCCCAAGCTTAAGCTTGCTGAATAAACCCTCGTGTATTTACATCGGTGTTGGCTCCTTGGTGGTCTCTTGGACTTGAAAACTCAGGCATAACACTGACTACATCAAACTAAAAACCTTCTGTATAGCAAAAGAAACAATAAACAAAATGAAAACACAACCTACAGAATGAGAGAAAATATTTGCAAACCTTCTGATGAAGGGTTGACATCATATAAAGATCTCCTACAACTAATAGGAAAAGTCCAGGGACTCCTGGCTGGCTCAGTCAGTAGAACATGTGACTCTTGATCTTGGGTTGTTGAGTTTGAGCCCCACGTTGGGTGTGGCTTCTGAATATATACTATCTATGTGATATGGGAATAACAAGTTGAAAATTTAATATAATATCAATCTCATTTGCTTTTAAATGTAGGGTTATTCATATATTCCATCCTTATTTTAAGAATTTAAATCAAAGGGACACCTGGGTGGCTCACTTGGTTAAGCAGCTGCCTTCAGCTCGGGTCATGATCCCAGCATCCTGGGATCGGGTCCCACATTGGGCTTCTTGCTTGGCGGGGAGCCTGCTTCTCCCTCTGCCTCTACCTGCCACTCTGTCTGCCTGTGCTCACTCTCGCTCCTCTCTCTCTGACAAATAAATAAATAAAATCTTAAAAAAAAATCTAAATCAAAGAGTGGGTAACAACATGGTGACTGTTGATTAAGCTCTTAGAAATGCAGTTAACTGGACTGCCTGAGTGGCTCAGTGGGTTAAGCCTCTGCCTTCTGCTCAGCGGGGAGCCTGCTTCCCCCTATCTCTATCTCTGCCTGCCTCTCTGCCTACTTGTGATCTCTCTGTGTCAAATAAATAAATAAAATATTAAAAAAAATGCAGTAACTGCCAGATCATTGGAAGGATGTCTAAACAAATGTTCTAATAGCTGTACGAGGAAGGACATTCCACAGATACACTAGGAATCAGAAAGTTGCCCAAATAGTACAGCCCTTTCAGAGAGGACTTCTCTCAGCACACTACTTCAACAAAAGCACATTTATATACAAGAATGACCCGGCAGTGAAGAACAGGAAAAAAAAAAAAAAGATTTTTTTATGTTCTAATAATTGATAAGCACCCTAAACCCAAAAGTGTATATGATGGTACAGACTAGTCCATATGAGACAAGAACAACTGATCACAACCAAAAAAGGAAATCTAGAAACTTGTACTATATTCCCTAACTCACATTGGCTGGGGATTACAGGTAGTACCATAGTGACCACTATCAGCAAGTTCATGAGATATTGTGATGAATAAGAAGTATATGTTTGGCCTTTGTTCCTATTCCTGCCATAGACTTCCTAAAAACTTTGGAATATCCTAAATGTTGACAGCAGCAGAGGTGTCTCTTTTTATGTTAATGAGGTGGATTTTGCTTGCCCCCTAAGGAGGGAGCGCTGGTTGCCAGGAGAACCAACCAGGTGATTGGAGGTTGGAACTTCAAGTCTCACCTCCTGCTCCCCAGACGCCCCCTCCC
The DNA here is from genome assembly GCF_964662115.1 of Mustela nivalis. Lineage (NCBI taxonomy): Eukaryota > Metazoa > Chordata > Mammalia > Carnivora > Mustelidae > Mustela > Mustela nivalis. The sequence goes on from NC_139024.1 coordinate 102,048,225, forward strand.
ACCATTGCCTCTGGGAGGGGAGAGGGCTTGGAGGTTGACTCAGTCACGAATGGCCAATGGTTTAATCAATCATGCATATGTAGTGAAGCCTCCATAAAAACCCAAGAGGACTGGGCCAGAGAGCTTTTGGGTAGATGAAGCAATGGAGATGTGGGGAGAGTGGATGCCCAGAGAGGGCATGAAGCACCTTGCTCTTCCCCTACCCATCTCTTCCATCTGGCTGTTCCTGAGTTATATTTTTTTATAATAAACTGGTAATCTAGTTAAGTAAAATGTTTCTCTAAGTTCTGTGAGCTGCTCTAGCAAATTAACCAAAACCAAGGAAGAGATCATTGGAACCTCTAATCTAAAATGCGTTGGTCAGAAGCACAGGTGATAACCTGAGCTTGTGACTAGCCTCTGAGGTGTGTGTGGGGGTGGAAGACTATCTGGTAGGACTGAACCCTTAACCTGTGGAATCTTAGGCTATCTCTAGATGGAAAGTGTCAAAACTGAGTTACATTGTAGGATACCCAGCTAGTGTCCAAGAATTGCTTGGTGGGAAAAACCCCACCCACTGGAATTAGGAGCCAGAATCTCAGTGGCTGTTCAAAAAACCTGTGAATCATTCCTGACATCCCCTCTTGTCCCTGTTTCATAGCCAAGTCCTATGGAGTCTACCTCCAAACCTAAAACCGAATCCATCTGCCTTTTTTTTTTTTTAATTATCTATTTATTTGATAGAGAGAGATCACAAGTAGGTAGAGAGGCAGTGTGAGAGAGGAGGAAGCAGGCTCCCCGCCAGCAGAGAGCCCAATGCGAGGCTCGATCCCAGGACCTCGAGATCATGACCCGAGCCGAAGGCAGAGGCTTAACCCACTGAGCCACCCAGGCGCCCCCCATCTGCTTTTTTGTATCACCCCTGTGACCACCTCAGTGACGCCTCCATTAGCTCTCACCTGGATGAGCCTTCCATGGGTCTCTTCGTTTCACCTGTTCTGTGCTTTCATTAGACAGCAGCCAGAGGAATCTGCCACGTGGATCTCCTTATCCCTGCACTAAAAACCCTCAAGGGCTTCCCAATGTACTTGCCATACAATCCACTTTGCCTATCCTGACCCACATGCTCTGGCCCCTGCTTTCCTCACAACTTCATTTTATACCACTTTCCACCTTACTCCTGCACACCAACTCCTTTTCAGTTCCTCAAACCTACCAAATTATTTCCTGCCTCTGGTCATCGTACTTGTTGCTCCTTCTAACTTAAAATGTTTTTCTGCCCATTCTTTAGCCAGCTAACACATTTATCCTTCAGATAACTGATGAAATATTACTTTATTGGAAAGGTCTCTCTGATTCTCCAGTTTATTTATTTATTTATTTTAAGATTTTATTTATTTATCAGAGAGAGAGAACACAGGCAGACAGAATGGCAGGCAGAGGCAGAGGGAGAAGCAGGCTCCCCGCTGAGCAAGGAGCCCGATGTGGGACTCGATCCCAGGACGCTGGGATCACGACCTGAGCCGAAGGCAGCTGCTTAACCAACTGAGCCACCCAGGCATCCCTGATTCTCCAGTTTAAATTAGGGCCCCTTTTATATACTGGTTATTTTGTTCATGTATGTAATTTTTCTTTAATGTTTTTCTTTTCACTCATCTACAATTCATGATCTCTAAAAAGTTTGTAGCTCATAGAGTCAGACACACGTAGAAAAACTAGCAAAGGACAACGGATACTTTTTGCTGGGTCAGTGAAGGTACTAAATTTGAACAATCAGTAAATGACTTGAAAATACAACGTTTCAGGGGTACCTGGCTAGCTCAGTAGTAGAACATGAAGCTCCTGACCTTGAGATTGTGAGTTCCAGCCCCACCTTGGGCGTACTGATTACTTAAAAAAATTTTTTATTAAATAACTTTTTTACAGTGTTTCCCCTAAATAGTTTTGTATAACTAATTTCTAGACAACAGCAGGTAAAATTTCTTTCAAAGTCTTTTAGACTGGGGTGCCTGGGTGGCTCAGTCAGTTAAACATCCAGTTCTTGATTCCAGCTCAGGTCATGATCTCAAGGTCCCAAGATGGAGCCTTGCATGGGCTCCACACCCAATAGGGAGTCTGCAGGACATTCTCTGTCTGTCTGTCTCTCTCCCTCTCAGCTTCTCCTCCCATTCCCAGCTCACACACACATTCTCTCTCTCTTTCTCAAATAAATAAATAAATATAAAAATCATAAACAAAAGCAAAACAAAAAACCAAGTCCTTCAGACTAATTTCATTGCCATTTTTGCTATAGCACCACTGCAGCATTTTTTTCCGTGTAGGCTTTCATTATGTCACTGAAATAAGCCCTACAGTCTTTACTGTGTCCTTGGGTATATCCTTGAGTCAAATAAAAAGGAGACTTAATTGCAGTAGACTATCCAAAATCCCATGGATATGGAAAAGGCCTTCAAGAAGCTTTTCTCCGATTCGAATCCTCACATTCATTCTCTGCTACCATTAGAATTTTCTTTTTCTTTTCTTCCATTTAAAAAATTGTAAGATATATTTAACATAAAATTCAGCATTTTTGACCATTTTTAAGGATACAGTTTCAGGGGCATTAAGCACATTCACACTGCCATGCAACTATGGCCACCATCCTTCTCCGGAACATTTTTCATCCTGCAAAATGGAAACTCTATACCCATTAAACACTAACTCCCCATTCTCTTCTCTCCTCTGCCTTTGGCAACCACTATCTATGAATTTGACTACTTTAGGTACCTTCATCCATGATGTACTATGTGTCAGAATTTCATTCCTTTTTGAGGCTGAATAATATATCATTATATGTTTGTTGTTGTTTTTTTTTTTTTTTTTTTAGTTTAGGGTGTTTTTTTTTTTTTTTTTTTATTTCCACACCCAACGTGGGGCTCAAACTTCCAACCCCCAGATCAAGAGTTGCGTGGTTTTCCTTCTAAGCCAGCCAGGCGCTCCATTTCATTGTATGTTTATGTTTATATGACATTTTGTTTATCAGTTCATCTGTTGATGCATATTTCAGTTGCTCCCACTTTTTGGCTATTGTCAATAATGTTGATATAGACATAGTTGTACACACGTCCCTTTGACTCCTTGCTTTCAGTTCGTTTGAGTATATAGTCAGAGGAGGAGTTGCTGCATCATATGTTAATTCTATTTTTAATTTTGTGAGGGACTGCCATACTGTTTTCCATAATAGTGGTACCATTTTACATTCCTACTGACGGTGCACAGGGGTTAAGATTTCTCACCATTGGGGTGCCTGGGTGGCTCAGTGGGTTAAGCTGCTGCCTTCGGCTCAGGTCATGATCTCAGGGTCCTGGGATCGAGTCCCGCATTGGGCTCTCTGCTCAGCAGGGAGCCTGCTTCCCTTCCTCTCTCTCTGCCTGCAGTTCTGCCTACTTGGGATCTCTCAAATAAATAAATAAAATCTCTAAAAAAACAAAAGCAAAAAAAAAAAAAGATTTCTCACCATTGTTTGTTGTTTTAAAGCTCTTTTTCTAATTTTAATTTTTTAAAAGATTTTATTTATTTACTTGACAGAGATCACAAATAGGCAGAGAGGCAGACAGAGAGAGAGAGAAGGAAGCAGGCTCCACACCAAGCAGAGAGCCCAATGTGGGGCTTGATCCCAGGACCCTGAAATCATGACCTGAGCTGAAGGCAAAGGCTTTAACCCACTGAGCCACCCCGGTGCCCCTTAAAGCTCTTTAAATTTGTTTTTTGTTTTAAAACAATTTTTTAAAGATTAACATATAATGTATTATGGGTTTCAGGGGTACAGGTCTGTGATTCATCAGTCTTACATAACACCCAGTGCTCACCACAACACATATCCTCCACAATGTCCAGCACCCAGCCACCCCATCCCTCCCACCCCCCAATTTCTCACCATTCTTGCCAACGCGTATTACTTTATTTGTTTTGTTTTGTTTTAAAGCAGCCATTCTAGTGGGTGTGAAATAATATCTCATTGTGGTTTTGATTTGCATTTTACTAGTAATGAGTGATATTGAGCCTATTTTCGTGTACTTATTAGCCAAGTGTACATCTTCTTTGGAGAAATGTGTATTTAAGTCCGTTTGCCCATTTCTTTTTTTATTTTGTTTTATCTTATTTTTAATGATTTTATTTATTTATTTATTTGACAGAGAGAGAGAGAGAGATCACAAGTAGGCAGAAAGGCTGGCAGAGAGAGAGGGAAACAGGCTCCCCACCGAGCAGAGAGCCTGTTGCTGGGCTCGATCCCAGGACCCTGAGATCATGACCCGAGCTGAAGGCAGAGTCTTAACCCACTGAGCCACCCAGGCATCCCCATTTGCCCATTTCTTAATTGGATTTTTCCTTTTCTTTTAATTGGGGTGAGTACATTACTCAAAGAGTCTACTAACCAAATCATGGAAATAAATCAATTGGCTACTTGACATTAAATTTCTTGTTAATAATCACTATGTTTACATTTATAAAACTGTATCGCAATTATATGGTAAAACAAATAAAAAATTAAACATTTTATTGTATTTTATTTAAGGTGTTTTATTTAACTGAGAGAGAACAGAGTGTGAGAGAACACAAGTTGGGGGGCAGAGGGAGAGGGAGAAGCAGACTCCCCACTGAGCAGAGAGCCCAATGTGGGGCTTGATCCCAGGACTCTGGGATCATGACCTGAGCTAAAGGCAGATGCTCAACTGACTCAGCCACCCAGGAGACCCTAAAATTTTATAGTTTTAATTTTACAAACTACTGCACATGAACTATAATTCACCCACAGAAAAATGTACATAGAAGAGTACAGTTTGGTGAATTTTCACAAATGAACACACATGTGTAACCAGGGCCAAGATCAATAGAGAGAGCCTTACTAACACCTTGGACTCCCTCACCCAGTCACTATTCCTTTTCTGCCAAGGTAACCATTATCCCAAATTTTAGCAGATAACTTTTCCTGTTTTTGTGCTGAAATGGACTTAGTAGGTACTTTGTGAGCCTTATTTTCTCTCTCTTCCTTCCTTCTTCCTTTCTTTTTTCTCCTTCCTTCATCCTTCCTTCCTTTCTTTGATTTATTTTGGAGAGTGCATGCATGCCTGCTATCTGCAGGGAAGAGGGGCAGAGGGAGAGAGTATCCTGAAGCAGACTCCCCACTGTGCTCAGAACCTGATCTCAGGACCCTGAGACTGAGAACTGAGCCAAAATTGTGAGCAGGCTACTCCACCAACTAAGCCACTCAGGTGCCCTGGACCTTACTTTATATGCTCAAATTTACATTTCCGCAGTTAAGCCATTTCATGTTGGTTATTTTAGGTCAGTCTTCTCATTGTTGCATAGTATTCCATTATATGAACACTGAATTTATTAATTTATTCTGTTGTTTATGGTCTTTTGGCTATTTTCATTTGAGAGCTGTTTAAAAAAAAAATGCAACTGTGAACATTCTTGTTTGTTGGTGCACTGTTAAGACCTCATTTCTCCTGGCTGGGTTTGTAGAGGTGAAACTGCTTGTTGGGTCACAGGGTAGGCTACTTTGGTAGATAGAACCAACCTGATTTTTTTTTAAAGATTTTATTTATTTATTTGACAGAGAGAGATCACAAGTAGGCAGAGAGGCAGGCAGAGAGAGAGGAGGAAGCAAGCTCCCTGCTGAGCAGAGAGCCCTATGCAGGACTCCATCCCAGGATCCTGGGATCATGGGATCATGACCTGAGCCAAAGGCAGAGGCTTTAACCCCACTGAGCCACCCAGGTGCCCCAGAACCAAACTGATTTTTAAAAGAGTTGTTCTAGCTTACATTCCAGAAGCAGAGTAGATGAATTCAGTTAGTCCATATCCTTGTGGTGTAGGAAACAAAGGCAAAAGAAAAAATTAAATTTCCTTACTACTTAGAACCCACTGACAAGTCCTTGAGTCAGGCAGAGTGACAGTTGCCTTTATGTTAATGCTTTGCTCAGGGCAAAAGGCCATCTTAGCTTAACATTGTCCTGACCTCCCCTCCCTGCCAGGATCCTGTAAGTCTACTTTAATATATAAAGATTCCTTTGGACACTTCCTTTATCTTTATCCCCCAAGACACATGTTGACAACCATCCTTCAACCATGTAGCCCACTGATAAACAACTGATGGGTCTCATGATGACTGAGGTTTTATTAGATGGTAATAAATGACATTTTCCTAACAATTGCTAACCCCCTCAAGGTCCTAAAAATCTTGCTTCCCAAATTCCTTGGAGACTTACTACCCCTAACCCCCTCCCAACTTGAAAGTACATAATGGGTCACTCCTCATGATCCCAGTGTAGCTCTTTCTGCCCACTCCTGTGCCCAAGCTTTAATAAAACCACCTTTTTGCACATAACTCTTTCTTAGCCTTAGGCTCCAAACCCCATTTCCTACTTCACTTGGGAGTATTTTTCCGACACTTGGTGTCTTCCTTTATTCCCTTTTCTATTGTATTTTGAAATAAAAAACAACTCAAGGAAAGTTTAGATTGCTTTTGGGGGGACCTTTTAGTTGTTGGTGTGGTTCTCTGAATTGTTAACCATCTAAGACATCTACTTTGTCCAGTCGCAAGGTGTTGACTGTGAGTGCGTCCTCGGTTTTGCTCAGCACTTTTCGCTCACTCTACCCCTTGGATGTCATCGGGTGAAGAAAATGAGGTGTGCGTCCAAGGCGGAGCAGGTCCTTTGGGTACTCTAAAAGTCTGGTCACTTAGTAGGCGAAACTTAGGCGGGCCTTCGTCTGTCAGTTTTTTTTACTAGGGTCCACGGTCTGGGCGCTCCCGCCCGCCGCCGGTCTCCCTACTGCCGCCGGGTCCCGGGAGGGATCGGGAACGCGAAGGAGCCGCCCTGCGGGGCACCAGCCAGAACAGGGGTGGAGCGGGGCGGGGGACCCGGTCCGCGCGGAGCATGCGCAGACCAAGCCCAGCGCATGCTCCGCAGAGCGGCGGGTCCACAGATGAGGGGAGTCGAGTCTCCTGCGCCCCTCCACCCCTGCCGGAGTTGCTGCAAAGGCGCTTGTTCCGAGCCCCGGCTTCCAATAAAGTTCGTTAAAAAAAAGTCATAGTCATTCTTAAGAGAGCGAAGGAGGGCGCGAGCCAGCCGGGCGGCCCCGCCGGGGTTGCTGGCGCCCTGGGAGGAGGAGGAGGAGGCGGCGGCGGCGGCGGCAGCGGTTGCGCCGCGACCAGGAGGAGCCGGTCGCGCCGGGCGGCGGGTCCGCGGCCGGCGGGGGACGGTGAGTAGCGGCTTGTACTCCGGACAGCGGCGCTGCTCTCACTCGCCCTGTGCAGCGGCTGAGGGCTCCCCCGGCTCGGCTGAGGAAGGACCCGCTTCTCCCTGGGGTCCCGGGATGTGCCGTACCCCGGGGACTGTAGATGGGTGTGGGGGGCAGGGGCCTCCAGGCCCGGGCTCCCATCCCCCCGGCCCGGGCCGCGGAGCGCCCGCTCCCCAGCCGCAGAGCGCCGTGCCCAAGTTCCGGCGGGAGGAGGTGGGCGGCAGTACCTGCCCGGCCTCCGCTCTCAGCGCCCCGCGGCCCGGGCTCCCAGGGTGTGCGTCCCTGGCATTGCCCCTTGGCGGGAAGCAGCGAGACGCAGCGGGGGCGAGGCGCTGGCCTCCAGCTTGGCCGAGCACCCAGCTTCTCGCCTTCTCCCAGCGCCCACACGAGGAGGGGGCGACCCAGGCCGGGGCCGTCGCCAGCAAGGGGCGTCAAGTGCCGGGTTCGGCTTGATCGGAGGCGGGGTCTCAGGCTCTGCCCTGGGTTTTAGAACCCGCTCCTTCCTGCGGCGGGGCCCCCTCCTTACCCGCGGCCCCACCCTTCCCTAGTTTCTTGCTCAGACTGCTAGAATATGAATGAGCCAGACTGCACTATTTCATTGACACTGGCTGCCACAGAATTACTTAACTCGGAGAACAGAGGAGCCGAGGAGCTCCCAGACGTAAGAACTTGAGGGTGTGTGCGAGCGCATTAAAGAGTCTGAAAGGGTCGTTTCTTTAGGCTTTATGTAACTCCTAACGTTGTCTAGGTGATTTCATCGAACCTAACAAGCTTTTCAGTGTTATAAACACAGTCGTACCTGTACTTAAGTACCTTTTCTAATTTATTAGACTGCATTGGTTGGAAACCTTTTTTTTTTTTTAATTGAATTTGGGGAAAACGGCATTTAGAAAAGAGTATTTATGCAAAGCGTTGCTGTAGGCTTTTTAATTATGATACTCAGCATTATCTTATTTTCTAAGAACTTAGCTGTTTGGATAGAGTGCTTTATGTTTATAGAGCAGTAGTAGCTGATAATCACCAGACTGGCTGTGTTAAAATCTGATTGCTCTTCTCTTCTTTTAAATTTTATTTTATTTATTTATTTTTAAAGATTGTATTTATTTATTTGAGAGAGAGAGACAGTGAGAGAGAGCATGAGCGAGGAGAAGGTCAGAGGGAGAAGCAGACTCCCCATGCAGCTGGGACCCCGATGTGGGACTTGATCCTGGGACTCCGGGATCATGACCTGGGCCAAAGGCAGTCGTCCAACCAACTGAGCCACCCAGGCGTCCCTTAAATTTTATTTTTAAAATTATACGGTAAACTTGTCTTTTTAAGGGGTGTGCATTTCTTATGAATTTTAGATTAATGCTGTCACCACGACAATCAGGGCATAGAACAGTTCTACCCCCCCCCCCCCATGCTTATCCTTTCATATCCTTCCCTTACCCCTAACCTTTGGCAATTACTAAACTTTTCCAGATGCCATGTAAGTGGAATCATACAATATGTAACCTTTTGATGCTGACTTCTCTCACTCAGGATTTAGGAGTGCCTTTAGGATTCCTTTAGGATTCTTCCAAGCTGTTGCATGTATCAAGCATTTCTTCTTTTTTTATTGCTAAGTAGTGTTCCGTTAGATGGACGTTCCACAGTTTGTTCATACATCCACCGACTGAAGGAGATTTGAAGTGTTTTCAGGCTTGGTGATTATGAATAGAGCTGTTATAAACATTCGTGTACAGGTTTTTGTGTGAACACAAGTTTTCCTTTCTGGAGGGTATTGCTAGGAGTGGGATTGCAGGATCATAAAAAGGATGTTTAAATTTATAAGGAACTGTCATGCTGGTGTTTCCAGAGTGGCTGTTAGCATTTTGCATTCTTACAGGCACCGTTGGAGAGTACCCATTGTTCCACATTCTTGTATGCACTTAGTATTGTCAGTAATTTTAAATTTGACCATCTCATAGGCATGTAGTGGTATACCATAGTTTTAGTGTGCCTTTAACTAATGACCAATGATTTTGAATATCTTTTCATGTGCTTATTTTGGCATATATAATCTTTGATGAGTCTCTGGGCAAGAGTATTTATTGCCCATTTCTCAAATGGTTGTTAGTTTTCTTATGGGTTTTTTTTTTTTTTCTTATGTTGAGTTTAGAGGGTTCTTCATATGTTCCAGATACAAGTGGTTTGGTAGATATGTGCTTTGCAAATACTTTCTCACAGTCCTTAGCTTGTCTTCTCATTCTTTTAACAGTATCATTCATAGAGCAAATGTTTTTAATTTTTGTGAAGTCTAGTTTAACAGTTTTTCCTCTTGTAAAATATTTCTTCTAAAAATTAGTTTTATTTTTTATTATTTTATTTTTTAAAGATTTTATTTATTTATTTGAGAGACAGAGACAGTACTTGAGCACAGCGTGGAGGGTGGGGCATGGGCAGGGGGAAAGCAAGGGGAGAGGGAGAAGCAGACTTTGCGCTAAGCAGGGAGTCCCACCCCACTCTGGGTTCCAGGGCTCAGAGATCATGACCTGAGCCAAAGGCAGGTATTTGAGTGAGGCACCCAGGTGCCTCTGAGATTTTATTTAATTTATTTTTATTTTTTTAAAGATTTTTATTTATTTATTTGATAGAGAGAGATCACAAGTAGGCAGAGAGGCAGGGGGAAGCAGGCTCCCCGCTGAGCGGAGAGCCCGATGTGGGGCTCGATCCCAGGACCCTGAGATCATGACCTGAGCCGAAGGCAGAGGCTTAAACCACCGAGCCACCCAGGCGCCCCATCTGAGATTTTATTTTTAAGTAATCTCTACACCCAACATGAGGCTTGAACTCACTAGATCAGGTGGCAGATTATATCGACTGAGCCATCCAGGTGTCCCTACAGTTTTACTTTTATTATTTATTTATTTTTATAGTTTTACTTTTAGATCTATGATCCATTTTAAAAAAATTATTTGTATAAGGTATGAGGCTTAGGTAAATGCATTTTTACATATGAATGTCCTATTTTCCACCACCATTTGTTGAAAACAGTCTTTTCTTCATTGAATTGTTTTTGTACCTTTTGTCAAAAATCATTTGGCTGAATTTGTGTGGGTCTATTTTGGGGCCCTCTGTTCTGTTCCGCTGATTTATATATCTTTCTCTTTACCAGTATCACACTTTCTTGACTTGTATAGTTTTATGGTGTCTTAAAAGTGGCCAGTATGATTTCCTCCGATTTTGTTCTTTCTTTTTTTTTTTTTTTTAAGATTTTATTTATTTATTTGACAGACAGGGATCAGAGAGGAAGGCAGGCCGAGAGAGAGGAAGAAGCAGGCTCCCCACGGAGCAAAGAGCCTGATGTGGGACTTGATCCTAGGACTCTGGGATCATGACCTGAGCTGAAGACAGAGGCTTTAACCACTGAGCTAGCCAGGCACCCAGATTTTGTTCTTTTTAAAGATTGTGTTAGCTATTCTAGTTTATTTGCCTTTCCAAATAACATTCAGAAATGTAAAGAGAAAGATTACGTTTAGAATCAACTGCAGAAAATCCTGCTGGTGCTTTGGAATTGGATTAAACCATGGATCAATTTGGGGAGAAGTGCTGTTTTTACTTTGTTGAGTGTTCTGATCTGTGAATATGCACATCTTTTCATTTATGTAGGACTTTGTTTCATTAGTGTTTTATAGTTTTCAATATATAGGCCCTTCCTGTACATGTTTTGTTAAATTTACACCAAAGTATTTAATTTTGGGGGAACTTTTATAAATGTCACTTAAAAATTTTGTTTTCAGGGATGCCTGGCTGGCTCAGTTGGAACAGCATGCGACTCTTGATCTTGGGGTTGTGATTTCCAGTCCCATGTTGGGTGTAGAGACTATTTAAATAAATAAAACAAATTTAAGAAATAATAATGTAAATTGAAAAATTGTACATTGTTAGGGTATAGAAATACAATTCAGTGTTGTGTGTTGCTCTTGTATTCTGTGTCCTTGCTAAACTTATTTATTAGTTTTAGGATTTTTTTTTTTTTTAATTCCTTTGGGTTTTCTGTAAAGACATTCGTGTGATTTGTGAATGGGGACAGCTTTATTTAATCTTACTCTTCTAAGAGTTTTACTTATTTTTTGTCACCTCGTTTCTGTCTAGGACTTCTGTGTATGATGAATAGGAGTAGTGAGAGTGAGCATACTTACCTTGTTCTCAGTCTAAGGGTTAAAGCAGTCAAGCTTTCAGGGGTGCCTGGCTGGCTCAGTCAGTAGAGCCTGCAACTGTTGCTCTCAGGGTCCTGAGTTTGAGCCCCCTGTTGTGCATAGAGTTTACCTGAGGGGGTTAAAAAAAGGCAGTCAGGCTTTCAGAGTTGAGTATAATGTTAGCTGTGGAGTTGCTCAGTCCAGTAAGCAGCTCCCTCTTGATTTTGACTCAGGTCATGATCTCAGGGTCATGAGATGAAGCCCTGTATAGAGGTTTAAGATTCTCTTTCTCCTCTCCCTATGCCCCTCCCCCTCTTAAAATAATTGACAACTTAGCCTAAATGGACCAATTCCTTAAGAAGCATTAACTACCACCAACTCACTCAATATGAAATCAATGATTTGAATAGTCCTATAACTATAAAGGAAATTGAACTTGGAACTTAAAAACTCAGAGAACTCTCCAGGCTCAGGTGACTTCACTGGAGAATTTTACAAACTTTTCAAGAAAGGATACCAATGATATACATTTTCTTCCAGAATATAGAATGGAAAGGAATACTTTCCAACTTATTTTATAAAGTCAATATTATTTTGATACCAACATCACACAAAAATAGTACCAAAAAACAAAAACAACTGGACAAAGACACACAAAAGTCCTCAACAAAATATTAGTAAATCAAATCTAGGAATATATAAAAGGAATAGCTAGGACCACAAAAAAACAAAAACCAGAAATACCCACAAAAACGAATAATTAAGACCAAGTAGGCTTTATTCTAGGAATGCAAGGCTGGTTCAATACTCAAAAAAAAAAAAAAAAATCAATCAATGTAATCTACCAAATTAAGAAAGTTAAAAAGAAAACCTCACCTCCCTATCAACAGAAACAGAGGAAATATATAACAAAATTCAACATCCGTTTGTCAGAAAAATAGTAAGCAAACTAGAAACAGAAAAAGCCTTCTATTTCTAGTTTGCTCCTACCACATTCTTCTTTTCATTCTGTTACTCTATTTTTTTTTTACATCATTTAATTATGTTTGAGGTGGAGCCCTAGAACCTATACTGTAACAGATCTTCCTAGATGATTCTTACGATTATGCAAGTTTGTGAAGCACTAGGGACAATTACTGAAACTCCATGGGGAGTGGGGAGGAATGTTCTTCCTGTTTCAGACTTGTTTTGTGTAGTGGTTGTGTAGATGGATTTTCAGTTAACGGAGTTGGAATATAATACTATAGCATATAATAGTAGTTAGGAACGTAACTAGTAATTTTCCTAAGACATGTGAAGAAATTGACTTTCTGTTCTTTTAAATCTTAAGTGCAAACAGTACACATTATATTACTTTCATTATATTAGTAACTGTAACTAGTCTGAAACTAAGAAAGAATATGTGATGTAAGATTATTTGTAAAGGAGTCATTGTAACCTGAACAGTAAAGTACTGTAAGAGTCCAGTGCTGTCACACACTTGTATATTATTACACACAATTTTTCTTCGGGGTTCTTTTCTAGGGATATTAATTATTACCTCTGAGGTCAAACAAGCAGTTTCCTTAGATTTTGTATTTATTGCCCATGTGGTGTAACTATGGAGGATTTACTATGTTGTATAAAACTAAACTGCTTTTTTTTTTTTAACTACCATTTTTTGAATACTTAATTTTCACTGTGCTAAGTGCTTTATATGTACCATTGATCAACAATCTCCTGAGGTAAGTATCCTCAGTAAACTGAAGCTTAAAGAGGTTAGCCAGTAACTTTACTTAGCCCAGAACTAGTAAGTGGCAACTTTACATAAAACCTCAAGTCTAACACTGCAGTCTTAGTCTTAGTCTTAGTCTTAGTATCACTGAAAGATAGGCATTTATTAATACCTGGGTGTCATGTATTGTGTGCTATTATTCAGGATTCAGAAGTGAATGATGTTATTGTTCCTCCTTTCAACAAACCTACATGATCTAAACAGGGTGGTAGGGGGACCTCCATCATGGAAAAATTCTTGCAATGCACTATAGTTATTTCTTCATAAAGCAATTATAGCTTATTTTGTACAATTTTTGGGTTGTCTGGGTGGCTCAGTTGGTTAAGCATCTGACTCTTGGTTTCAGCTTAGGTCATGATTTCGGGGTTCTGGGATCTAGACCCACATCAGGCTCTGCACTCAGCAAGTCTGCTTGAGATTCTGTCCCTCTCCCTTTGCCCCTTCCCCTGCTCACACACTCTCTGTCTCTCAGATACATAAATCAACCTTTAAAATTATTTTATATGATTTTTATGTTATGAAAAATAATTTCATTTTAAACCACAGATTGAGAAGATCTGATCACCTGGAATTAAAGTTGGCTCAGAAATCTTTTCAACTGCAAAAATGTTGGAGGAAGATATGGAAGTGGCCATCAAGATGGTGGTTGTAGGGAATGGAGCAGTTGGAAAATCAAGTATGATTCAGCGATATTGCAAAGGCATTTTTACAAAAGACTACAAGAAAACCATTGGAGTTGATTTTTTGGAGCGACAAATCCAGTATGTACTTGGCCATTTTATCCCCTCAGTGTTGATTTGTGAACTCAGTATAGCCCAAAGTTAGGATCCAGTCTGGTGGCAATGGCTAATGAGATAGCTGGTGGTGGTTTTCAAATACTCAGTCCTGTGTGTGTTGTTTTGTTTTTTCTTTTTCCTTTCTCTTTAATGTTTCAAGTTTGTATTTAAGTTCTAGTTAGTTAACACAATATATCTTTATCCTCCTTCTCACTGTTCATCTATTTCCCCCCCTTTTTTCATATGCCCCTCCCTACCCTTCCTGTCTTGTATCTGTTTTATATTTATGGGTGGCACCTAGCTTACTTCTTAAACACAAACTGATACTTGACTCTAATGAGATTTCTGTCCACTACAAGCTCAACTGGACATTTTGCAGGTTCAGTTCAGACCACCACAATAAAGCGAGTCAAATGAATTTTTTGTTTTCTCAGTGCATGTAAAAGTTATGTTTACATTGTACTGGAGTCTGTTAGGTGTGTTAGTTATGTCTAAAAAAATAATGTATATACCTTCATTTAAAAATACTTTCTTGGGGTGCCTGGGTGGCTCGGTGGGTTAAGCCGCTGCCTTTGGCTCAGGTCATGATCTCAGGGTCCTGGGATCGAGTCCCACGTCTGGCTCTCTGCTTAGCAGGGAGCCTGCTTCCCCCTCTCTCTGCCTGCCTCTCTGCCTACTTGTGATCTTTCTCTCTGTCAAATAAATAAATAAAATATTTTTAAAAAAATAAATAAAATAAAAATACTTTCTTGCTTAAAAGTGCTAACCATCCTCTGATCTTTCACGAAGGCTTAATCTTTTTCCTGGTAAAGGATCTTGCCTTGATGTTGATGGCTGCTGACTGATCAGGGTGGTGGCTGCTAAAGGTGAGGGTGGCTGTGGTGATTTTTTAATATAAGACAGCAGGGCACCTGGGTGGCTCAGTGGGTTAAAGCCTCTGCCTTCGGCTCAGGTCATGATCTCAGGGTTCTGGGATCGAGCCCCATATCCGGCTCTCTGCTCAGCAGGGAGCCTGCTTTCCCCTCTCCCTGCCTACTTGTGATCTTTGTCAAATAAATAAAATCTTAAAAAAAAAAAAAAATATATATATATATATATATATATATATATATATATATATGAAATATAAGACAACAGTAAAGTTTGTCTCATCAATTCACTCTGCCTTTCAGGCATGATTTCTCTGTAGCACATGATGCTGTTTGAGGGCATTTTACCCATGGTAGAATTTCATTCAAAATTGAAGTCTTCTTAAACCCTACTGAATCACTATATTGTATACCTGAAACTAATGTAACACTGTATGCTAGCCTTACTGGAATTAAAATTTTTTTTCAAGTTTTTTTTTTTTAAGATTTTATTTATTTATTTGACAGAGATCACAAGTAGGCAGAGAGGCAGGCAGAGAGAGAGAGGAGGAAGCAGGCTCCCTGCTGAGCAGAGAGCCTGATGTGGGGCTTGATCCCAGGACCCTGAGATCATGACCTGAGCTGAAGGCAGAGGCTTTAATGCACTGAGCCACCCAGGCACCCCTGGAATTAAAATTTAAAACTCAAAAAAATTCCCTCAAATGCTCTGCTACTTAATCAATTCAGTTTATTTAATATTCTAAATCCTTTGTTGTCATTTCAACAGTCTGCATAGCATCTTCACCAGGGGCAGATTCCATGCCATGTTCTTTCATAGTAAGGAACTCCTCATCTGTTCAAGTTTTATCACAGGATCAAAGCAGTCAGTCACATCTTCAGTCTCCACTTCTAATTCCAGTTCTCTTGCTGTTTCCACCCTTCTGCAGTTACTTCCTCCATAGAAGTCCTGAGCCCCACAAACTCATCCATGAGAGTTGGAATCTACTACTTTTTTTTTTTTTTAAGATTTTATTTATTTATTTGACAGACAGAGATCACAAGTAGGCAGAGAGGCAGGCAGAGAGAGAGAGAAAGAGGGGAGAAAGCAGGTTCACTGCAGAGCAGAGAGCCTGATGAGGGGCTTGATCCCAGGACCCTGGGATCATGACCTGAGCCAAAGACAGAGGCTTTAACCCACTGAGCCACCCAGGTGCCTCTGGAATCTACTTCCAAAGTCTTGTTGATATTTGACCTCTTCCAGTGAATCACAAAATTTTTTTTTTTTTTAAGAATTATTATTTATGTATTTAACAGAGAGAGAGAGAGAGAACACGAACAGGCAGAGTAGCAGGTGGAGGGAGAGGAAGAAGCAGGCTCCCTGCTGGACAAGGAGCCCTACGTGGGGCTCAATCCTAGGACCCTGGGATCATGATCTGAGCCCAAGGTAGTCGCTTTATCAGCTGAACCACCCAGGCGCCCTGAATCACAAATATTCTTAATGCCATCTAGAATGTTGAATCTTTCCTATAAAACTTGCAATTTTCTTTGCCCAGACACATCAGAGGAATCACTGTCTGTGGCAGTGATAATCTTACACAATGTATTTCTTAAATAGTAAGGCTTGAAAGTCAAAATTACTTCTTGATCCGTGGGACACAGGATGGATGCTGTATTAACAGACATGAAAAAACCTTCTTTTATTGTATATCTCCATCAGAGCTCTTAGGTGACCAGTCCATTGTCAATGAGCAGTCAGATTTTGGAGTAATGTTTGTTCTCAGCAGTAGGTCTCAATAGTGGGCTTAAAATATTCAGTAAACCGGGTGCCTGGATGGCTCAGTTAGGTAAGCATCTGCTTTTGGCTCAGGTCATGATCCTGGAGTCCCAGGATCGAGTCTCACATCTGGCTCCGTGCTTGGCAGGGAGTTTGCTTCTCTCACTGACCTCTCTCCTCTCATGTTCTCTCTCTCTCTCAAATAAATGAAATAAAATCTTTAAAAAAAATTTAGTAATGGGGTGCCTGGGTGGCTCAGTGTGTTAAAGCCTCTGCCTTCGGCTCAGGTCATGATCCCAGTGTCCTGGGATTGAGCCCCGCATTGGGCTCTCTGCTCAGCGGGGAGTGTGCTTCCTCCTCTCTCTCTGCCTGCCTCTCTGCCTACTTGTGATCTCTGTCAAATAAATAAAATCTTTAAAAAAAAATTTAGTAAACCATCAGGTAAACAGATGTGAGTAGTAAATTTAGCATAATTCTTAAAGCCCTAAAATTTTCAGAATGGTAGATAAGCATTGGCTTCAACTTAAAGTTACCAGTGGCATTAGGCCCTAACAAGGGAGTCAACCTGTCTGTCCTTCGAAGCTTTGAAACCAGACACTGACTTCTCTCTAGCTATGAACATCGCCATCTCCTTCCAACAGAAGGCTGTTTCATCCACATTGAAATGCTGTGGCTTAGTGCAGCACCCCCAGGAATTCTCTCAGCCAGAGCTTCTGGGTAACCTGCTGCAGCTTCTCTGTTGGCACCTGCTCCTTCACCTTATACTTTTAAGCTACAGGGGCCTCATCTTTCCTTCAAATTCATGAACCCTTGTCTGCCAGCTTCAGACTTTTCTTCTGCAGCTTCCTCACCTCTCAGCCTTCAGAGAACTGAGGAGAGTTAGGATCTTTCTCTGGATGAAGCTTTGGTTTAAGGGAATATGTGGCTGGTTTTGTCTTCTCTCCAGATCACCAAAACTTCCTCTGTACAGCAGTGAGGCTGTATTGCTCTCATATCATCTGTGTGTTCACTGGAGTAGCACATTTGTTTGTTTATTAAAGTAATCTCTGCACCCAACTTAGGGCTCGAACTCACAACCCTGTGATCAAGAGTCCTGTGCTTTACTGACTGAGCCAGCCAGGTGCCCCTGGAGTAGCACTTTCAACTTCCTTCAAAATCTTTTCCTTTGCATTCACAACTTGGCCAGCTGGCACAAGAGGCCTAGGTTTTAGCTTATCTCAGCTTTCAACGTGCTTTCCTCACTGTATTTAATCATTTCTAGCTTTTGATTTAAAGTGAGAGATGTGTGGCTCTTCCTTTCCCTT
The DNA here is from genome assembly GCF_964662115.1 of Mustela nivalis. Classification (NCBI taxonomy): domain Eukaryota; kingdom Metazoa; phylum Chordata; class Mammalia; order Carnivora; family Mustelidae; genus Mustela; species Mustela nivalis. The sequence goes on from NC_139024.1 coordinate 102,066,130, forward strand.
CAACATTTAGAGGCCACTGTAGGGCTATTAGTTGCCTTAATTTCAATATTTCTATGTCTCAGGGAATAGGGAGACCCAAGAAAGGGGAGGGAGATGGAGGAAGGGCTGATGGGTGTAACAGTGAGCGCACACATGACATTGGTCCACTTAGTTGTCCATCGTCTGTGGAAGCAGTCTGTGGAACCCCAGGACAATTACAATAGTAACATGAAAGATCACTCATAGAGATCACCGTAACAAATATAATAATGAAAAAGTTTGAAATATTGCAAGAATTACCAAAAGGTGGCACAGAGACACAAAGTAAGCAAATGCTGTTGGAAAAATGGTGCTGATAGAATTGCTGAAGGCAGAGCTGTCATAAACCCGCAATTTGTAAAACACACCATCTCTATGAAGCACAGTAAAGCGAAGTGCAGTGTAGTAAGGCCTGCCTGCTTTATCTCGAAGGACAGTTACCTGTCTCTCGGAACAGTTTTCAACTATTGCAGCATCCTAAGACTCTTTTTAAAATTAATTAATTAATTAATTAATTATTTAAAAAAAAGATTTTATTTATTTTTTTGGCAGAGAAAGATACAGGGAGAGAGGGAACACAAGCAGGAGGAGGAGGAGAGGGAGAAGCAGGCTTCCCACTGGGAGCCCTATGCGGGGCTCCATCCCAGGACCCTGGGATCATGACCTGAGCTGAAGGCAGACGCTTAACAACTGAGCCACCCAGACTTCAGCAGGAAGTAAGCTTCTCCCTCTCCCTCTCCTTGTCACTCCTGCTTGTGCTCACTCTCTCTCTGGCAAGTAAATAAAATCTTTAAAAAAAAGTAACAATTTTTGTTTTTTTAGTTCTGAGAAAGATTTATTTATTTATTTGACAGACAGAAATCACAAGGAGGCAGAGAGGCAGGCAGAGAGAGAGGAGGAAGCAGGCTCCCTGCTGAGCAGAGAGCCCGATGCGGGGCTCGATCCCAGAACCCTGGGATCATGACCTGAGCCAAAGGCAGAGGCTTTAACGCACTGAGCCACCCAGGCGCCCCTCTGAGAACTTTTTTTAAAAAGGATTTTACTTATTTGATACACAGAGAGAGAGATCACAAGTAGGCAGAGAGGCTGGCAGGATGGGGGGGAAGCAGGATCCCCGCTGAGCAGAGAGCCCGCTGCGGGGTTCAATCTCAGGACCTTGAGATCATGACCTAAGCTGAAGGCAGAGGCTTAACCCACTGAGCCACCCAGGTGTCCCTAGTCCTGAGAACTTTTAAAGATATTTCATTTCGGGGTGCCTGGGTGACTCAGTGGGTTAGGGCCTCTGCCTTCAGCTCTGGTCATGATCTCAGGGTCCTGGGGTCGAGCCCCGCATCGGGCTCTCTGCTCGGCGGGGAGCCTGCCTCCCCCTCTCTCTCTGCCTGCCTCTCTGCCTACTTTTGATTTCTGTCTGTCAAATAAATAAATTAAAAAAAAAAAGATACTTCATTTCATTTCATTATAGTTGACACACAATGTTAACATTAGTTTCAGGTATACAACTTATCTCTATAGGTTATGCTCTGTTCACTACAAGTGTAGCTGTGTCTGTTCCCATATAATGCTCTTACAGTGTCATTGGCTATATTCCCTGCACCTTTTATTCTTGTGATTTATTCATTACATAACTGGAAGCCCGTTTCTCCCAGTCCCCTTCACTCATTTTGCCTATTCTTTCACACCCCAAACATATTTGAAATTGTAGGGACAAACTGACAGGTATTAAAGAAATAAGTAACATTAAACAAATCTGACTAGCCTAGACATTAGCATGAAAGATAGTTGTGTTCATTGTTTTAAAGATTGTTAAATTTCTAATTTGTATTCTATTACCATTTTTTTTTCTTTTAAGATTTTATTTATTTGACAGAGATCACAAGTAGGCAGAGAGGCAGGCAGAGAAAGAGGAGGGGGGAAGTAGGCTCCCTGTGGAGCGGAGACCCCCCCCAATGCGGGGCTCAATCCCAGGACCCTGGGATCATGACCTGAGCCGATGGCAGAGGCTTTAACCAACTGAGCCACCCAGGTGCCCCCGCTATTGCCTTCTTTTAAAAATACTTCTGTTTACTTCCTTTCTCAGATATTTTAAGGGGATTCATTTTAAGCCTTCATGGTGTGCTCATTTTTGTATTTGTTATCTGAACCAAATTAATATTTTAAATATACAGTTGATCATTATTTGTAGATTCCATATTTATACTTTAAGTATACTATTGGTTCTCATTATTTATAGGTTCCATATTTGCAACTGATCTACTTGCTAATAGCTGTTTGTAACCCTAGAGTCAGTACTCCTAGTGCTTTGGTAGTCGTTTGTGGATATGCTCAGAGCAGCAAATATTTGCTACGCTACATGCACATTCTCAGCTTAGGTCAAACAAGGCAACCCTCTTCCTTCTTTTTTCATTCCTTGCACTATAAACAAGTGTTTTCTCATCTCTATTTTTGTGCCACATTTTTTAACTTCTTGTTGATGATGTCACTGTTTAAAATGTCCCCCAAGCATAGTGCTGTCTAGTTTTCCTAAGTGCAAGAAGGCTATGATGTGCCTTATAGAGTAAATGTGTATGCTAGGTACACTTCATTTACGCATGAATTACAGTGCTTTTGGCCTTGAGTTCAATGTTAATGAATTAACAATATTTATTAAATAAGTTATCTTTAAACAGAACCACAAAAAACCAACGTTGTTTATTGATTTGTTAGGTGAAAATGTAACTAGTTGTCACAGGAACCTAACTTTGTATTTCCCCTAGGAACAGTGTTTAAGTATTTGATAATTTAGTGTTTGCAGTGATTTTATAGAAAGAACATAACCACTGTGAACCAGACAATGCACTTATAACAAAAGAAGAGTAAATTTTTAAGTTGTAGGGCAACCAAGCTTCTTTTCTCCCTCCTTCTCTCCCTCCCTTCCTTCCTTTTTAAATTCCTTTTTCGCTTCCTTTTTTTGTTTCTTTTCCTTCCTTATTCTTATCTGGGACCCATTAGAATGTTATAGCAAGAGGACAGCAAGTACTAACCTAAGAGAATCCCCTTCCCAGCGCTGCTGGTCCTCAGGCCACCACTGTCTTTGACTATTGTTAAAGGAGAAAACAGGACAGGTAGACTTAAATCATGTATGAAGTTATAGCTTTGGAGGAATGTTTTTCCCCCTTTAGTTTCACTACTGGTGGTGGTATCAGCATTTAAAAGCACTCAGACTTTTTAAGGTGAAAACCAGCAGTGCAGTTTTAAAACCTTCAGATTTGAAAAATAGAAATATGCACAAAGCTATGTTACTAATGATGTTTTCTTTACATATGAAGATAAATTCATCTCTTGTTTCAGAGTCAATGATGAAGATGTCAGATTAATGTTGTGGGATACAGCAGGTCAAGAGGAATTTGATGCAATAACAAAAGCCTACTATCGAGGTAAATTGTGGGGTTCATTTATTTGGGCGTGTTCTTTTGGCCAAACAAAGAACTTCACTTTTTTTTTTTTTTATTCCACATAGAAGAGTTTCTTACTAAGAAGACTTGAATTAATTTCAAAGTATTTTTAAAAACCTCTTAGGTCCTCATTATTCCCCTAATGATCTTGTTGAGTGGTGAATAATACTTTCTACCATGGATAGTTCTTATCTGCCTTGGAATTATATGACTCATGTAGGCATTCCCAGTTCTAATCAGTTAGAAACTGTTCAGTGCCTACCTCTGACCACATGGAGATGACTCTATGGTCAGAGAGTGGAAACCGGTATGAAAAAGTGAAGTCCCTGCAAATAAGATGACACTTTGTTAAGATGCATGAAATTGCATGGATAAAGCCATCTTGGTACTATGAGAGTTCAGGGATGTGTGAGATCATGCGAAAGGAAGGAACTCCATCTGTAGCACTGACGAGTCTAAAATCCGGGGTTAAATTCCTTAAGGAAAGCTGAAATTTCTAAATGGAACCTGAAGTTTCCATTAACATTTTCCTCTGAAATTTTGTCCTTTTGTTTTGGAATTTATGACAGCATTTTCAGTGTTTCTCTGCCTTATTGCTAATGGTGATTGTCATGAGAACAAAGTAGCCAAAGGCTCCACATAGTCCCAAGTGGCCTTAGAAACTATTGACGCTTGCATATATAGATTGTTTTTTACCACTTTTGAAAATGTGGGGAACTTGTAATAATGGCCACAGAGGTCTAATGAAAATATAATTACACTAACGTATAAACAACCAAAGAAGTTGCCTTTCTTGGTACCAGGGAAACCTGACTTCCACTGACTCCTCTAAGAAGACGTTCTGTTTCTTGAGAAGAGAGGTGCACCTCTCAGGTCTCACTCTAACAATGCTACCACTACTTCTCATTCTGTTTACTGTGTCTCTGAAGGATGTTAGTTTGGATGTGGAGCACCTGTAACATGGTGTGAGGCAGGAATTATGTTCTTATGGCTCAAAGCCCTTAGATTAGATGGCATTTTTATCAAATCTTTAATTTCATGAGCATTGACACTATTGATTAATAGGCCTAGAAATTAAAGTTAATTCTTAAATTTTATTTAAAAAATTTTTTGAGATTGTTTATTTATTTGAGTGCAGAAGAGTGCACAAGTTGGGAGGAGCAGGCTTCCCATTGAGCAGGGATCCCGATGTGGGCTCCATCCCAGGACCCTGCAATCATTACTCCAGCCAAAGGCAGATACTTAATCGGCTGAGCCACTCAGGTGCCCTAAAGTTAATTCTTGAGTAAAAATTATTTGTATTTTTGGGGCGCCTGGGTGGCTGAGTGGGTTAAAGCCTCTACCTTCAGCTTGGGTCATGATCCCAGGGTCCTGGGATGGAACCCCGAATCAGGCTCTGTGCTCAGCAGGGAGCCTGCTTCCAACCCCCCACTGCCTGCCTCTCTGCCTACTTGTGATCTCTGTCAAATAAATAAATAAAATCTTTAAAAAAAAATTATTTGTATTTTCTTAGTGGGGTTATTACCACCACACCCCCTCACCCCATTCACATGGAAAAAAAACAAACAAAACCCCTAGTGGAAATATAAAAAAAAGTAGTAGGAGTACATGAGATTTTCAACGTTTTCACCTAGCTTTTTTCTCTAAATTCTCATTATGAAATATATGTTCTTTTGTGAGGAAAAGAAACAGGTTGGGTTCTTCCTTTTTTTTTTTTTAAGATTTTATTTATTCATTTGAGAAAAAGAGGGAAAGAACAGGGGGAAGGGCTGAGGGAGAGGGACAAGCAGATTCCTACTGAGCAAGGAGCCCAGTGGGGCTCCATCCCAGGACCCTGAGATCGCAGTTTGAGCCAAAGGCAGATGCTTAACTGACTGAATGAGCGGATGCCCTTGGGTTCTTGGTTTTTAAGCTTTTGACAATTCGAATGGCAGTATTACTTTTTAACCAGTATGGTTATTTTTGGAAAATGGATTTGTCATGTGTATCTCTAATCTATAAAAGCAAAACTGTGTTAGTCTATAATTATCCCAAAATAAAGTTTAACTTGAAAAAAGGCAAAACTTGTCAAATGTCAAAAATGATTTGATTTGCACATAAATAGAAAAGAGAAAATGTTGGTACTGTACTATTAAGTAGATCACTTGGATCCTTGGTTTGAAAAAAAATAAAAACAGACCAGGTAGCTAAAAAAATTTTGTATTTGAGGAATTCATGCTTTCTTAAGTTTTATCCCATGAGACTATGGATGTTCAACATTATAATCTTCTAATTTTTAAAATTTGACTCATCTGGCTTGTTGTATGCTTCTTATTTAGTACTTTTTAGGTGTGTACAATATCTGTAAAAAACTTTCTTTGTCAGAATCTAAAAAAAGGACCCATAATTGTTAGTATTTACTTGTCTTATCTTAATTTACTGTGGGTGCTATTTAAATTTTTTTCCGCTTTGTTTCATTTGGGCTACAAGGCATCAAGCAGCTTTGGTTTCCTACACTTAACATTTTATTTTATTTTTAAAGATGTTATTTATTTATTTGAGAGACAGAGGAAGACCGCACAGAGGGAGAGGGATAAGCAGGCTCATGACCTCAGTCCAAGGCAGATGCTTAACTGACTGAGCCACGAGCGTCCCTACACTTAACGTTTTTTTTTTTTTTTTAATTTTAAATTTTTTATAAACATGTATTTTTATCCCCAGGGGTACAGGTCTGTGAATCAGCACTCACCAAAGCACATACCCTCTACACTTAACGTTTTAACTTAAAAGTGATCTTAAGCATATAAATAGATTATCTCTTAATAGCTTTTCTTAAGAGGGTATGTGTGGTGGTGAGCACTGTGTATTGTGTCAGACTGATGAATCACAGACCTGTACCCCTGAAATAAATAATACATTGTATGTTAAAAAAAGAAAAAAGCTTAAATGTAATTTTTAAAATTAATTATTTTTATTAACATATAATATATTATTTGCCCCAGGGGAACTTAGGCATTTCACAGCACTCACCATATCCCATACCCTCCCCAATGTCAGTAACCCCACCGCCCTCTCTAAAATGTAATTTTTTTTTAAGTTAACCATGTTAAAATGGCAAAGAGCATGGGATGCTGAGACAGGTCTTGAGTTTCAGCTTCTTTTTCTAAGTTATAAGAATAAACATCACATCCCAAAATGAATTAAGGAATAAACAGTGACAATTATATGTAAATTTGGGAAATGACATATTGAATATTCTTAAATGCTTTCCTTTGGGATTCACCAGAATGCTTTGGTTGCTGAGAAGAGAAAAGCAACCTCAAAGTAACTTTAACTACAAAGAAAAGTAAAGTAGAAGTAGCGTAGCTTTTAGTTATAGTTTGTTCTTACTCTAACCTCTGATTTCTCCTGACTTGCCACACTCCCTGTGTGGGGTTCCTCGTGCTGAGTTTCCTCTTGGGGGCAAGATTGGTACCAACAGCGATGGAAGCCACAGGCTTTGTTCATATCCTTGGGGGTAGGGGTTAATTCCCACAACAATGGATCAAAAGTCCTGAGCTTTTATCTGATGAGATCACCCTGGAGCGGATCATTTTAAGTAGAGGAATGTGATTACCCTAATTGGCTTGGTGCACTTCAGGGCCTTCTCCCCCAGAGAAGAGGGTGGGTTCATCTGCCTAAACCATATGGCTATTATGAGGGAGAGGCTGCTGTGAGGGAGAGGTGTTCTCGTGGAGGGAGGGTAATTGGATGCTAGCTAGGAAACTGGATAATCATCTGCTACTAGTTCAGGTTCAAATATGATAATATAATTAAATAGAAACGAAGACTAGGAACAGGATGTAACGGCTGGGAAGAATGCATTAAGATACCGATTTATTGATGAAAGCACCATGCCTTACAAAATTAGGACTTACTGATTTATGTCCTAGAAATGTATTATTCAAAATACATAAAATTTTTAAAAATTTATATTTAAGAAAATTTTTATTATAATTCATTTTTAAAACCTACCATATAAAAAAACCATTGTTAGGGGCACCTGGGTGGCTCAGTAGGTTAAACCTTTGCCTTTGGCTCAGGTCATGATATCAGAGTCTTTGGATCAAGCCCTGCATCAGGCTCTCTGCTCAGCAGGGAACCTGTTTCCCCGCTCTTTCTCTGCCTACTTGCGATCTCTCTCTCTCTTTCAAATGAATAAAGAAAATCTTAAAACAAAACAAAACAAAACCATTGTTTAAAGACACCGTTATATTCTTAGAATACTGCATTAATTGTATAGGGAGACATGTTGAAACATGACATTGTAAAGAATAGAGCGTAGATCATGTTAGAAACCCTTATGGGATCCCAAGTGATTCCTCTTAAATTCTTAAGAAGTCTATCTAGATAGTAGACACCATACTTAGTACAGAAAGTTATGTACAGTATAAAACATTTTCATTATAGTTTTTTTACTGTGATTTGTTTCTAAGAAAAAAATGGTTTTGACTGACAATATGGGGAAATGAAGTTATAAACTTGAGACCTGTTATCTGAGATTATGCTCATAAACAGAAGGAAACATTTTTTTTAAAGTAACATCTTTCATGAACATAAGTGAATATAAATTGTTGGAAATGAAATAGCTCTGGACAAGAAGCTATTTATAAATTTCCATTATAAATGCAAAATTAAGGGACAGCAGAATTAGACTATCCAAATCTTTTAGATATGGTTTAAATTATATGAGCACGGAATCTGTGATAGATTGATTCATTAAATAATTTGTGTGCTTCACATTTTATAGATTATCAATAAGAATAAGGGCCAGGCATTTGAAATCCAGAATAATAACTATAATATATATAATTTTAAAACCTGTGTTTCTGATTGGCCTGCCTTATTAAATTTTATGCCATGTTGTATAGAGCATTGTTTTTTAAACTGTCATGTGCACATTAATTCCCTGGGGAGCTTGTTAAAATTCAGTCTCTAATTTAGTAGACAAGTGGATGGCTCTGAGATTCTGCATTTCTGCAACCTCCCAGGTGACCCTCATGCTGCTGGTCTTCAGCAACACTCTCAAGTCTAGAGGCCGTCTTTTAGGGTCTTTCAGAATTTTTTTTTTTTTTTTAATTTATTTGATAGACAAGTAGGCATAGAGGCATGCAGAGAGAGAGGAAGGGAAGCAGGCTCCCCGCTGAGCAGAGAGCCCGATGCGGGGCTCGATCCTAGAACCCTGGGATTATGACCTGAGCCAAAGGTAGAGGCTTTAACCCACTGAGCCACCCAGGTGCCCCTATGGTCTTTCAGAATTTAAGGACAGAATTTTCTCTAAACATTATGTATCTTGAGTATTTTCTGAATTGCATTCAGAAATAGTAACTTTTTTTGAAAGATATTATTAATTAGAAATAAGTATTTGCCAATGGTGATCTTATAATTGACACCAAAATTTTATTCAGATCTTTATATTCCTGATGTGTGGATACGTGGAATAGTTTGTTAATTATTTGAAGTGATTCTTTTGTGGGTGTTTTACTGTTATCCGTGATGCAAAGTAACTTCTAATGGTTTGATTCTTAGAGTAGGTATTATTGAAGGAAGATTGACTGGTAGGAAAATAAAGGTCTTTTTAAAAATACATGGATACGGGGCACCTGGGTGGCTCAGTGGGTTAAGCCTCTGCCTTTGGCTCCTGTCATGATCTCCAGGTCCTGGGATCGAGCCCCGAATTGGGCTCTATGCTCAGCAGGGAGCCTCCTTCCCTTCCTCTCTCTCTGCCTGCCTCTCTGCCTACTTGTGATCTCTGTCAAATAAATAGATAAAATCTTAAAAAAAAAAAAATAGATGGATAGGAAACACTGGCTACCATTAAGTATCAAGGGTGTAAGATATGTCCAAATGACTGCAACAGAGAAATTAAAGCATTATTAACATTTTTTAAGAAACTTTATTAACTTTTTTTTTTTTTTTAAAGATTTTATTTATCAGAGAGAGAGAGGGGGAGAGAGCCAGCACAGGCAGACAGAATGGCAGGCAGAGGCAGAGGGAGAAGCAGGCTCCCTGCTGAGCAAGGAGCCCGATGTGGGACTCGATCCCAGGACGCTGGGATCATGACCTGAGCCGAAGGCAGCTGCTTAACCGACTGAGCCACCCAGGCGTCCCCTTTATTAACTTTCTTAAAGATGACTGGTACCAACATAGAACTGGAGGTCAAAGGAAGAAAAAGAAAGGATAACAGTATAGGATCATTTTTCAATTTAGAATACTTATAGGGGTGCCTGGGTGGCTCAGTTGGTTAACATCTGCCTTCGGCTCAGGTCGTGATCCCAGGGTCCTGGAATTGAGCCCCTC